>NC_133324.1:395446180-395752771 GCF_042186555.1 Aquarana catesbeiana
TAGATGTACACTCACATTTAGCACAACAAAAACACGCCTTGATATGCTTATGGACAGAAAAGGGGGCTGATAATGTCACCTGGAAACTGAATCTGCAGCCACAGTTCCCAGTGCCTCATCCTAAGCCTGTAGTACAAAAGACTCCTCACTTCCTTCCTCATCCGCCGATCAAGCTCCTCCTACCGATTTCCTCACAATCTCTTGACTACCTCTGGGAATTGTGATCACAATTCCCAGAGGAAGTCACGAGATTGTGACGAAACCGGAAAGTGGAACCACATGAAAGAGGAACCATAGGAGGATCTTCCCAAGCTGATAATATTATTTATAAGAGGGTAGAGTACACCTGGTGGGGGGGGTGTGCACATCGCATGAAGATATCACCATCACGGTTTATGTTTGGAGTGTTGAAATATTAAGGATTTTTGCGCAATACATGGAGCACATGCACTTTCTCTATGTATATTCTTGGATATTGCATGAAGATACTACCATCACGTTCTATGTTTATGTGTTTATAAATGGACTTTTCATAATATTGAGAATTGTGTGCATCACACTGAGCATGTGCACTTTAATTATATTTTATGTTTCACTTTATTACCTTTATATTATAGGATATATGCATTTGGTTATTAGTTTAATAGTTATCTAATTTATATTTTTTTTATTCCATTTATTTTTAGTGGCGCACATTTGGTATATCAGTTTGTATTGTCACATTTGGGAAGTGTGGGTAGTGTTGGCAGCTGTTTATTTTTAGTTTTATATTTAGATTTATTTTTATCTTTATTTTTATATTTTTTTATATTTAGATTTTATTTTATTTTATATTTCTTTAATTTTTGAATTTAGGGTAGGTGTGTGGCAGCTCACAAGGTTTTATCTACTAATTTATAATTTTCCTTCCACTTCACAATTATGTGCCACTTTGTGTTAGTCTATCACATAAAATCCCAGAGCAGGGTGGCTACACTTAGGCGGTGCTTGGTCTTCAGGGGCCCGTACGTGGCTAGGCTCCCAAAAAGTCCTCACACATGTGGTATCCCCATACTCAGGAGAAGCAGCAGAATGTATTTTGGGGTGTAATTCCACATATGCCCATGGCATGTTTGAGCAATATATCATTTAGTGACAACTTTGTGCAAAAAAAAAAAAAGTTTGTAATTTTTCCGCAACTTGTGGCAAAATATAAAATATCCCATGGACTCAACATGCCTCTCATCAAATAGCTTGGGGTGTCTACTTTTCAAAATGGGGTCATTTGGGGGGTTTTGTGCCATCTTGGCATTTTATGGCCTTCAAAACTGTGATAGGTAGTGAGGAGTGAAATTAAAAATTTACGCCCTTAGAAATCCTGGCGGTGCTTGGTTTTCGGGGCCCCATACACGGCTAGGCTCCCAAAAATTCCCACATATGTGGTATCCCCGTACTCAGGAGAAGCAGCAAAATGAATTTTGGGGTGCAATTCCACATATAACTATGGCATGTGTGAGCAATATATCATTTAATGCCAATTTTTTTAAAAAAAGTTTTTTTCTTTTTTTATTCAGTCATTATTCAGTCACTTGGGACAAAAAAATAAAATATTCAATGGGCTCAACATGCCTCTTAGCAATTTTCTTAGGGTGTCTACTTTCCAAAATGGGGTCAGGGGGGGGTTGTACTGCCCTGCCATTTTAGCACCTCAAGAAATGAGATAGGCAGTCATAAACTAAAAGCTGCGTAAATTCCCGAAAATGTACCCTAGTTTGTAGACGCTATAACTTTTGCGCAAACCAATAAATATACACTTATTGACATTTTTTTTACCAAAGACATGTGGCTGAATACATTTTGGCCTAAATGTACGACTGGATTTTTCTTACAACAAGTAGAAAATATTTTTTTTTTTCTAAATTTTCTGTCTTTATCCGTTTATATCGCAAAAAATAAAAATCGCAGAGGCAATCAAATACCATAAAAAGAAAGCTCTATTTGTGGGAAAAAAAGGACGCAAATTTCGTTCGGGTACAACATTGCATGACCACGCAATTACCAGTTAAAGCAGCACAGTGCCAAATTTTAAAAAGTCCTCTGGTCTTTGACCAGCCAAATGGTTCGGGGCTGAAGTGGTTAGATTTATGGTGCAGGTCTGTCTCCAATTCGCGGATATAAAAGTTTTGCACATTTTTACCGTGTGTTACTGCAAAGTGAATGGTGTTAATGGGCCCCTATTCATTTGTAAATAATCTGTGCTTCCCTTCCCTTAGGATTTGGTCCCATCCTGCAACCTTCTATTTGCTGTAGGTAACTTCATTAAAGCAAACAAGAGACCAGCCAGAGAATTCTTTAGTATTTCCTGTAGATCAAATGTAGTTCAATGTACTTCAGGCCATTCCATAAACAATGCTAGTGGCAATTGGAATGTTAAGAGGGCAGTTGTCCATAGCAAACAATCAGATTTAAACAAAAATTGCAGGCAACATGCGAAAGTAATCAATGAGCTGCTAATGCTATCAAGTAAACATGACACTGTTCCAAGTTCTAAGTAACCCACTGCGCCCATATTTTACAGACCACCTAACAGTCTGAGTTTAATTTTTAAAAGAGAGGTTTGGGGGGAAAAAAAATTAAAAATAGATGGATGCATCTGTCCCCCACTGGCTCTGAGAATGAGAATCAAGCGATCAAAGACGCCTGATTGCTTGCTTTTCAGTGCTCTGTGACTATCAGTCACCGGCTCTCTCCTCTGATCAACCTCCCCCCCTGTGGAGGGGGGGAGCAGCTGACTCAGGCTCTCAGCAGCTGAGTCAGGTGCCGTTCAAGGTACCTGGGTAGATCCCGACCATATAGTTGCAATCTTTCCCCAGCCTGGACTGGCTCTGTGACATCAGCTGACAGCTGGCTTCAGCCCGCTGTCTGCTGAAAATGGGTCACAGGAGTGCAGAATGAACTGCACTCCTGTGATCCACATGAGAAGTACAGCCAAACGAGCTTTGGCTGTACTTTAATTCTCCGTGGGCATTTTTTTTTTGTATATAAAAAGCAGCAAATAGCCTTCAAGGTTGTTCTACTATCCCAAGCAGGCTGTTCCAAATTTACCAGAATATGTACAAAAGAGACTGGATGTCTATGGTCTACAAACTCCTTTTGAAGACATTTTATCAGGGTGTACTATACAGTACTGGCTCGCAGTCTGCGTTCTAATTCATCCCAAAGGTGTACTATCGGGTTGAGGTCAGGATTGTGCAGACCAGTCAAGTTCCTCCACTACAAACTCACTCATCAATGTCTTTATGGACCTTGCTTTGTGCCCTGGTCCAAATCATTTGGTGGAGGGGGGATTATGGTGTGGGGTTTACGGTATTTTTAGTGATTGGGCTTGGCCCCTTAGTTCCAGTAAAGGGAACTCGTAAGGTGTCAGCATACCAAGACATTTTTGACAATCTCATGCTCACAACTTTGTGGGAACAGTTTGCGGATGCCCCCTTCCTGTTCCAACATTACTGTGAACCAGTGCACAAAGCAAGGTTGATAAAGACATAGATGTGTGAGCTTGGGGCGGAGGAACGTGACTGGGCTGAGTCCTGACCTCAACCCGATATAACACCTTTCTGTCTCTTCATGTAATCCTAGAAAGACTCGATGTATGACCTGTGAAACTGTCTTCCACACCCTCACCTTAGTAGCAGAGTTTGGCTGTTCCTCATCCAGGTCTAAGCCTCCTACACAGCTATTTCTTTTTCTGTTCATAACTGTGTTTTAACCTACATATGAAATTGATGATCATTAGCACCTGCTTGGTATATTTGATTAATCATGCGCCTGACTCTAATCCTACGAAACACAAATGTACAAACTGTGCAAGTGTAACAATTGATGCCAGTTTGAAGCCAAAGGGTAGTCACATCAAATATTGATTTTATTTGGATTTTTTTTTTTGTGTTCGCTCACTTTGCATTCTGAAAATTGATAACATCATTTATTTTTGAAAATTGATAACAATTAACCACTTGCTGACCGCCTAACGCAGATATACTGCGTCAGAATGGCACGGGCAGGCAAAATCACGTACCTGGTACGTGATCTGCCTCCCGCGGGAAGGGGGCGCCCCCCCCCCCGTGCCCGAGGCGGTCGGCTTCGTTAGGGGAGCGATCCAGGCTGAGGGGGAGACACCCAAGTGCAGTATTGACCGATCACTGTCACTTACAAAACAATAAACGCATAACTGTAGCGTTCGCAGAGTCAGGCCTGATCCCTGCGATCTCTAACAGTTTTTTTGGCAGCGTTTGGTGAACTGGCAAGCACCAGCGGCCTAGTACACCCCGGTCGTAGTCAAACCAGCACTGTAGTAACACTTGGTGACGTGGCGAGTCCCATAAGTGCAGTTCAAGCTGGCGAGGTGGCAAGCACAAGTAGTGTCCCGCTGCCACCAAGAAGAAGACAAACACAGGCCCGTCGTGCCCATAATGCCCTTCCTGCTGCATTCGCCAATCCTAATTGGGAACCCACCACTTCTGCAGCGCCCGTACTTCCCCCATTCACATCCCCAACCAAATGCAGTCGGCTGCATGAGAGGCATTTTCTTTATGTCCTCCCGAGTACCCCTACCCAATGAACCCCCCCCAAAAAAATGTCGTGTCTGCAGCAAGCGCGGATATAGGCGTGACACCCGCTATTATTGTCCCTCCTGTCCTGACAATCCTGGTCTTTGCATTGGTGAATATTTTGAACGCTACCATACACTAGTTGAATATTAGCGTAGGGTACAGCATTGCACAGACTAGGCACACTTTCACAGGGTCTCCCAAGATGCCATCGCAAAAAAAAATATATATATATAATAAAAAAAACAAAAATAGTTGTCGTTTTATTGTTCTCTCTCTCTATTCTCTCTCTATTGTTCTGCTCTTTTTTACTGTATTCTATTCTGCAATGTTTTATTGTTATTATGTTTTATCATGTTTGCTTTTCAGGTATGCAATTTTTTATATTTTACTGTTTACTGTGTTTTATTGTTAACCATTTTTTTGTTTTCAGGTACGCCATTCAGCTGCAGCGCGGATTTATTAATCTTAACAGCAACAGCATTTGCTCCCACGATATATAAAGCCGTGACTCCAGCAGAGGTGATATATGCCGAAGCATGGGGGCAGCAGGGCCGGAGGAGCGATTTGCTCCTAACTTTTGGGGCGGATGCCCCCATGCTTCGGCATATATAAATGATGCATATATGCCCATCATTAGAAGTGGGTGGATGAAGGGAGGTATTCTAATGGTGGGCATACCCACCAATCAATCTCTTTTTTTCGTTCAGCCCACAGGCTGCATGAAAAAAAAAAGATTACAATATATGCCCAACAAGGACCAGCAACGTACTTGTATGTTGCTGGACTTTGAGTGGTTATACCAGAATGATGTCTGCAGGTTTAGGTATCATCTTGGTATCATTCTTTTCAGCCAGTGGTCGGCTTTCATGTAAAAGCAATCCTAGCAGCTAATTAGCCTCTAGACTGCTTTTACAAGCAGTGGGAGGGAATGTCCCCCCCTCCCACCGTCTTCCATGTTTTTCTCTGGCTCTCCTGTCCCAACAGGGAATCTGAGAATGCAGCCGGTGATTCCGCCAGCTGAACATAGAGATGATCAGAGACCAGAATGAGCCATTCTTATGAGTGATGGCCTAAGAAACCGGAAGCTACGAGCATTTCATGACTTAGATTTCGCCGGATGTAAACAGCGCCACTGGGAAATTGGGAAAGCATTCTATCACACCGATCTTGGTGTGGTCAGATGCTTTGAGGGCAGAGGAGAGATCTAGGGTCTAATAGACCCCATTTTTTTCAAAAAAGAGTAGCTGTCACTACCTATTGCTATCATAGGGGATATTTACACTCCCTGACATAACAATAAAAATGATTAAAAAAAATAAAAATGAAAGGAACAGTTTAAAAATAAGATAGAAAGCAAAAAAATAATAAAGAAAAAAAAAAAAAAAAAAAAGCACCCCTGTCCCCCCCCTGCTCGCGCGCAAAGGTGAACGTAAGCTTTGGTCTGGTGTCAAATGTAAACAGCAATTGCACCATGCATGTGAGGTATCACTGCGAAGGTCAGATCAAGGGCAGTAATTTTAGCAGTAGACCTCCTCTGTAAATCTAAAGTGGTAACCTGTAAAGGCTTTTAAAGGCTTTTAAAAATGTATGTAGTTTGTCACCACTGCACGTTTAAAGTATGCCATGTTTGGTATCCATGTACTCGGCCTAAGATCATCTTTTTTATTTCATCAAACATTTGGGCAATATAGTGTGTTTTAGTGCATTCAATTTAAAAAAAAAGTGTGTTTTTTCCCCAAAAAATGCGTTTGAAAAATCGCTGCGCAAATACTGTGTGGAAAAAAAAAATGAAACACCCACCATTTTAATCTGTAGGGCCTTTGCTTTAAAAAAATATATAATGTTTGGGGATTCAAAGTAATTTTCTTGCAAAAAAAAATAATTTTTTTCATGTAAACAAATAGTGTCAGAAAGGGCTTTGTCTTCAAGTGGTTAGAAGAGTGGGTGATGTGTGACGTAAGCTTCTAAATGTTGTGCATAAAATGCCAGGACAGTTCCTGGCGGAATCACTGGCTGCATTCTCAGGTTCCCTGTTGGGACAGGAGAGCCAGAGAAAAACATGGAAGACGGTGGGAGGGGGGGGACATTCCCTCCCACTGCTATCACAGTTTTGAAGGACATAAAATGCCAGGACAGTTCAAACCTCCCCCAAATGACCCCATTTGCTGAGAGGCATGTTGAGTCCATGGAATATTTTATATTTTGCCATAAGTTGCGGGAAAATTACAAATTTTTTTATTTTTTATTTTTTTTGCACAAAGTTGTCACTAAATGATATATTGCTCAAACATGCCATGGGCATATGTGGAATTACACCCCAAAATACATTCTGCTGCTTCTCCTGAGTATGGGGATACCATAGCTTGGGGTGTCTACTTTCCAAAATGGGGTCATTTGGGGGGGGGGTTGAACTATCCTGGCATTTTATGGCCTTCAAAACTGTGATAGGTAGTGAGGAGTGAAATCAAAAATTTACGCCCTTAGAAATCCTGAAGGCGGTGCTTGGGTTTTGGGGCCCCGTACGCAGCTAGGCTCCCAAAAAGTCCCACACATGTGGTATCCCCATACTCAGGAGAAGCAGCAGAATGTATTTTGGGGTGTAATTCCACATATGCCCATGGCATGTTTGAGCAATATATCATTTAGTGACAACTTTGTGCAAAAAAAAAAAAAAAGTTTGTCATTTTCCTGCAACTTGTGGCAAAATATAAAATATTCCATGGACTCAACATGCCTCTCAGCAAATAGCTTGGGGTGTCTACTTTCCAAAATGGGGTCATTTGGGGGGGGGGGGTTGAACTGTCCTGGCATTTTATTGCCTTCAAAACTGTAATAGGTAGTGAGGAGTGAAATCAAAAATTTACGCCCTTAAAAATCCTGAAGGCAGTGCTTGGTTTTCGGGGCCCAGTACGCAGCTAGGCTCCCAAAAAGTCCCACACATGTGGTATCCTCATACTCAGGAGAAGCAGCAGAATGTATTTGGGGTGTAATTCCACATATGCCCATGGCATGTTTGAGCAATATATCATTTAGTGACAACTTTGTGCAAAAAAAAAAAAAAAAAAAAAAAAAGTTTGTAATTTTCCTGCAACTTATGGCAAAATATAAAATATTCCATGGACTCAACATGCCTCTCAGCAAATAGCATGGGGTGTCTACTTTCCAAAATGGGGTCATTTGGGGGGGGTTGAACTGTCCTGGCATTTTATGGCCTTCAAAACTGTGATAGGTAGTGAGGAGTGAAATCAAAAATTTACGCCCTTAAAAATCCTGAAGGCGGTGCTTGGTTTTCGGGGTCCCGTATGCAGCTAGGCTCCCAAAAAGTCTCACACATGTGGTATCCCCATACTCAGGAGAAGCAGCAGAATGTATTTTGGGCTGTAATTCCACATATGCCCATGGCATGTTTGAGCAATATATCATTTAGTGACAACTTTGTGGAAAAAAAAAAATTTGTCATTTTCCCGCAACTTGTGGCAAAATATAAAATATTCCATGAACTCAACATGCCTCTCAGCAAATAGCTTGGGGTGTCTACTTTCCAAAATGGGGTCATTTGGGGGGGGTTGAACTGTCCTGGCATTTTATGGCCTCCAAAACTGTGATAGCAGTGGGAGGGAATGTCCCCCCTTCCCACCGTCTTCCATGTTTTTCTCTGGCTCTCCTGTCCCAACAGGGAACCTGAGAATGCAGCCGGTGATTCCGCCAGCTGACCATAGAACTGATCAGAGACCAGAAGGGCTCCAATCATCTCTATGGCCTAAGAAACCGGAAGCTATGAGCATTTCATGACTTAGATTTCGCCGGATGTAAACATCGCCATTGGGAAATTGGGAAAGCATTCTATCACACCGATCTTGGTGTCTTGGTGTGGTCAGATGCTTTGAGGGCAGAGGAGAGATCTAGGGTCTAATAGACCCCATTTTTTTCAAAAAAAGAGTACCTGTCACTACCTATTGCTATCAAGGGGGATATTTACATTCCCTGACATAACAATAAAAAAAAAAAAAAAAAAAATGAAAGGAACAGTTTAAAAATAAGATAACAATGCAAAAAAAATAATAAAGAAAAAAAAATGCACCCCTGTCCCCCCCTGCTCTTGCGCAAAGGCGAACGCAAGCATTGGTCTGGCGTCAAATGTAAACAGCAATTGCACCATGCATATGAGGTATCACCATTAAGGTCAGATCGAGAGCAGTCATTTTAGCAGTAGACCTCCTCTGTAAATCTAAAGTGGTAACCTGTAAAGGCTTTTAAAAATGTATGTAGTTTGTCGCCACTGCACGTTTGTGCGCAATTTGAAAGTATGTCATGTTTGGTAACCATGTACTCGGCCTAAGATCATCTTTTTTATTTCATCAAACTTTTGGGCATGGGGGGCGTGGCCGGATGTGAACGAGGCAGCAAGCTTTTCTCAGAAGCTCTGATTATCCTGGCATTATGCATGATATAGGAGCAATTTATCAGCAATTCCGCTGTCACAGTCTTACAGGGAAAGGTGTCTGGAACACAGGGATGCATTCCATGGCTTCCAAAAAGAATCAGAAGGCTGCAAAAGATCCGCGCCAAACACGCTCCATGAAGGAAGGGGACCCCGCCGCCACCATCTTGCCTGCACGGAGCTCAGCAAAGAACGCCAAGCAGTCAACAGTGACGATGGCGACAGAGAGGGCTGCTGTGGAGCTGGGAACAGATGCTGAACTGGCGGAGGACACAATGGGGGCTGTGGACACAAAGGCTATTATTAGACCGATCCTAGAAGCCATAAATACCAGTAAGTCAGAACTAATGGGCAGGATTGACCATCTATCTTCAGAGTGCACGCTGATCAGGCATGACTTAGATAAGATCAGGGGGCGGCTCTCCACGGTGGAATCCCAGGTCTCTGATGTGCAGGATGCTTCTCACTCCCAGGGGGTAAATCTAGCTGAGCTAAAAGACATGGTGCTCTCCCTTCAGCGCAGAGCAATAGACGCTGAAGACAGACAGAGGAGGAATAACATCAGGGTGGTGGGCCTGCCTGAGGGTGCAGAAGGAGAAAAGCCAGTCTTGTTTGCTGAGGCCTTTTTCAAGCAAATACTGTCGCTGGAGGATTTACCCCCCACATACGTTGTGAAAAGAGTACCCACGGGCCGCAGACCACCTGAAGCTTTTCCTAGGCCCTTACTGGTTTGGTTTCTGAACTATAGGGACCATGACATGATCCTGGCTGGGTCCAGAAAACACAAGGAGCTCAAGTATGAAAATACCAGAGTAATGTTTTTTCTGGACTTCTTGGCAGCTGCGCAACAGCAACGCAGATCTTTTAATGATGTCCGCAAGCGATTAAGGGACAAGGAGATCCAATACAGCATGCTGTACCCAAGCAAGCTCCGGATTCAATTCAAGGGCACTGTGAAATTCTTTGAAGACCCTGGAGAAGCAAGTGATTGGCTGGACAAGGAACTCTCCTGAATTGTCATGGTAAAATGGCCATTTACTCCTGGATTTTACAGTTGCACCTGTTGTGTTTTGTTCTGGGCTCCTGTTTCTGTTTCTCAACACTAGAGCATCCTTGGAGCAGGGGACAAAGTCCTTGGGACTATGTTCAGATGAATATAATGGTGGACCCCACAGCCATTTTTTGTGTCTCTGAGATCCGCATCTAAATGGGTAAGATGATGTAGTGACTGCAGGTGAGAGACCATTGGAGCCTCCTCAGGTCCCCAGCAGAAATGACTAAGGTTGTTTATCATAATTTGCCTGACTAGATCACCATGCTGGGGAGACCACCGGTTGTGTATATTCCGTACCCGCAATTGTCTGAAACACAAACACACATGATGGTAGTGTAACTCTAACAATTCACTGAGGATCTTCCCCTTCCTAACCTGGTTTAGATTCATTTTTGTTTCAATCGTTTTTATTGAACATTTTATAAGAAAAAGAAGAGTACAAATGAACATTGTTATAATGAACAACATTGTAACATCCGGTCTACACTAATATAGCATCACAGAAATACCCATTTTATAAGTTAGATAAGAGAGCTTAGAATATATAATATTACTGTCACTGACATTTTTAAATAACTAATAAGTATAAAACATGAATTATAAGTATAAGAAAGAGGCATGAAAGAGGCTCCCCCCGTGCACCACATTGGGCTCTACCTGTGCCCCCAGAGGAGCCCCCCCGGAGTTGTTCTCCCATACAAATACCAGTAAACATTAATATGTGTCAGTTAGGTCAACCAGGATATCAGAAATTTTGGGAAGGTTATGAAACCTTACCTACTTTGAGTACTCTATGTATATATTAAAAAAAAGAAAGAGAATTAATAAAAGGAATAAAGAAAAGATTTCCATGGAGACCAATTTTCTTCAAATTTACGTGAGCTTCCATCTCTGTGTGCTAGAATTCTTTCGTATTCTATTATTGTGTCAATTTTGAATTTAATGTCTTTCAAAGTGGCAACATCCATAGATTTCCATCTGCACATTATTTCTGTTCTAGCTGCCAATAATACGTGCGTTGCAATGCACCTATATCTGGGGTGGTATTGGTCCATATTTATACTGAGGATAACTTGTTCTATATTCGGACATGCCCTACTTTCAGTTAATTTCAATAGCATTTTATATATTGCCCACCAAATTTTTTTTAGAATAGGACAGGACCATAATATATGCGTCAGGGTCCCCACCTGCCCGCACCCTCTCCAACACAGATTTGAGTTTTCTTTAGAGAATTTGGCTGTTATGTAAGGGGTATAGTACCACCTCAACAGTTTCTGCGATAGTTCTTCATAATTGGAGCATCTTGAGAACTTGCGATTGGTATTAATCGCATTTTTCCATTGAAGATCTGTAAATTCTTTACCGATTTCTTTTTCCCATTTAGTTAATGGTTTGTGTTTGATAAATGCATCTTTGGAATGTAATGAGTTGTATATCAATGTTATACCTTTCATTTTGGGGTTGATTGACTGAAGGTAGGACCACAATTTTTCTATAATTGATATGTGGGAGGTTTTCGTTGTTTGGAAGTAAGATGAAATTTGGGTATATGTCAAGAATTCTGAGTTTGGGATTTTGAATTTCTGTTGTAATGTTGTAAATGGTAGCAATTTATCACCACAAGTGATATCCACAAAATTTAGTATGTTATTACCAGTCCAGTTGTGAAGTCTTATATTGGGTATTATCCATTGTAGAGTTTCTAAAGGGATGGGAATGTTTGTTAATGGGTAAGATTCATTCCCTTTTACAATAAGTTCTTCCCAGGATTGTACTGTTGCTTGTATTGATGGGGGGATGGGTTTTTTGCTATGTTTAATCGTCTTGGCAGCAAAAAATGACAGTGGTGATGGTTTGTTTAGCCATGATAATTCTAATTGGCACCAGGGTTTTACGCTGGGATTAATAAACCAATTTTTAAGTTGGTCCAGGACTGCAGCTGTGTGGTAGTCCTTTAATATAGGTAATCCCATGCCTCCAATGGATTTATTTTTGTTTTGTATTTCAGGAGAGCATCTGGGCATTTTGCCCGCCCACACACAGTTTGACAGTTGTTTTTGCAATGTTGTAAAAAAGGATGTTGGAACTGGTATTGGTAATGCCCTAAAAATATACATTAATTTAGGAAGTATGAGCATTTTGTATGCTGCCAAGCGGCTGGACCATGTCAAGTGAAATTTCCTGAATCTAGAAAGTTCTGGTTGGAAGGATGTCAGTAATGGGGCATAATTGATATTATACATATTTACAATGGGATGGGTGAGTTTGATACCTAGATATGTAATAGAGTCTGCTGTCCATGGGTATGGTAGGGCTTTTTTGAGGGATGTTTCGAGTTTGTTATTTATATAAATTCCTAGTATGTTGGACTTAGACGCGTTGACTTTATAATAGGAAACTTTGCTGAAAGAGTTTAGTACATCATGTGCTGCTGGTAAGGAGGTAGCTGGTTTTGATAATGACAGGATGACATCGTCAGCAAATAATGAAATTTTATGTTGATGGTCCTGAGTTGGAATACCTTTTATATTCGGGTGGGATCTTATTTTCTCCGCTAGTGGTTCCATAAGCATGGTGATTACTTGGGGGACAGGGGGCACCCCTGTCTGGTCCCATTCGTAATAAGGAATGGTTTAGAAAACATTCCTTCTATGTAAACAAATGCTGAAGGTGAGGAGTATAGTGCTAATATGGCCCTCTGTAATGGGCCATTAACCGGTTCAATACAGGGCATTTTCACCCCTTTCCTTCCCAGACCAATTTTTAGTTTTCAGCTCTGTCGCAATTTAAACGACAATTTTTACGACAAAATTTACGTCCTTTTTTCCCCACAAATAGAGCTTTCTTTTGGTGGTATTTGATCACCTCTGCGGTTTTTATTTTTTGCGCTATAAACAAAAAAAGAGCGACAATTTTGAAAAAAAACACAATATTTTTTACTTTTTGCTATAATAAATATCCCAATTTAAAAAAAAAAAAAACACATTTTTTCCTCAGTTTCAGCCGATACGTATTCTTCTACATATTTTTGGTAAAAAATCGCAATAAACATATATTGATTGGTTTGCGCAAAAGTTATAGCGTCTACAAAATAGGGGATAGTTTTATGGCATTTTATTAATAATTTTTTTTTTTTTACTAGTAATGGCGGCGATCAGCGATTTTTAGCGGGACTGCGACATTATAGCGGACACATCGGACACTTTTGACACATTTTTGGGACCATTCACATTTATACAGCGATCAATGCTATAAAATTGCATTGATTACTGTATAAATGTGACAGGCAGGGAAGGGGTTAACCACTAGGGGGAAACGAGGGGTTAAATGTTTCCTAGGGGAGTGATTCTAACTGTAGGGGGCGGGGACGTACAAGGGGAGGAGACCGATCAGTGTTCCTCTGTACTCGGAACACAGATCGGTCTCCTCTCAACTGACAGGACGTGGATCTGTGTGTTTAAACACACAGATCCACAGTCCGGCCCGGTTAACGGGCAATCACGGGTGCCCGGTGGACACACGCACCAGGTCCCGAGCAACGTGGCAGGCGCGCACGCACGCCCCCTAGATGGCCGGGAAGCCCAGGCCGTCATATGACGTCCACCCAGGATGGGAGATCCCATCTGTGGACATCATTTGACTATGGCCGGGTAGTGAAGGGGTTAAGTCCAAATTTTTCCAAAACTTTGGTCAAGTACCCCCAGTGCACTCTATTAAAGGCCTTCTCTGCGTCTAAGGTCCGAAGCAGAGAAGGCTCTTTGTTTTCCCCAACCATGTGCAGCAGATTTAACATTCTCCTGGTAGCGTCCGTGGTTTGGCGGCCCATCACATTTGCGAGGGGCGTCTCTATTCTTATTAGTAGGTCGGTCCCATGTACTATCCACCAAGTGATTACGGACCCCGGAGGCAGGTTTGCTGCAGTGATACTAGATATCTTCAACAGTCGTATATTGATAATTAATGTGTATATGCCTCCTCCTTTCCAGGTTCAAATTTTGTATGATATGTGGACTAGGCTGGCTCAATACATTCATTTACTCCTGGTTGTGTTGGGAGACTTTAACACTGTCCTAGAAGCGGCGTGGGACTCCTCCAACCCGGCCAGGGCAAGCTCTGCGGATTTGAGCCGCTGGGCCTCAGTGGCTGGAGTGGTGGAACTATGGAGGTGAAAGCATCCATTGGATAGATGCTTCTCTCACGTTTTAACAGCCCATGGATCCGCGGCAAGAATTGACTTAGCATTTGGCAACAACCTGATAATGCCGTCAGTGGAGAGCATTGACTATCTGGCTGGGGGTCTGTCGGATCACAATCCTCTGTCCTTTACTCTGACCTTCCGGTTTGGGGGGGGGGGTATGGCCCTTATCCCCTAGTTGGTTGCAGCATGAACAAGTTGCTGCCCAGCTGGAGGAGGCTATCCAGCAGTATTGGACTGCTAACATTGATACGGCAGACCCCCCAGTGGTTTGGGATGCCTTCAAGGCGGTTGCTAGGGGGATTGCATATCGACCATTAAGACTGCTAGAGTTAATGAGAATGAGGAATATAAAAATATTCAACAGGAGGAGAGAGAGTGTGCTAAGGCATATGCGGAGTCCCCAGCAGGGAGCTCTTATAGTTCCCTTCTGGAAGTCAGAAGGCGATTTTCACTATTGGTCAAAGGTCAGGCTAAGGCAGAAGAGTCTCAGAAAATGCGCAAGGTTTTTGCCGAAGGGGACAAAAATGAGAAGTTCCTGGCTATGTTGGTGGCGGATCACCCTCCGATGGCGCATATTCCAGTTATTAAGGACAAAGGAGGGGCATTGGTAAATGATCCGACACTTATCATGCAGGAGTTTGTTGATTTTTTTTCCTCATTATAATCTTCTATTCCTCCGTATGATGCGGAGGAGTTGGATAATATACTTCAGAAACTGCCTATACCCGTTTGTCGGAAGAAGACTGTGCCCTTTAGAGACCAAGATCACGCTTAAAGAGATCGAGGCTGGAATGTTCGCTTTCCCACCTAATAAAGCTGCCGTTCCTGATGGCTTCCCAGCAGATTTTTACAAGGCTAATGCTGAAGTACTGTCAGTTAAATTTAATTGGTTACTAGAACACTGTCTAGAGCGCTCCTCCCTTCCGGATTCAATATTGGATGGAAGCATATATGATTCTTTTGCCAAAACCTGGGAAGGACTTGACCCACTGTGCATCTTATTGCCCAATTGCCCTCCTGAATACAGACCTTAAAATTCTAACCAAAATATTAGCAACTAGACTTGCCCAAGTTATACAAACAGTAGTTAATATAGACCAAACTGGGTTCATGCCAGGCAAATCGACAGACACCAACCTCAGGAGACTGTTCACACACCTACACTCCCCCCTAAGAATTTGGAATCTAGAATCGTGGTTTCCATAGATATAGCAAAGGCCTTTGATTCAGTAGATTGGCAATTCATGAGTAAGGTACTGGAGGTCATGGGATTCGGCCCATACTTTAGGAAATTGATCTCCATGTTATACAAGAATCCCAAGGTGGCTATACGTATGGGTAAGGCGGTGTTTCCTTTCTTTACAATTAGTAAAGGCACCAGACAGGGCTGTCCACTATCCCCTTTCCTTTTTGCCCTGGTCATGGAACCCTTGGCTATCGCCTTGCGGGCCTCTAAAAAGATTCAGGATATTAGAGTGGGCACAATTCACGAAACAGTAGCATTATATGCTGACGACATGCTCCTGTTTCTTGAAGACCCTAGGAACTCACTGAAGGTAGTACTGGACATATTGGATGAGTTTGCCAAGTTCTCAGGGTTACAGGTGAACTGGAGTAAATCTTCAATCCTCCCGTTAGATGCTAAGGCAAAAAATGGGGTGGATCGAGATCTACCTTTACAATGGGTATCGTCAATGAAATACTTGGGTGTAAAGGTTACAGCTAATATAAATGACTACATGTCCCTAAATCTGCTCCCATTGGTGATTTTCCTTAAACAAAAAATTCAGGCGTGGACTAGACTTCCACTGTCCCTGATAGGCAGGATCAGTCTGCTTAAAATTAAGGTCCTCCCGGTAATTTTATATTTTTTGAGACACGCACCAGTGTGGATTCCGAAATCGTACTTCAAACAATTGGACGGATTGGTGGGCTCATTTTTATGGGCCCCCAAGCCTCCTAGAGTCGGGCTCAAGGTACTTCAGGAACCGGGCGATAGGGGGGGACTTGCGCTCCCAGACTGGCACAAGTACTATCTGGCAGGGCAAATGGTTTTTGCCCACAGATGGTTAATTAAGGATGAGGGTGACGCCGCCATGGTGTTGGAGGCAGCTCACTTAGGGTCTTACGAAAGCTTGCGTATGGCACTATTTAGGGGCCTTAAATCTGAATTACCGTTAACAGCGACTATGAAGTGTAGATTAGTCATGAGATTGGTGAAGGAGAACTCAAATCTCATTATTGTTCCAAACTGGGCTGTGACGATAGGGGGGAGGGGGGAGGGGGGAGTACTTTGAGAAGTAGTTAGTGGACTATGTTAGTTTAGTCTTTTTTTTTTTTTTTCTTGGGGCCCTGTGAGGCCAAGATTGTGGGGTTAAGCCACGTTGGCAGCCCTAAGGTTGTTATTTTTATGAATGTCAAAAATCTGAATAAAAAGAATAAAAAAAAAACATTTGGGCAATATAGTGTGTTTTAGTGCATTAAATTTAAAAAAGTGTGTTTTTTCCCCAAAAAATGCGTTTGAAAAATCGCTGCGCAAATACTGTGTGAAAAAAAAATGAAACCCACCATTTTAATCTGTAGGGCCTTTGCTTTTAAAAAAAATATATAATGTTTGAGGGTTCAAAGCAATTTTCTTGCAAAAAAAAAATATATTTTTTCATGTAAACAAATAGTGTCAGAAAGGGCTTTGTCTTCAAGTGGTTAGAAGAGTGAGTGATGTGTGACATAAGCTTCTAAATGTTGTGCATAAATTGCCAGGACAATTCAACCCCCCCCCCCAAATGACCCCATTTTGGAAAGTGTGCACCCAAAGATATTTGCTGAGAGGCATGTCGAGTCCATGGAATATTTTATATTGTGACACAAGTTGCGGGAAAAAGACAAATTTTTTTTTTTTTTGCACAAAGTTGTCACTAAATGATATATTGCTCAAACATGCCATGGGAATATGTGAAATTACACCCCAAATTACATTCTGTTGCATTACCATTGCTGGCAACTGCCGCCGATTTGGCATTCAATTTGACATGTCAAATCGCATGCCAAATCGCATCAATGTGAACCAAGGCTTACTCTGATACCCCTAACTAAAATCTAATGGAACTAATTGCCTTCAGAAGTCACCTAGTTAGTAAATAGAGTTCACTTGTGTGTAATTTCATCTCAGTATAAATACAGCTGTTCTGGGAAGCCCTCAGATGTTTGTTAGAGAACCTAAGTGAACAAACAACATCATGAAAGAACACACCAGACAGATCAGGGATAAAGTTGTGGAGAAGTTTAAAGCAGGGTTAGGTTATAAAAAATATCCCAAGCTTTGAACATTCCACAGAGCACTGTTCAATCCATCATCCATCATCCACAACTGCAAACCTACCAAGACATGGCCGTCCACCTAAACTAACTGGCCGGGCAAGGGGAGAGAGTATTAATCAGAGAAGCAGCCAAGAGGTCCATGGTAACTCTGGAGGAGCTGCAGGGATCCACAGCTCAGGTGGGAGAATCTGTCCACAGGACAAATACAATGTAAAAAATGCATGATGATGTTTGCAATGTGATGCCATTACATCATATTATTCAAAATTCCCATATGAAGTCAGCAAAACTCGTGATTAAATGTTTGAATTTAGACCTAAAGCCTAGGTCCCCCTTTTGCACCAAAACAGCCCTGACTTGTCGTGGCATGGACACCACTAGAATTTCAAAGATATGCTGTGGTATTTGGCACCAAGACATCATTAGCAGATACTTTAAAGTCCTGTAAGTTGCAAGGTGGGGTGTCTGTGGATTGGACTTGGTTTTTAGCATATTCTACAGGTGCTCAATTGGATTGAGATCTGGAGAATATGGAGGCCAAATCAACACCTCATATTCGTTATTGTGTTCCTCAAACCGCTCTTGAACAATTTTTGCAGTTGTGGAAATTTTATGAAGATGTATTTAATATGTATTGTCATAGTGTCTCCCAGTGTTAGTACTCCCGCAGCCCACTCTAAAAAGCCGACTGGGGCAGATTGACACTGGTTGAGATCCGTTTGGTAGTGGAAAACTTCCTGAGGTTGGAGAGAAGTGTTTGCAGAGTGGGGATATGCCCGCCGGCGAAGGGCCTCCTGTGCAATACACAGAACGATCGCCTGGGGGGGATGTGTTCGCTCTGCAAAGACATCATCGGTTTAGCAGATGTGCGCTCATGTCACCCCTGTATGCCTGATCAACATATTTGGGGTGCCATGGCTTACACCTGCAGATAATCTCCCATCAGCAGGAACGGTAGTATAGTCCAGGTATGCTTTGTTCTCTGAACAAAGCAGAAAAAGGATTCACGAACAAACGGTAAAAATGGGAGTCTTTGAATCGTTGTGGTCGGGAGCAGCGTTCATGATCTCAGGCTTCCTGTGATCATGCTGACAGAGACAGGGGGCTAGAGATAATACACGCTGCCCCCACCCAGACATGCCCATAGGACTCCCCTAGTCAATGTTCATTGGTTGTTGTATAACCCCTCCTGTTTGAGGGAATGCCTGTGCTTGATTGGTCGATTGTGAAACCATGAGGCTCTATTGTTTATATGAATAAAAGTAGGCTCCCAGGAAGAGATCAGGTTAGATGAAGGAGCGATGGAGCTAAGATGGTGATCATGTCTGTTTATTGGGAAATGCAGGAAATAGAGTGATAGGTAACATGCATTACACCATTAGACGAAATGGGCGCTTATTAGCGCAAAAGAGTATGGTGGGTTTTTCCACGACACAGTGTGACAGGGTGCATTATCCTTCTAAAAGAGACCACTGCCATCAAGGAAAACTATTTTCATGAACGGGTGTACCTGGTCAGCAACAATGTTTAGGTAGGTGGTATGTGTCAAAGTAACATCCACATGAATGGCAGGACCTGAGGTTTCCCAGCAGAACATTGCACAAAGAATCCTGCTGTCTCCGCTGGCTTGCCTTCTTTCCAATCTGCATCCTGGTACCATCTCTTCCACAGGCAATCTTCTTATAGCTTAGGCCATCTTTATGATCCTCAGAGAGTTCTTTGCCAAGAGGTGCCATGTTGAACTTCCAGTGACCAGTATGAGAGAGTGAGAGCAATAACACCAAATTTAACACACCTGCTCCCCATTCACACCTGAGATCTTGTAACACTAACAAGTCACATGACACAGGGGAGGGAAAATGGCTAATTTGGCCCAATTTGTACATTTTCATTTAGGGGTGTACTCACTTTTGTTGCCAGAGTTTTAGACATTAATGGCTGTGTGGTGAATTATTTTGAGGGGACAGCAAATTTACACTGTTATACAAGCTGTACACTCACTACTTTACATTGTAGCAAAGTGTCATTTCTTCAGTGTTGTCACATGAAAAGATATAATAAAATATCTACAAAAATGTGAGGGGTGTACTCCCTTTTGTGAGATAATGTATATATATTTATATATCTTGCACATGGCTTTTTAAGGAATTTGGCAGGTAGGTTGTTCCAAACATCTTGGAGAACCACATATCTTCTGTGGATGTAGGCTGCCTCAAATCCTTCTGTCTCTTCATGTAATCCTAGACAGACTCGATGATGTTGAGATCAAAGCTCTGTGAGGGCCAAACCATCACTTCCAGGACTCTTTGTTCTTAATGACAGTGGCTGTATGTTTGGGGTTGTTGTCCTGCTGCAGAATACATTTGGGGCTAGCCTCCCTGATGGTATGGCATGATGGATAAGTAAAGGTATGCTGTAGTATCTGGCACCAAGCCATCAGTAGCATATACTTTAAGTCCTGTAAGTTGCAAGGTGGGGTGTCTGTGGATCGGACTTGCTTTTTAGCATATCCTTCAGATGCTCAATTGGAATATGGAGGCTAAATCAACACCTCATATTTATTGAGGTTTCCAAGCAGAACATTGCACAAAGAATCCTGCTGCCTCCGCCACCTTGCCTTCTTTCCAATCTGAATCCTGGTGCCATCTCTTCCACAGGTAAGTGACGCACACGCACCCAACTATCCACATGATGTAAATGAAAACGTGGTTCCTCAGATCATGCTATCTTGTTACATTGCTCTGTGGTCCTGTTCTGATGCCAATGTGTCCACTATAGGCACTTTTGGCTGTGGACATTTTCACCCTGACCGGTCTGTGGCTATGCAGCTCCATACGCAACAAAACTGCAATGCCGATATTTTTCTACTTTCAACATATCAACTTCAGACACAGCATGTTTACTTGTTGCTGTCTAATATATCCAACCAATATCAGATGCTATTGTAACAAGATAATCAATGTTATTCACTATATATATATATATATATATATATATATATATATATATATATATATATATATATATATATATTCTCACAAAACTGAGTACACCCCTCACATTTTTGTAAATATTTTCTTCTATCTTTTCATGTGACAACACTGAAGAAATGACACTTTGCTACAATGTAAAGTAGTGAGTGTACAGCTTGTATAACAGTGTAAATTTGCTGTCCCCTCAAAATAACTCAACACACAGCCATTAATGTCTAAACCACTGACAGCAAAAGTGAGTACACCCCTAAGTGAAAATGTCCAAATTTGGCCCAATTAGCCATTTTCCCTCCCCAGTGTCATGTGACTCGTTAGTGTTACAAGGTCTTGGGTGTGAATGGGGAGCAAGTGTGTTAAATTTGGTGCTATCACTCTCACTCTTTCATACTGGTCACTGGAAGTTCAACAAGGCACCTCATGGCAAAGAACTCTGAGGATCTGAAAAAAAGAAATGTTGCTCTACATAAAGATGGCCTAGGTTATAAGAAGATTGCCAAGACCCTAAAACTGAGCTGCAGCACAATGGCCAAGACCATACAGTGGTTTAACAGGACAGGTTCCACTCAGAACAGGCCTCGCCATGGTCGACTAAGGAAGTTGAGTGCACGTGCTCAGCGTCATATCCAGAGGTTGTCTTTTGAAAATAGACGTATGAGTGCTGCCAGCATTGCTGCAGAGGTTGAAGGGGTGGGGGGTCAGCCTGTCAGTGCTCAGACCATACGCCGCACGCTGCATCAAATTGGTCTGCATGGCTGTCGTTTCAGAAGGAAGCCTCTTCTAAAGATGATGCACAAGAAAGCCCCCAAACAGTTTTCTAAAGTCAATCAGACTAAGGACATGGATTACTGGAACCTGATGAGACCAAGATAAACTTATTTGGTTCAGATGGTGTCAAGCGTGTGTGGCAGCAACCACATGAGGAGTACAAAGACAAGTGTGTCTTGTCTACAGTCAAGCATGGTGGTGGAGGTGTCATGGTCTGGGGCTGCATGAGTGCTGCCGCCACTGGGAAGCTACAGTTCATTGAGGGAACCATGAATGCTTACATGTACGGTGACATACTGAAGTAGAGCATGGACCCCTTCCTTCGGAGACTGGGCCGCAGGGCAGTATTCCCACATGATAACGACCCCAAACACACCTCCAAGATGACCACTGCCTTGCTAAAGAAGCTGAGGGTAAAGGTGATGGACTGGCCAAGCATGTTTCCAGACCTAAACCCAATTGAGCATCTGTGGAGCATCCTCAAACATAAGGTGGAGGAGCATAAGGTCTCTAACATCCACCAGCTCCGTGATATCGTCATGGAGGAGTGGAAGAGGACTTCAGTGGCAACCTATGAAGCTCTGGTGAACTCCATGCCCAAGAGGGTTAAGGCAGTGCTGGAAAATAATGGTGGCCACACAAAATATTGACACTTTGGGCCCAATTTGGACATTTTCATTTAGGGGTGTACTCACTTTTATTGCCAGCGGTTTAGACATTAATGGCTGTGTGTCGACTTATTTTGAGGGGACAGCAAATTTACACTGTTATACAAGCTGTACACTCACTACTTTACATTGTAGCAAAGTGTCATTTCTTCTGTGTTGTCACATGAAAAGATTTAATTTAAAATAAGATTAAAAATTTACAAAAATGTGAGGGGTGTACTCACTTTTGTGAGATACTGTGTATGTATATATATATGGGTTGCTTCACTAAAACGGGAACAAAATCTGGTGCAGCTGTGCATGGTAGCCAATCAACTTCAGTGGCAGCCCAGCCATTACAGGTGCACAGGTGCCAACCCTACCCATCCATGCATCCGGCCCCCTAATCTACATGCAGGGTGCCGGATTCCAGAAGGGGGGTGTTCTATTTTAAGCACATGGTTAGAGCCAGACCAAGAGGCTCTCATAGGCTTCAAAAAAGGGTGGGCTCTGGGTGCAGAGCACTGCGCTCTGAGCCCACCCAGTTGTGTGACAATAACAAACTAATATTTACTATTGCCGCACTGACCCTCCTCCTGGCCAATCAGGAAGTGGGTCCTGAGACCCGTCACCCAACTGGCCGAAAGGACAGGTAATCCTATTGGACACCTAGGAGGAGGAGGAGGAGGGAGGAGACGCACAGCGGAAGCCGCCGTGATGCAAAGGAGGAGGAGACGCGATAGAAGCGCTGCCCGTCTGCAACATAGATGGGGCAAGTACTGTGCTGGATGACCGACCGTGATTGTTTGCCACCAACCCCCCCCCCCCCAAATAAAAAAACATCAGCCGCCACTGATTAGCTTCTTACTTCAGCTAGTTCAATTAAGCTTATATATATATATATATATATATATATATATATATATATATATATATATATATATATATATATATATTTCCTAAGTGTAATTAGTCAAGAAATATATTTCTCTGACTACATGACAGCTACTGTTATTTATTTGAGGTCCTATGTTTCCAGAAATTTATTTTCTCAGAACACGTTATGCAACATTGTAACTTTATACTTGATGTTTTCTTTTTCCCTGGTATTAAGTTTCATGAGGATCATTGCTGCTACATAGTATGTTGCATAAAATTGAATAAACAGCTTCTTACACAATCACATAACCCACAGCAATATATTTTATACAATCACATAATCAACAGCAATATGTTTTTAGTTCATCAACCTGGTTACATTAAACTGCATTAATCTCCTTTTAGTGCATATACCACTATAATGTATTTTATACATAATACTGCACCAATATTTTTTGTGTTCATTTTTAATTACTGAATTTAAAATATAAATTTATATTCTCAACATAAAGAGGAGCTTCAGCCAGGTTCCCAAAATTAAAAGTCAGCAGCTACAAAAACTGTAGCTGCTGACTTTTAATAAACAGACACACGCCTGTCCTCATCCGGGCAGGTTCTTCGCTGATCTTAGGGTCCCAGCACCAACATGTTAACTGTGGGAAGCCAGCTCTAGCTGCTTGCGGCTTCACAGCTGGCTTCCCACTGCGCAGTCATAAAGCGGGAACAGGTACCTGCCAAAACTAGGTACCCACTCCCCAAATGGGAGGGGGGGAGAGCGGAACTTACTCTTTTGGGCAACGCTCCGCTATAAAGAATATCACAAAAAGGTTAGTGGAACAGTGGGTGACTGTATTGGGGGAGACCCATTAATTCTGCCCCACAACAAAACAAATAAAAAACATGAGCAGTGAGAGCTTAGGCTTCATGTACACTGAGCATTAAAAACACTGCTGTTAGGTCTGCCTCTAAACGCCATGTCATGTTGGCATACGAGTCCATGCATACATAGGCGTTTAGAGGTGTGATAGGGATATTGTATATTTCAAATTCCTTATTAAGGTAGGCCTCACAAATATCTAATAACGCTTCTAATATATTGGTTATTCTAGCCATTGGAATGTGATTGTAAGCTGACTCTATAGACCAGTCAGCCCACTCTCCACCAGGAATGTTCCTCCTTGAAAGGTCAAATTGTTGCTTACAAGGGGAGTTGGCCCATTCAAGTTCTTTATTACCACAGCCAAATCCTATAAGGAAAATGTAAAATAACTATTCCTGAGCTATCATGTACAGAAAGAAGGAGCAAATGGAAAAGCTGCCTGCACCGAATAGGGTCCAACCAAACCCAAATACCGTATTTATCGGCGTATAACACGCACTTTTTTCCCCTGAAAATCAGGGGAAAATCGTGGGTGCGTGTTATACGCTGATCCCCCGCCGATTGTAAGCTTTTCGGCCGCTCTCAGTGGCTTTTAGCTTTTCTCTACGGCTTTGAAAATGGTGCTGCCGTTCTCGGCCGCTTTCGCCCATTCTCGGCGGCTTTCGCCCGCCTTCGGCCATTCTCGGCGGCTCTCGGCCGCTTTCGGCAATTCTCTGCGGCTCTCGGCCATTCTCGACGGCTTTCGGCCATTCTCGGCGCCTCTCGCAGTCCCGCGGGAGCCGCCGAAAGCCGAGTGCGTCCGAGAGCGGCCGAGAGCCGCCGAGAATGGCCGAAAGCGGCCAAGAACGGCGGCACCATTTTCAAAGATGCACAGACTACAGATGGACACTAACAAGGCTGAATGGGGACAAGGCTGCAATGGGGGACAAGGCTGCAATGGGGGACAAGGCTGCAATGGGGGACAAGGCTGCAATGGGGACAAGGCTGCAATGGGGACAAGGCTGCAATGGGGGACAAGGCTGCAATGGGGGACAAGGCTGCAATGGGGGACAAGGCTGCAATGTGGACAAGGCTGCAATGGGGACAAGGCTGCAATGGGGGACAAGGCTGCAATGGGGACAATGCTGCAATGGGGGACAAGGCTGCAATGGGGGACAAGGCTGCAATGGGGGACAATGCTGCAATGGGGGACAAGGCTGCAATCAGGGACAACACTACAGATGGACACTGACAAGGTTGCAGATGGACACTGATGAGGCTGCATTGATGGGCATTTAAATGTA
The DNA here is from genome assembly GCF_042186555.1 of Aquarana catesbeiana. Lineage (NCBI taxonomy): Eukaryota > Metazoa > Chordata > Amphibia > Anura > Ranidae > Aquarana > Aquarana catesbeiana. The sequence goes on from NC_133324.1 coordinate 395,471,234, forward strand.
AGTTTTTTTCCTTAAACTTTCCTCCTAAAAGTTTTTTTCCTTAAAATTCCCTCCTAAACTTGGGGTGCGTGTTATACGTCGGCGCGTGTTATACGCCAATAAATACGGTAATCAGTAAAATGCAATGGAGGGGGTGGTGCTGTGCTAATCCAGCAATAAAGTATTGTTGCTAAAGGTAGCAGTGTAAATAAATTCTGAAATCTGAACAATCCCAAATGGATAAGAGGTACACCACTAGCACAAATAATATGGAGAAATATTATGTGGCATCAAATCTATACAATCATATCAAAGTGCAAAGTGCAATCCAGATGCATAAATAACACTAACAGGTCTACTTAATAAAACATAAATTAAGAATATTGTGTAATATAGTAAAAGTGCAAAATTCTGCAAGGAAAAAACTTTTTGTGCAAAGTGCAATGCGATGCTGTGAGTAGCATGCACACATCCAACGCACCGCAATAACAAAGTGTCTACGTGACTTCATCAGCATCCCCTGATGAAGTCACGTGGTGTGTGACGTCACGCGTAGGGACGGGACAGGCATGCTATGCTGACTGATGTTTACGAGCTCACAGCTCGTTGGAGATAAGTCGTTTTTGCACTGCTTTATGTGAGTACCCTATGCTGTTCTAATAAAAATTTACCATGGTCAAACAATACTATACTATGTGGCACCCCCTTTGTTTCATTTACGTCCCCTGCACCCACTGAGGGACCAAGGTCTCTGGAGAACGGATCCGGGTCCAAGAATAGAAATATAGGCAGCTATTACCAGCACTGTTTATGCTGCTACCTTAAGGTAAGGGGCCACTACCTACCAGTGTGTCTTTCTTTGCACGAAGAGGAGTCACTACTGTTTCCTGGTTTAAGCACTTCACGCTATTATTTGCCTAGCAGAACGTTTATTTACCCTGCGGAGGAATACCTTTATCTGTTTTGATTCACCGAACACTGCATTTGCACATTATGGACTAATTGGAATTTGTTTGTCACTGAGTTAATATTTTTTTTTGTACTGGACACTTTGTTATTGCGGTGCGTTGGATGTGTGCATGCTACGCACAGCATCGCATTGCCTACACTGAATGTTTGCACTTTGCACAAAAAGTTTTTTCCTTGCAGAATTTTGCACTTTTACTATATTGCACAATATTCTTAATTTATGTTTTATTAAGTAGACCTGTTAGTGTTATTTATGCATCTGGATTGCACTTTGCACTTTGATATTATTGTATAGATTTGATGGCACATAATATTTCTCCATATTATTTATGCTAGTGGTGTGCCTCTTATCCTTTTGGGATTGTTCGGATTTCAGTATTTATTTACACTACTACCTTTAGCAACAATACTTTTTTGCTGGATTAGCACAGCACCACCCCCTCCATTGCAAATCCTATAAGACCCTTGTCTCATCCAGAGCTTCATCATGTAACACACAAGCATCTGTGGTCACTTGTGTCATGCAAATTATAATTGGAGGAACCCATGGCAGAAACAGCATCTTTAGTTAAATATTGCTTACAAGGGGAGTAGGCCAGGTCTTTTCCTTACATTCAAGTTCTTTATTACCACAGCCAAATCCTATAAGATCTTTGACTCATCCAGAAATTCTTCATGTAACATACAAGCATCTGTGGTCACCTGTGTCATGCCAATTATAATAGGAGGGACTCATGGCAGAAACAGCATCTTTAGTTAAATATTCTTGTGATATTTTCTTTATCTTTATCTGTCATTACTTTTAATAAATATTTTACTTTTAAGTATTTGTGTGATCTCTCTTTGCACGAACACAACCCCAAAAAGGTGACAAAAGAGAGGTGTTTAGATACAGGGGTGTTTGGAGGATAGAGAAAATATCACTGCCAGCGCGTCCATGAGCAGCAGCAGCTTGATGCGTGTAAACGTGTGTTAACGATAGGCGCGTTTAGCACTTGGGCGTTAATTCATTTCAATGGCCGTAATAAATTATTATTCTGTGAGGAAAAATTAAAGATGCAGCTCTCTCAACAGAAGCAATCCAATCCTAGTGTGCAGTCTGCAGCACAGGTGCCAAGGCTCAGTATGTCTTCTCACACTAAATACAATATATGAGAAAAAAGAGCCAGCAACTCAAAAGTCCTTGATGTAAAAACTTATTGGATACATATGAGCATTAAAAAGCAAACACCTGACGCGTTTCGGCATGAGCCTTAGTCATGACTAGGGCTCACGCCGAAACACGTCAGCTGTTTGCTTTTTAATGCTCATATGTAGCCAATACATTTTTGCATCAAGGGCTTTTGAGTTGCTGGCTTTTTTTTCTTATAAATTATTATTCTGGCCAATGAAATTAATGCCCACGTAGTTTATGCACCTAAAGGGGTCTAGACGGGGGGGTTTTGCCAAAATTTACTGATGAATTCTCTGCGCAATCAATGCCCGAAGGGCCTGGTATGGATTTGGGGGGGGGGATTTTATTTTAGCCGGTATCACTTTTTTTGTGAAATATAAAAAAAAAACAAGCGCTGGAATGGATATAAAGCGAATAAATAGTGTTATGTAATAACTTAATTGGTGGTTGAAGTAAATAATTAGTGATTGAAAAAACAAATTAAGCTGCTATCAATCAAAAAAGTGGTCTGAACTTTTTTTTACATTCAGCTGTCAGCGGGTAATATAAAATGAAATCATTCAACTCACCATAATGCCGAATCAGTGGGATCCCTGAGCGTGTCACCTGCCACGTCGCCTGCCACCAGCCGTCCGTCCTTGCATCAGGTGCCCCCAGCAGAGTCCGTCCTTGCATCAGGTGTTCCAGCAGAGTCCATCCTTGCATCAGGTGCCCCAGCAGAGTCCGTCCTTGCATCAGGTGCCCCCAGCAGAGTCCGTCCTTGCATCTGGTCATCCAGCAGAGTCCGTCCTTGCATCAGGTGTCCCAGCAGAGTCCGTCCTTGCATCAGGTGCCCCCAGCGGAGCCCCCCCTTACATCAAATGTCCCCAGCGGAGCCCCCCCTTACATCAGATGTCCCCAGCAGGGCCCCCCCTACATCAGATGTCTCCAGCAGGGCCCCCCTTACATCAGGTGTCCCCAGCGGAGCCCCCCTTACATCAGGTGTTCCCAGTGGAGCCCCCCCTTACATCAGCTGTCCCCAGTGGAGCCCCCCCTTACATCAGATGTCCCCAGCGGTGCTCTCCTTACATCAGGTGTCCCCAGCGTTGCCCCCCTTACATCAGGTTTCCCCAGCGGAGCCCCCCTTACATCATGTGTCCCCAGCGGAGCCCCCCTTACATTAGGTGTCCCCAGCGGAGCCCCCCTTACATCAGGTGTCCCCAGCGGAGCCCCCCCTTACATCAGGTTTCTCCAGCGGAGCCCCCTTACATCAGGTTTCCCCAGCGGAGCCCCCCCTTTCATCAGGTTTCCCCAGTGGAGCCCCTCCTTACATCAGATGTCCCCAGCGGTGCCCCCCTTACATTAGGTTTCCCCAGTGGAGCCCCTCCTTACATCAGGTTTCCCCAGCGGAGCCCCCCCTTACATCAAGTTTCCCCAGTGGTGCCCCCCCTCACATCAGGTTTCCCCAGTGCAGCCCCCCCTCACATCAGGTTTCCCCAGCACAGCCCCCCCTTACATCAGGTTAGTCTCCGCCGGCCACGTGGGGGGTGGAACGGGGCGGAGTGGGGCGGGGGGAGGTGGGAGCGAAGCGGGGCTGGGGGGTAGGCGGGGCGGAGACACAGGAGCTCCGTCTAGCCGCTCAGCCGTGTTCCTGGTCTTCTAAAAAATGGCGGACCTCTAGTGGCGGCGGCGGAAAATCCTGGAAAAACCGAATTTCTCGGGACATTTCCCGGGAAGCAATAAATTCGGGAAAATAGTGTAAATCCTGGAAATGTCCCGGGAAATTCGGGACAGTTGGTAAGTATGCAACTCAGAAGAAGTAAAATCGTGACTCAACCATGTGGTTCTACTGCCCCCAACTGCTAGTTTAAACAGGTCCTTAAGGTGTATAGCAATGTGCAGAGGGTTTGTTCAGACTTTTAGTAATTAGGCACTCCTAGAGGTGGAGAGGGCTATGACCCACAAGGAGGTAGGGCTATGCTAGGAATCGACTAGTAAAATGTTCTAGAAAGTTCAAAACCACATTGCTAGTGACTAAAAAAAACATATACAGAAAGAAAAAACACTGCAAGCAAACATTTAAAATACTTGCATTCTCTGTGCTTTTACCACCAAATGTTTAAAGTGTAAGTTCACCCTCATACACTTTTTTTTTCTAAATTCCAGCTCCGTGGGTTAGGACAAGAAAAGTAAGTGACTGTAGATTTAATGGAAAGCTTTGATATTTTTGCAAAAAAAGTACATGAATGCTATATTGGTGCATAGGGGAGCTGGAACTAAGGAAAAAAAGGTGAACTTACCCTTTAAGTTGATGACAAGGTCTCTTTAACTTTTTGCCGACCAGCCGCCGCAGTTTTACTGCGGCAGAATGGCACGGCTGGGCTAAATGACGTTACCTTACATCGATTCGCCTTTTGGCCACTAGGGGCGAGCACGCGCTTGCGAGTGCCGGTGGGCACGATGCCCTCCGGGCACCTACAATCCCTCATGACAGAGCGAGAACCGGGATCTGTGTGTGTAAACACACAAATCCCGGTTCTTTCAGGGGAGAGGAGACAGATTGTGTGTTCATACAAAGTATAAACACCGATCTCTCTCTTCCCCTAGTCAGTCCCATCCCCCCTACAGTTAGAACACACATAGGGAACACAGTTAACCCTTTGATCGCCCCTAGTGTTAACCCCTTCCCTGCAAGTTACATTTATACAGTAATCAGTGCATTTTTATAGCACTGATCGCTGCATAATTGTCAATGGTCCCAAAAATGTGTCAAAAGTGTCCAAAAAATTGCAGATCGACGCCATTACTAGTAAAAAAAATAATAATAATAAAAATGCCATAAATCTATCCCCTATTTTGTAGACGCTATAACTTTTGCGCAGATCAATCAATATACGCTTATTGCGATTTTTTTACCAAAAATATGTAGAAGAATACATATTTACCTAAATTGAGGAAAAAAATAGTTTTTTTGAAAATTTGTTGCTCTTTTGTTTATAGCACAAAAAAAAAAAAAAAAACACAGAGGTGATCAAATACCACCAAAAGAAAGCTCTATTTGTGAGAAAAAAAAGGAGGTTGATTTTGTTTGGGTACATCGTCGCACGACAGCGCAATTGTCAGTTAAAGCGAAGCAGTGCCGCATTGCAAAAAATCGCCTGGTCATTGAGCAGCCAAATTTTCTTGGGGGTGAAGTGTTTTTTTTAAGAAGTTTGAGTAAAGCTGGCGTGCTATTACTTTTTGAATGAGGTAAATATTAAAAGCTTGGCTCTTGCCAGGGATCCCCCACATACTATACTCCCAGCCAGTGTAACCAATTGCTGCTGCCAAAAAACACCCTAATTTAAAAGTCCCAAATACTTACCAACATCTGATGCACCAGGTTCTGAGTTTTCTCTCTTCTTCTCTGCAATGTGGGAGGGTCCTTGTTTAGGTGTCCATATCATTGCCTGGATGACATGCACACTGGCTGTCCAGTGTTGGGGGCCTCTCAGGTTCCAGAAGACCTCAATGGCCTGATGATGCAATAGTGAGAGGAGCCGTTGGCAGAGGATACAGACTGCAATGCTGGATCACCAGTCTATTACCAGAAGAAGAGACAGTGAATGACACATGGAGATGGATTCAGGTGTGCGGAAAAAAAAAGAGGTTTCTAAAAGGTTAAAAAAAAAAAAAAAATGCAAATTGCAAATGGATGGGTGGGAAGAATGGGGGGATGGTTATACTTGTCCAGAAATGGGCCTTAATAACATCTCTAGCCCAAAAGCAAACATTTACTATATTGCAGCTTATCCATTCTTTGATGTGATGGCATTTGTTTTCTTTTTAGGCTTTCTTTCTTCTATTTTCACCCTGTGATCCAGCCAGTAAGTCTGTTGTTTTTCAACAGAACGAGCTGTCTTGCAAATTAAACAGTTAAGATGGATGAGACAAACCATTAACCACTGACGGGCTGATTACAATGATCAGTTTATATTTATTTATGTAAAACCTTTATCTCAGAGAGAACGCACCTGTTTACTGTAACTTTAAAAAGCTGGAGTTCTGTTTCAATGTATTAGTGTATCTAAATCTGCTAGTGCATCTAACACTCCCCTGCCCCAGGCTGGCAATGCTGTTGTCCAAAAGTGTCTCTGTTGCTGTTTCATCCAGAGCAGGGGCACCCTCATACGGGAGATGTATTACTGGTCAGATCACTAGGTGAAAACAGGAGGAAAAGGATTAAAAAAGATAAGGTATAATAAGATATGGTAAGATGCAACACTTTAGGTTTTGGGTTTAACCACCTCAGAGTCCAAACATTTTCACCCCCTTCCTGCCCAGGCAAATTTTTAACTTTCAACTCTGTCACACTTTGAATGACAATTACTCATATATGCAACACTACCCACATTATTTTTTATCATTCTTTTGAGACAGATAGAGCTTTCTTTTTATGGTATTTATACAAAACTGTTTTTTTTTTTTACCTATATAAATAAATATCGATAATCTTAAAAAAAAAAAAACACTTTTCTTAGTTTCGGTTATAAAATTTTACAAATAAATATTAATTTTTTTCATAAATTTAGGCCAAAATGTATTCTGCTACATTACTTTGGTAAAAATAGTCTACAATCTACGATATAAATATTTGAAAAGTTGATTATGTCCTGGTGCACACACTACCTATCTAATCCCCCCCCCCCCCCCCATGACCCCTTTTTGGAAAGTAGACAATAAAAGTATTTAGTAAGAACCGTGGTGAGTTTTTTGAAGTTGTAATTTTTTGTCACTTTTTTTGGTTAAAAAAAAAAAAATGTAATGTGTATTTCTCACACAGCATACTTATAATTACACCACAAAACACATTCTGCTACTTCTCCTGAGTATGGGGATGCCATATGTAAGACTTTTTCACAGCTTAACCACATAGAGAGATCCAAAATCCAAAGAGGCACCTTCAGGCTAAATTAGGCCCCTAAATTAGGGGCCTAAATTACGCATCTAATAATGAAAACTGCAATGAAACAGTAACTGGTATGGTAGTGAACAATGACATGTAAGAACAATATGACTGGTGTAGTGGTGATCAGGGACACTGAATGGTATGGTGGTGAGTAATGACACTGATTGGTGAGATTATGTTAAAAACATATATATATAATTTCATATATATATATATATATATATTTCTTTTTTACATACTGTCACCTGAGCAGTGCAGTGTTAGTATAGTGACACTTTTCTACTTTGGGAGGGTGATGAAGATTTTTGTCATTGCTTATTACAGTGATGATCACTGTAATAAGCAATTGGTAAAAGACTGGTACTATGTGATCACTACTATCAATCACAGGGTTCACATAGTAGCTTACTGACAGCCTTTCTTACTACTGTGACTGTGATCACATGGTACCAGGGTTTCTCAAAGCAGCTTGGTACAATCATCAGTGATCGGCCGTGTGCTGCAATCGCAATTAAATCGCTCAAAAAGGAACATTAGCTTCTTTTGCAGCGCGATTTACCACATGGCAATCGTGGCCCGATTGGGGTGCCATTAGAAGTAATGGTAGCGCAATTGTGTCCAGCGTTTTGCAGCCATTTGAAATCACGGGACAGAATCACGGGACGAAATCACTGTGTGAATGCAGCAACACATATTAATTACACAGGTGCTGTGGCTGATTAACCACTTCCCGCCCGGCCCACAGCAGATGACGGCCGGGTGGTGGTTCAGTTATCCTGACTGGGCGTCATATGACGTCCAGCTGGATAACATGCCGCCGCACGCCCGCAGGGGCGTGCATCGCGCCGATTGGTGGAGCGATGTGTCAGTCTGACACACCGCGCCACCGATCTTGGTAAAGAGCCTCCGGCGGAGGCTCTTTACCACGTGATCAGCCGTGTCCAATAGGAAGACGCGAGTAGAGGAGAGCCGATCGGCGGCTCTCCTGACAGGGGGGTCTGCGCTGATTGTTTATCAGCGCAGCCCCCCCTCAGATGACCACACTGGACCACCAAGGATCGCCACTAGGACCACCAGGGGAGGGGGCAACATGTGGATGGCCAGGTATGTACCCCATGGCCATCTACATGTGCCCAATGTGCCCAGTCAGTGCCCAATCTGTGCCAATCAGCGCCCACAAATGGGCACTGATTGGCACCATTATATTGCAGTGATGCCCAGCAATGCCACCATTAGGGGCAACAGTGCCACTAATCAGTGTCATCAGTGCCACCCATCAGTGTCCATCGGTGCCACCCATCAGTGCCCATCCGTGCCCATCAGTGCCCACCTATCAGTGCCACCTATCAGTGCCACCCATAAGTACCCATCAGTGCCACCCATAAGTACCCATCAATGTCACCTACGAGTGCCCATCAGTGCCGCCTATGAATGTCCATCGGTGCCACCTATGAGTGCCCATCAGTGCCACACACCAGTGCCACCTATCAGTGCCGCCTATCAGTGCCCATCATCAGTGCCCGTCAGTGCCACCTCATCGGTGCCCATCAGTGCCGCCGTATCAGTGCCCGTCAGTGCAGCCATATCAGTGCCTGTCATTGAAGAAGAAAACGTACTTATTTACAAATATTTTTAACAGAAACAAAGAAAAACTTGCATGTTTTTAAAAATTTTCGGTCTTTTTATATTTGTTGCGCAAAAAATAAAAACCGCAGAGGTGATCAAATACCACCAAAAGAAAGCTCTATTTGTGGGAACAAAATGATAAAAAATGTAGTTTGGGGACAGGGTAGAATGACTGCGCAATTGTCATTCAAATTGTGACAGCGCTGAAAGCTGAAAATTGGCCTGGGCCGGAAGGTGTCTAAGTGCCTGGTATTGAAGTGGTTAAGGTGATAATTCAACTCAATCAGTGCCTTATCTGCATTAAAATAGCCCCAGAACCTGTGTAATTAACTTGTTCAGATCCACGCTATAGCCGAATGACAGCTACAGTGCGGACCTACTTTGCCGGGAGTACGTCTATTGACGTCCTCCCGTGCCCGAGTGGCCTGCAGAGCCGGTAATCGGCAATTTTTTCTCCTCGCGCTGACAGCGTGAGGAGAAAAAAAAAAAAAGACAATCACCGGCGGCTCTCAGAGGGACATCGGTCCCGATCAAGGAGAGCTGCTGCTGAATGATCAGTGCCCACCTGTGCCACCTACCAGTGCCACCTATCAGTGTCACCAATCAGTGCTTCATCAACAGTGCTACCCATCAGTGTCACCTACCAGTGCCCATCAGTGTCACCTACCATTGCCCATCAGTGCCACCTATCAGTGCCATCTATCAGTGGTACCTATCAGTAACACCTATCAGTGCCCATCAGTGCCACCCATCAGTGACACACCCATCAGGGCCCATCAGTGCCATCTAATCAGTGACCATCAGTGCCGCCTTATCTGTGCCCATCAGTACTGCCTTATCTGTCCCCATCAGTGCTGCCTTATCTGTCCTCATCAGTGCTGCCTTATCTGTGCCTATCAGTGCCACCCTATCTGTGCCTATCAGTGCCCACCAGTGCCGCCTCATCAGCGCATATCAACAAAGGAGAAAATGTACCTGTTTGCAAAATTTTATAACAAACTATGAAACATGATTTTTTTTTTTTGTCAAAATTTTCCATCTTTTTTTGTTTGTTTAGCAAAAAATACAAACCCCAGCTGTGATTAAATACCACCAAAAGAAAGCTCTATTTCTGTGGAAAAAATTAAACAAATTTCATTTGGGTACAGTGTTGTATGACCGCGCAATTGTCATTCAAAGTGTGAAAGCGCTGAAAGCTGAAAATTTGTCTGGGCAGGAGGGGGGTTTAAGTGCCCAGTAAGCAAGTGGTTAAAGATAAAGGTAACACAGAACCTGTGTTTTAAAGGGATGAGTTTGCAACCCTATGTGATATGATGTAATTGGCAACAGCAATCACATGGTACCGGCAGCAGCGAAAGATCGCACTAGAGTGCAGCCCAAGGGAGGCGCACAATGCGCCTGGCAGGATCGCACTTCGTGCGCCCCCCCCCACGGGCCATGCTAAGGTAGTTAAAAAAACAAGGGGTTAATAAACAGAAATTTACCAGCCCAGGAGTCCAATGCTGTCATCACTCGGGCCCATCCTTTGCCAGTCTTCGAATCCCAGACTGTGGGAAGCCAGCTGTGACATCCTGTGGCTTTACAGCCGGCTCCCTACTGTGCATGCAAGAGACACTGGGCTTTCAGACCGGTCCTGCAGCCTCTTGGGATCTGGGACGTGTCCCAAGAGATTGCTGGTAGAGAGGGAATACCCAACTTCTGCTATTCTCACCTAGGCGAGAATGTGTGGGATCAGATACGTGTCAGATAAAGGCACCTGCTTCCAGAAAAAGAAACTTCCAATAATGGTATAGAAGGCAGGGGGTCAGAGGAGGATAAGCAGAACTTTCTCTTTTTAAGTGAAGTTACACTTTAAAGGGCATTAAGCATTTTCAACACAAACAATGTTTAAATGAATTCTTCTATAAGCCAATCCCCTATAAACCACTTACGTATATTAAAATGACGGTGGGTGGGATGCACTCTCGTTCTGGGACAACGTCATATAATGGTGCCCTAGAACTACTACTCTTGCGCGCCTGCGGGGGCGCGACATGGCACGACCACCATCTCTTTACCCATGTGATCGACTGTGTCCAATCACAGCTGCTCACGTTTAAGTGCGGTTTATCGGCTATCCTCGGCTCACACTGACAGGGTATGTGGTGAGGAGAGCTAATCAGCAACATCTTCTCACAGTTGAGACCTGTACAGGTAATCAGGACACTGATCATCAGTGCTCTGTTAGCGGTACAGCCCATCAGTGCCACCAATCAGTGCCCATCAGTGACGCTAATCAGTGCCCATTAGTGATGCCAGTCAGTGCTGCCTTTCAGTGCCTGTTCATCAGTGCCGCCCATCAGTGCCCATCCATGCCCCTTATCTGTGCCGCTTATCATTGCCCACCAGTGCCGCCTATCAGTACCCATCAGTGCCGCATATTAGTACCACCTATCAGTGCCCATCAGTGCGGCATTTAGTGCCTCCTCATCAGTGCAGCATATTAGTGCCTCCTCATCAGTGCCCTTCAGTACCCCCTCATCTGTGCTCATAAGTGCCACCTCATCAGTGCCCATCAGTGCTCCCTCATCAGGGAAGGAGAAAAATTACTTATTTACAAAATTTACTGACAGAAACATAGAAAAACGTTTTTTTTATTTTTCCAAATTTTGGGTCTTTATTTTTTCTTTTTTTAGCAAAAAAGAAAAAAACTCAGCAGTGATTAAATACCACCAAAGGAAAGCTCTATTTGTGTGGAAAAAAAATGATAAAAATGTCATTTGGGTACAGTGTTACATGACCGCGCAATTGTCATTCATAGTGTGATAGCGCTGAATGCTTAAAATTGGCCGGGGCAGGAAGGGGGTACAGTTGCCCAGTAAACAAGGCAAGTGGTTAAATAAACCATTCTTTCTAATGTAGACATGCATGGATCTCACTTATTTTTCATGTACAGCTAGAATCATTTCACTAAAAGGTTAGCTAGGGTCCTGACTTGAGGTTATCTCTTTCTAATATGTTAAATGGAAACAGATGAAAACACAAAACGTACTGTTTCATGAACAACAGCATAGGACATGTTTAACTATTCATGAACCAGTTCAGATCTTTAAAAAAGGTCCATCATAAAATGTAAATGTCTACCATATAAATATTGAGTGCAATTTAAAGTATATTTCCTGTCTCTTTGTTTAATACAGTTGGGAAATTCGCTGAGTTGAGTATAAATATACTGTATGCGCATACTGTGTGTGTAAAGGATGAAGCTTTTACTTATGTGGGTTTAGGGATCAACTTTTATACCGTTACCTAATAGATAAGCTACACTTTTGCTTTAGTTTGGCCATTGTAATTTTTTAAAACTTGTATTAAATTCCAGTGCTGTTCCCTTGCTTCCCCATTTCTCAGTTTGTGCTTTTGTGAATGGCTTTCTGATTTTCTCTCTGAAGTCTTCAATGAGATAAAGTCAAATCTCAGGTGTCTAATGCGATATGAGTTTCGTTATTGGAGAGAAAGTCTCTAAAGTTTGTCTGAAGCGACTCGCAGACAATGCAGGTTATCTCATTACAACAATGAGATTGCATGAGGTGGTTACAGTGAAGACAGACAGAGAGAACTGTGTGCAACAGCTGAAAAGTTTGATAAAAAAAAAAACCTAGCAATGCATAAAGGGGGTTGTTTTTTTCTCAACAAAATACTTGCCGGGGAATTAACTAAGCTAACTGGAAATTTTCAGACGCGGCCTGCGCCACAACAGAGCAGATCTGTTTCAGGTCTATCTGCGCCACCTGTGCCAGTTTCTGTTTTAGAGTTAGGCCAGGTTCAGACTGCTTCAACATGGAAGTCGAATGACTTCTGATGCCCTACAACTTCATGTCCCACTTCCATGATACTTCAATGAACAGGATCTGCCTTTGAGCCGACCATACCAGGCCCTTTGAGTCTGGCATGAGTCTTGATGGAAGAACCCCGCGCTGATTTTTTTTTTTAAAGGGTCTGGTATGATATTTAGACCATACCAGACCTAAAGGTATGGACTTTGAGGGAAAACCCAACGCCAAAATATAGATATTTTTTTTAAATGGCGTGGGGTCCCCCCTAGATCAATACCAGACCCTTATCTAAGTCGGGCAAGTCAGGAAAAGGGGGGGGGGACAAGAGAGCGCCCACCCCCACTCCTGGACCATACCAGACCACATACCCTCAACATGGGGAGGTGGGTGCTTTAGGGCAGGGGGGGCTCTGCTCCTCCCACCCCAAAGCACCTTGTCCCCAAGTTGATGGGGACAAGGGCCTCTTCCCGGCAACCCTGGGCAGTGGATGTGGAGGTCTGCGGGTGGGGGGCTTATCTGAATCTGGAAGCCCCTTTAACAAAGGGGCCCCCAGGCCCTGCTCCCCCATGTGAATGAGTAGGGGTACAATGTATCCCTACTCATTCACCCAAAAAAATGTGTAAAATTAATAAAAACAGTACACAGGTTTTTGACAAAGTCCCTGTTAAAAAATTATGAATGTCCCCTGTCGTAGCTCCAACGTGTCTTCTTTTTCTGGTGATGTCTTCTCTCTCCGGGCTTCTCCCTCCGGTTCTTCTCCCTCCGGTGATGTCTTCTTCTTTTGGTTCTGGTGTGTGCCATTACTTATATAGCCATGGGGCGTGGCCATCTGGTGATGTCATCCAGAGACCACGTGCCCTTGTGACATCACCACCCGGGGCATGAAGGGTCTGGTATGGTCTTGGGGGGGGGCACGCGTTTTTTTAATTTTTAGTTTTTTTTGGCGTGGGGTTCCCCTTCAAGATCCTCAGAGCACATGTCGCATGTCACGAGTCGGATCAGTTAAGATGATGATCCGACTTGGATGCGACTTACATTCAAATCAATGGGCTGAAATCGTGCCCAAGTCAGACTAAAGTAGTGCAGGAACCTTTTTCAAAGTCGGACTGACACAAGTCGGACCAGTTAGAGCGGCTCTCATAGGGAACCATTGATTTATACACGTTATGCGACATGTGCTCCCAAAGTCGGAGTGTATGTCGCACCAGTGTGAACCGGGCCTACAGAAACTAGTAAAGTCTGCACCGGGATTAACAGAGGGAAAACAGCAGTTTTCCAGATAGAAAACTGCAGCAAGTTCCCACCTTGTCCAGCTCACATCCCTCCCTCTGCCCATGCAGTGATTTCACTATATGAGCAGAGACTGCACAAGGTTAACACCCTTCACCTCCCTCTGCTCCGAGCTGAGCAGAGGTGTGGGGAAGGGCAAAGAGATTATGCAGCTTCAGCTCTCTCTCTATTCCCTGTGCTGCGTGCTGGGCCTTTCACAGCCAAAGAGCAGCATCTACTTAAAGCGTTTGTTACCCCAACACTTCATATTCCTGATATGTGGCTGCTGCACCATGTGCTTTTATGAAAAAGTATGCTGTTCTCTTTGTATTGCTTCCTTTATGTGAAATCTCTGGCATTCCTGCTAGTCCTCTTGCTTTTCTATTAAAAACTGACCACCCTAAGCAGGAGAGCACACCGTGGTCAGTTCTCTAGCTCTGCTGGTAACTCAGTGTGCTCTCCTCCAATGATAAGACTTGTCCTGACACACTTAACAGTTGTTCATTGAGAAGATCAGTGTGCTGCTGCTTCTCCTCCCCCCAGCTCTTATGCAGCTGAGAACAGAGGGAATGAGTTCATTTTTTTAAAAAGGGAAAAAGGGTATTTATGTTTTTTTTTTATATCTATACATACATGGTCTCACTTTAATGTTCTAAGTTTAGAAGAGTTGCACAAGCATTGCAGGCAATTAGCTAAGCTTCCTGTGCCAGGTGCGGCCTTGTTATACGGGATGTGAGCTGACAGCAGACAGCCCACTTCCCTCTCTCTTTCCGTACAGTGAATACACAGCATGAGCAGAGACTGCACAGGGTTAACACCCTCCTCCTCCTTCCACTCTGAGCTGAGTGGATTGGCAAGAACAGCTGTGAGATTGGAGTTTGCAGCTCCAGCTCTCCATTCTCTGCTGCGTGCAGAACAGAGAACTGACTGCTCCTAATACATAAAAGGACTTGCACTTCTTTTGTTAATTAGGAGCAGCATCTGTTCCATGTTCTAAATTTAGAAGAGTCGTGCAAGCTTGTGCCTGCACAACTCTTTGTTAATTCTGAACATTATGCCTGAACAACTGTTTGTTATTCCCCCCTTTAAACCTATCCTAAAAAAACAAATCCAAGGATTTTGGAATAAATGAGTAGCAAAGAAAATCAAGAAATTCAAATAATAATTACTTTACTTCAAAACCAGACAATTTTACCCCCCTCCTGCCCAGGCCAATTTTCAGCTTTCCGTGCTGTCACACTTTGATTGACAATTGCACGGTCATGCAATACTGTACCCATATGAAATTGTTTGCATTTTGTTAACACAAATAGAGCTTTCTACTGGTGGTAGTTAACCACTTCAATACAGGGCACTTATACACCTTCCTGTCCTGACCAATTTTCAGCACTATCACATTTTGAATGACATTTGCGCGGTCATACGATGTTGTACGCTGTAACAAAATTTTTATCAATTTTTTCCCACAAATAGAACTTTCTTTTGGTGGTATTTGAGCGCCTCTGGGGTTTTTATTTTTTGCGCTACAAATAAAAAAAGACCGAAAATTTTGAAGAAGAAAAAAGTTCTTAGTTTCTGTTACAAATCTTTGTAAATAAGCAGGTTTTCTCCTTCACTGATTGGACATGTGCGGTTCGTTTCGTACGAATCGAAAATTCGTACGAATTTCCGAAAATTCGTTCATTCGGAAGCATCTGAGATACGAATTTCTGTGCTTCCGAATTGTATACAAAATGCGAAATTTCGTTGACGAATTTCGGATCCAAATTTCGTTACAACGGAAACGTGACTGGTGTTTTGTTGACCAATCAGAGGTTTTCTTCTGCTGCTGAGTGAGGGTTGGGAAAATTACCTTTTTTAATATTGGAGTTGGAGACTGGTACTGGTAGTCGATGGGAGATTCAGAATCAGACAAAATAAGAATGTTCGTTAATATTGTTTCATTATTGTCATAATAGTTACGATTATTCGTTATGATGAAGTTAAAAACCCAGGAAGTCAGCACAGCATACATAGTTGCCAACATTGAAAAAAAAATATGTGGGACACTTTTTTGGCTGTAGGCGGAGGCGATCAATAATTAGGAGGCGGGGCATTCGTTTGTAGGCGTGGTCCAGTAAAAAATAATAGTTGCGGAGCGCGTCGCGGCGAAAAATGGGCGTGGCTTACGCGGAAAGTGGGCGTGGCTTACGTGAAAAGTGGGCGTGGCTTGCATGAAAGTGGACGTGGCTTAAATTGGCGTGGCTCAAGAGGGTGTGGTTAGAGTCTGAGATGAATGAGGGATGGAGAGGGAGAGGGAAAGGGGGAGAGGGAGAGAGGGAGAGAGGAATGACGGGACAGCAGCCCCAGGTCCTACACAACAATAGAAATATGTGTATTCTAGAAAGTTTAACAATCAGCAGATAAAGATACTCCAAACACCTGGTGTTAACGCTTCAATCATCCTGGCACCATGGTTGTTATGGTGTCAGGATGATTGAAGCGCATTATTTCTATTATTACATTGTGATATAAAATTAAATCATTCAACTCACCATAATGCTGAATCAGTGGGATCCCTGAGCGTGTCACTAGCCACGTCGCCTGCCACCAGCAGAGTCTGTCCTTGCATCAGGTGCCCCCGGCAGAGTCTGTCCTTGCATCAGGTGCCCCCGGCAGAGTCTGTCCTTGCATCAGGTGCCCCCGCCAGAGTCTGTCCTTGCATCAGGTGCCCCCGCCAGTGCAGCCCCCCCTCAGTTAGTGCAGCCCCCCCTCAGTTAGTGCAGCCCCCCTCAGTTAGTGCAGCCCCCCCCTCAGTTAATGCAGCCCCCCCCTCAGTTAATGCAGCCCCCCTTCAGTTAGTGCAGCCCCCCTCAGTTAGTGCAGCCTCCCCCCCTCAGTGCAGCCCCCCCCAGTTAGTGCAGCCTCCCCCCCTCAGTGCAGCCCCCCCTCAGTTAGTGCAGCCCCCCCTCAGTTAGTGCAGCCCCCCTCAGTGCAGCCTCCCCTCAGTGCAGCCCCCCCTCAGTTAGTGCAGCCCCCCCCTCAGTGCAGCCCCCCTCAGTTAGTGCAGCCTCCCCCCCCTCAGTGCAGCCCCCCCTCAGTTAGTGCAGCCTCCCCCCCTCAATGCAGCCCGGCCCCCGCTCAGTGGAGGAGCGGCCGGTGTTCTGCCGAGAAAGTTCCCCTTGGCAATGGCGGACCCCCTGTACTGCGCAGGCGCAGCGCTTGCGCAGTACGGGGCTGGGGAACTTTCAGGAAGACACGGCGCCGGCGCCGGCGCCGTGTCTTCTGCTCGCTTCAGTGGAGAGGGGAGGGGCCGTGCAGCCAAAGAAGCCGCTTCATTGGCTGCACGGATCGAGCCCCCTTCCCCTCTCCACTCAACACTAGAGGCAGCTAGAGCGGCGGCGCCGGCCGCCATTTTGCTGGAGCCCGCTGCTCCAAAAAAAAAAAAAAAAACATTCCCGATTTTCCTTATGGAAAATCCCGATTCGGGACACTCTCCAATCGGGACGAGGGTCCCAAAATCGGGATTGTCCCAGGAAAATCGGGACTGTTGGCAACTATGAGCACAGGGATGGTGGGAGCCCCTCATAATGAGCATAGCACAGGGGTGGTGGAAGCCCCTCATAATGAGCACAGCAGGGGTACAGCCCCAGGAGGAAGTCAGCACAGCACACTGATGGTGGGAGCCCCTCATAATGAGCACAGCAGGGGTACAGCCCCAGGAGGAAGTTAGCACAGCACAGTGATGGTGGGAGCCCCTCATAATGAGCACAGCAGGGGTACAGCCCCAGGAGGAAGTCAGCACAGCACAGTGATGGTGGGAGCCCCTCATAATGAGCACAGCACAGGGATGGTGGGAGCCCCTCATAATGAGCACAGCAGGGGTACAGCCCCAGGAGGAAGTCAGCACAGCACAGGGATGGTGGGAGCCCCTCATAATGAGCACAGCACAGGGATGGTGGAAGCCCCTCATAATGAGCACAGCAGGGGTACAGCCCCAGGAGGAAGTCAGCACAGCACAGGGATGGTGGGAGCCCCTCATAATGAGCACAGCACAGTGATGGTGGGAGCCCCTCATAATGAGCACAGCAGGGGTACAGCCCCAGGAGGAAGTCAGCACAGCACAGGGATGGTGGGAGCCCCTTATAATGAGCACAGCACAGGGATGGTGGGAGCCCCTCATAATGACATGATGGCCCCTGATGGCCATGGGAGAGCATTCCTGGATGTCCTGGGTGGGCATCCGTGGGGGGGCTGCACTGATAATCAGTGCAGACCCCCCCTCCCCCCGTCAGGAGAGCAGTTGATCGGCTCGCCTCTACTAGTGTCTGTCAGCGCGAGTCAAGAAAAACTGATTCACAGCTTTTCCTGTTTACACTGTGATCAGCTGTGATTGGACACAGCTGATCATGTGGTAAAGAGCCTCCGTCAGAGGTTCTTTACCTCGATTGGAGTTGCGGTGTGTCAGACTGACACCCCCGCGATCACGGCTTATCTTGCTGGATGTAATATGACCCTGAGTCAGGATAACAGAACCACTTTCTGGCCATCATTTTGCTATATGGTGTTTTTTTAAATTTTTTGCTAAATAAATGAAAAAAGACCGAAAATTTTTGAAAAAAACACCAAATTTTTCTTTGTTTTTGTTATAAAACTTTGCAAATAAATAATTTTTCTTCATGGATTTAGGCCAAAATGTATTCTGCTACATTTCTTGAAAATAACCCAAACCAGTGTATATTATTTAGCCTGTAGGAAAGTTATAGAGTCCACAAACTATGGTATATATCTGAAAATTGATCAATCCTGATGTACTGATGGACTCATCCATCCATCTAATTTTTTCTTGATGCCCAAAAATGTCAGAACAGTATAAATAACCCCCAAATGACCCCTTTTTGGAAAGTAGACAGTCCAAGGTATTTAATAAGAGGCATGGCGAGTTTTTTGAAGTTGTCATTTTGTGTCATTAACTTTTGGAAAATTAAGAATTTTATTTATTTTTTCTTTAAACTGTCACCAGTACAGCATTATCATATAACGGGTGTGGCAGTGATCAGGGACACTGACTGGTGACAGTATGAAACAAAATATATTTATTTTTTCCATTTTTATTAGATTTTTTGTTGTTTTATTTACGATTTTTTTAAACAAATTTTGACCAGAGCAATATAATGTTACCATGGTAAAATTGTACTACTCTGGGGAAGTGATCAGTTTTTTTTTTTTTTTTTACACGTTTGCATATAGTAATGAATTTCGTACTGTGATTGGTTACTGCGTTCACATGGTACTGGCAGCAGGCCCGTACAGTGATCAGTCATTGGCTGATGGACGCAGCCAGTGACACCGCGTGTCAGGCGAGATACGACGTATCATATGACGTCCACCCAGATCGACGAGAGGTTCCCACCAGCGTCATCTTGGCATTGCTAAGGTAGAACTATAGGCAAAACTTTTTTCTCATTTTGGATAGAGCAAGGAGGGGTTATTACACCTGTCAGATTTTTTTGTTCGCTATCTGTTTCCCATTGCGGAGATTTCCCTTCACTTCCTTTCCCATGGCCAAACAGGAAGGGAGAGGATAAACTCTGCAAATTAATGGAACTCCTTGGGGACCCCCAAGTCACCAGAACTAGTTTCCCCAGTGGAAGATGTCCCCTCTTTTACTTTTCTGGGGACAACCCAACATTTGGGAATTTCTTTTACTTTCACTTTCAATAATAATGGGTAAACAAGTCAAAAACTGACAGGTGTTCTAATCCCTCTCCATTATCCAAAACTAAAAAAAGTTTTGCCTTCAGTTATACTTTAAAGAGGAACTTCAGTCTGCTCACATAATTTGTAAAAAAAAACATCTTTGCCATTCTGAAGCTTCCCTCCAACCACTTTGCATATTATTTTATATATACTGTGATTCTGCACTTGCCAAATATGCTGCAGAAATCTCCCTCTACTAAGTCTGGCTGAAACCATTTTAACTGTGGGCAGCTGAAGCTGCTGCCTGTTCACTTCTTGGACTTACAAACACACACAGAGGCACACCTCCAGCTCTGCAGCCCTGTAGCTCTCATTGGCCCTCTTATGACTCACCCCCCCTCTCTTCCTGGCAAACTCTCACGAGAGTGAGAGCTGTGCATGATGTCATAAGCCTAGGGTTTTTACCAGACAAGAAACGGGAAGTGGACTGTATAAGGTATTTACTGGCAGAAAAAAAAAATGTTTTACTTTCCAAAGTTAAAAAAATCAAGGGCAGAAGATTTAATAGATGGAAAATTGAAAAAAATTACTGAAGGTCCTGAAGGTCCGCTTTAACTTTTTTCTTTCAAAAGAGGCAGCAGAGTTTTGCACTACATTATTTGACACTCTCTCTCATGCTTTGTTACTGTGTCCAATCCTTCCATTATGCTATGTTGATTGACAGCGCAGCTTACACAGAGTAAAGCACTGAAAGACATTTTTGCTCTTTAAGATACTATCTTAGTTTTTTCTTGTTCTGACACACTCAACTGTGGCCAGACGATACACAGGAGATTCACATCTGTCCACAGGAGACACCATAAAGGGTACATTCCTTTTACATAAATTGTTGCAGTTAGACCTATATTTTTGGCCATACAGGTCTAGCAGGACAGTAAAATTTCAAGGAGCATCACTGCTAGTGCTCTAGCCATTACTGAAACATGTACCTTTCAGATCATTTAACTACTTCAAAATGTGGACACTTTTACCCCCTTCTTGCCTAGGCCAATTTTCAGCTTTCAGCACTGTCACACTTTGTATGACAATTGCGCGGTCATGCAACACTGTACCCATATGACATTTTTATCATTTTTTTTCACACAAATAGAACTTTCTTTTGGTGGTATTTAATCACCACTGGGTTTTTTCTTTTTCTTTTTTTTTTTTTTTTTTTTTTTTTGCTAAATAAAGGAAAAATAATGAAATATTTGGGAAAAGGGCATTTTTCTTTGTTTCTGTTATAAAATTTTGCAAATATATAGTCGATCTTCATAAATTTAGGTCAAAATGTATACTGCTAGTGTCCCTTGTTCTCATCTCAAAAAGTTGGGAGGTATGTGGTATATATATTTGAAAATCGATCAATCCTGATGTACTGATTGTTCGTGAGGCCCAAAAATGCCAGGACAGTACAAATATCCCCCAAATTACCCTTTCTGGAAAGTAGACAGTCCAAGGTATTTAGTAGGAGGCATGGCAAGTTTTTTGAAGTTGTAATTTTTTTAACACAATTTTTTTGGGGAAAAAAAAAATTCATACTGTCACCAGTGCAGTATAGTGACATCATATGACTGGTGTGGCAGTGATCAGGTACACTGACTGAGGACAGTTAGGGGTGAGCCGAACACACCCCGATTCGGTTTGCACCAGAACATACATGAATAGACAAAAAACTTGTTCCAACACGCGAACACCGTTAAAGGGTTTGTAAGCCCTTGTTTTTTCTTTTAAATAACAAACATATCATACTTACCTCCACTGTGCAGTTCGTTTTACACAGTGTGGCCCCGATCATCATCTTCTGGGGTCCCCCGGCGGCTCTTTCTCGCATGGGTAAACCCCCTGGGAGAAGCGCTCTCTCGGGGGGTTACCTTGCAGGCGCGCTCCCGAGTCCAGCATTTGCGTCTATAGACACAGAATGCTGGACTCGCCCTCGCCCCCCAGGTCATTGGATTTGATAGACAGCAGCAGGAGCCAATGGCTGCGCTGCTATCAATCTATCCAATCAAGAGCTGACAACCCTGGGCAGAGGGGAAGAGTGCGTCTCCGCCGAGGGAACAAAGGGCTCAGGTGAGTAAAACCGGAAGCTGGGGGGCCGGTCACTGTCAGAAGTTTTTTTCACCTTAATGCATAGGATGCCCGCCGCGTACAGTGTGACCGTGCCCGCGGGACCAACGGACATCTCTCGGCGATCGTGTCAAGGAGCCGCAGAACGGGGAAGTGCCTATGTAAATAAGGCATTTCCCCATTCTGCCTTGTGTCATGACAGATATCACTGCTCCCTGTCATCTGGAGCAGTAATCGCTGTCATGTGAGTTGAAACCCATCCTCCCACAGTTAGAATAACTCCCTAGGACACACTTAAACCCTTCATCGCCCCCTAGTGGTTAACCCCTTCTCTGCCAGTGTCATTTACACAGTAATCAGTGCATTTTTATAGCTCTGATCGCTGTATAAATGACAATGGTCCCAAAATAGTGTCAAAAGTGTCCGATGTGTCCGCCATAATGTCGCAGTCCTGATAAAAATCACAGATCGCCGCCATTACCAATAAAAAAAAAATAATAACAAAAATGCCATAAAACTATCCCCTATTTTGTAGACGCTATAATTTTTGCGCAAACCAATCAATATACACTTATTGCGATTTTTTTTTACCAAATAATATGTAGAAAAACACATATCGGCCTAAACTGAGGAAAAAAATATTTTTTTTCATATATGTTTGGGGGATATTTATTATAGCAAAAAGTAATAAATATTATTTCAAAAATTGTAATCACATGCCCCTGTTAAACAGGGGCAGAAAAAGGTATCCTTTGCTTTTGGTGGTGCCAGAACACTGTGACCCCTCACAGTTATGCCGCGTACACACGATCGCACATTCCGACAACAAAATTCATGTTTTTTTTCCCACGGATGTTGGCTCAAACTTGTCCTGCATACACACGGTCACACAAATCTTGTCGGAAATTCCGATCGTCAAGAACGCGGTGACGTACAACACGTATGGCGAGCCGAGGAAAATGAAGATCAGTAGCCAGTGCGGCTCTTCTGCTTGATTCCGAGCATGTGTGGAATTTTGTGCGTCGGAGTTGTGTACCCACAAAATAAATATTATTTCAAAAATTTTAATCACATGCCCCTGTTAAAGTGGTTGTAAACAGTATTGCCAATGTTGAGTTCCACCTGGTGGGTATGTCACAAATGAGGCAGTTGGTGGGCAGGTTGCATTCCCGTTGAATGTCAGCCAGCCGAGCACTCTGGCATTGTATGACCGGCGGTAGTGACCACAGACTTTTCTGGCCTGCCTCACGTGATCTTGTAAGCCTGGGTACCTGGTCAAGAAATGCTCCACCACCAAATTCAGGACGTGCGCCAAACATGGAACATGGGTCAAGTGTCCCTGTCGGAGGGCAGAGAAGGTTGGTGCCCTTGTCACATTCCTGGCTCAAAATGCCGTGGCATCAACCACCTCTGAGCCTGCCCCTGCAGAGCTGACAGAATCTCTGCCCCAGTGTGGCTCCTGTCCCCTAGGCAGACCAACTGAAGCACTGCATGGCATCTTTTAGCCTGACTGCTTGCGTAGCCCCTTGAACGCTTATGGAGCACTGCTGATTCAGAGGACAATTCTGCAGAAGAGGCCATAGAGGAAGAAGAAGAGGAGGGGGTGGAGCAGTGAGCTGTGGCAGAATCACCACCAGCTTTTTGGAGGCGTGGTGGTGGAACAAGCTCCAACAACACTGAACCCTGTCCTGCATCCTTCCCAGCTGCCAGAGTTACCTAGTGTGCCGTGAAGGAAAGGCAACATCCCTGCCCATGCCTGGACCATGAGTCAGCGGTAATATGAATTTTGCTGCTGAACCCCCTGTCCAACAAAGCCAAAACATTGCCTTCCACATGACGGTAGAGAGCCCGAAAGGCCTTACTTTAAAAGAAATGCCATTTTGGAATTTGCCACTGTGGTACAGCACATTCCACAAATTCATGAAAGGGAGCAGAGTCCACCAGCTGAAAAGGCAGCATTTGCAGTGCTAGCAATTTGGCCAAGCTAGCATTTAGACGCTGAGCATGTGGATGGCTGGGACAGAATTTCTTTTTATGGTTCAGCAACTGGGGTAGCAAAATTTGCCTGCTGAAATCAGCTGGTAGTGTACTGCTAGCAGATTGGCTGCAAGTACTTGTGGCACCTATTGCTATATCTGCATTCCTCTTAGTGCAGGTTTTTGAGAGGACTGAAAGTATAGTAGGGTTTGAGATCCCAGATGAGGAGCAAGGAGAAGTCCGCCTTTTTCTGGTGCTGTTGCCAACGGACAGCATGGCAGGTCGTCATATGTCTGGTCAAGTATGTGGTGCCCAAGCAGCTGCTGTTCTGGCCATGCTTGATCTGCTTCAGACAAAGGTTGCAAACAGCAATGGCGCAATCTGCTGCACATGTGTCGGAAAAAGCACACACCAAGAAACTTTTGCAAGTCAGCAATGCCCTGCACCTGCGGAGCTCCGTGGTGTGATGCAATAGAGTGGCTGCCCTTAAGCTGCCCCCTGGAGGACATCCTGCCTCATTGGAGTTGTGTCTCCTCCTCCTCGCTTTCCTCCTTTCTTCTGCACCCAAGTGCAGTCAGTGACCTCATCATCCCCTCTCTCTTCATCACTGGAGCAAACTTGGCAGTATGCTGCAGCTGGGGGAACATGACTGCTCGTTTCTTGTCCTTCTGTGGCACCCCCTCTCTCATCACACACAGGATAAGACGGAGGGTGTTTTCCCTCCTTGGCTTGATTCCATCCAATCCCTCTTTCACTGCTCCATTGAGGGTCTGGTTTAGACTGAGCGGGCGCCGCCCTCTCCCTTCCCAGACTTCCCTCAACATCCTTGACCCACTACGCTTTACCATTCCCATACATCCTCTTTAAAAAGTGTTTTTGTCCAACCACCACTGTGGATGTGATCATTGGATATGATTGATTCCATTAACTAACATTGCTGAGCTGGGACCCTTTCAATCCTGATCGCCTTTGCATTATCTCTGCAAACGTTTATTGTGAGGCGTTGAGCCACTGGGGGAGGCCATTCATGGAGTAGAATTCACAACTTCTAGGACCTCTATTTCTGAGTGTAACCCATTGAAATTTAATCTTTTAGTACAACAATGATGCCACATGCTAAGTCTCCTGAAGAAGCTCTAGCGAGCGAAACATGTTGAGAAAAGTGGTATTTTTATCATAATGCGTTACTGCACCTTATGAAATCTGTGTATCTTCATTGATCATATACAATCTTTTAATGATGTTAAATAAAAGTTCTCTGTTTTAACAAAATATAATCTCTGAATTGATATGTTTTGAATATTGCAAATTTAATACACCAATAAAGTCTCGAGGCCTAATAAGCCTCAAAGCCCATTTCTCTCTATTAACATTTATCTGGGATGTGGTGTTATCCTTTTTGGTGCTCTCTGTTTCATCTTTCACTACTATGAGCCTGAGTGACATAGGATGAGGAGAATGAGGACAGATTTGTTATACACTCCACCAACTCTTCTGCATGTTCTGGCTCAATAACATGGCCAGCAGCAAAAAATAAATAACAAGTGTGCCCCACGGCCACCTGCAGAGGATTCACCATGTCCATGACCACCACTGTTGATTGTTGACACAGAGGCTGCTTTAGTGGCCTGTGAGCCTCTGCCTCTCCTTGGTGGCCTTCTGGACATGATGGGGTTTTTTTTAATACTGCACTGTATTATATACTGTGTACACTGCCTGCACTGTATTAGAAACTGTACACAATGTATTATATACTGTGTATACCGCCTGCACTGTATTAGAAACTGTACACCGGCTGCACTGTATTATACTGTGTACACCACCTGAAGTTTATTAGAAACTGTACACACTGTATTATATATTGTGTGTACTGCCTCCACCGAATGCACTGTAAATATAGGCTACACTGAATATATATATTTATTAATACACCGCCTGAAGTGTATTAGAAACTGCTGTGTATACCGCCTGCACTGTATTAGAAACTGTACACTGGCTGCACTGTATTATATACTGTGTACACCACCTGAAGTGTATTAGAAACTATACACACTGTATTATATACTGTGTACACCGCCTGCACTGTATCAGAAACTGTACACCACCGAATGCACTATATATATATATATATATATATATATATATATATATATATATATGCTAAATTGAATGCAGAGTATAATATATATATATATATATACACACACACACACACACACACACACACACACATCGCCTCAAGTGTATTATATACTGTGCACCACTGAATGCACTGTATATATAGGCTACACTGAATGCAGAATATATATATATATATATATATATATATATATATATATATATATATATATATATATATATATATATATATATATATATATATATATATATATATGTGTGTGTGATAAAGATTTTTTTTTCAAACTATGATTGCTTATAACAGTAAATTTTAACTGTTATAAACAACCATTTTTTATTTTATTTTTATTGAATTAAATCTATTCATTCAATGTTTAGTATTGTGATTAGATGTGATTGGCTACTGCTAATCACATGGTACAGATGGGCTGTGATTGGCCCTGTCTGCACCATGTAATCATTGTGACCAATCATAGAGATCAACACAATAGTACACAATGAATGGCGTGAATGGAAGCCATCCATTGTGTACAATTGTCTTGTAAACTGCTGTGATTGACCACAGTGAAAACATGATACCAGCAAGAGGCCTGTACACTGATCTGTCATCTGCTGTGTCCGGTGGACACAGCGGGGGACAGATCGCACCGCAGCATGACCCATTCTGGAGAGGGCATAATATGTTTACCCAGAATGAGAGAGCTCCCGTCTGGTCGTCATTTGACTATAGGCCGGGCAGGAACTGGTTAAATGGCTAAATCAATTTGTCATTTGTACAGTGTATCAGCACTGTGTTACAGCAGGCAACTATGAACTGTCAACAATTTGCAACTTTGCTATCAGTTGAACAATGAGGCCTGATTCACACTAGTGTGAATTCAGATGCAACTTGAGTCGCACAGAAACACATGACAATGGAAATCACATTGTTTTAAATGGTGTCAGTTCACATGAATGTGACTAAGCATAGAGCAATTTTGGAAAAGGTTCCTGTACAACTTTGGTTTAATTCCAGCGCAATTTTGGCCCCATAGAATATGCAAATCACAGCCAAGTAGCATCCAAGCAGCATCCAGTTAGGATTTAAGTAGCACTGCATAATCACACTAAAAGTGGGATCGCAGCAGTGAACCTAGCCTGAGGAGCCTGTTAAAATATTTTGATCATATCTATAAATGTATACAAGGTGTATCGTATGTCTATTGTTTTGTCATGTGCCCGCTAACCACTTTCTTCCCTTTGCCCCCATTTTCAAGTACTTTGTCTTATGTAAGCAACACATAATTAATAACATGGGCTTCAATTACATGGATTTCCATTACGTGGAGATCACAAGATACATGGAACTGAAGCCGTAGAGCTCTGTAACCTTAGGAAGTGACATAAGAAGGCACAAATGTATCTCAAATCTGGAATGGCTCTGACCTATATAATGTCATTTTACAGTTTTAGCAGTTTTACAGTTTTATTTTTGAATATACTGTTTTATTTTGCATTAAATTAATCAAGTGAGAATACATTAAATCTCTATTATAAAGGCTTCAACTCTTTTATCACATACTGTATATCACACATGCACCCATTAAAGCAGTATTAAACCTAAAAGCAAACATTTAATTTATTTCCAGCTTACCAATTCTTAGATGTGTGGTGTATAATATCCTGCAGCAAGAAAGAAGAACCAAAAAAAAAATGTGTGAAGTCCATCAGGAAATCAGTATTAAACATTTATTGTATTACAGCTTATAAATTCTTAGATGTGATGGCTGTATTAGTTTCCTTTATTAGTCTTTCTTTCTTCTTTTTTAATTCAGTGATCCAGTCAGCAAGTCTGTTGTTTTTCAAAAGCACAATGTCTCCAGCAGAATGCATCAGTTTACATGAATGAGACAAACTAGGAAATTGTGTATGTATGGGTAAAGGGAATAGATTTTTTAGCACCACATCCCTAGGTTCTGATACAAAAAGAATATTGGATAGGAGTGGGATTTTGAAGGTGCCGTAACAATTAACAGAACAAAATGGTTAAAATCCAAATAATTACTACAAATATGTTTTAAAATCCATTTAAAAAAAGTTGGTATTGAATTAACATTCTTTGTATATACAGTATAACGTTGGCAAGGTCCTCTATGCATTTATCTTCTACATGTTTTGCGGTATGGCTTCTTCAGGAAGTATGCACACAAGGTACTGACAGAGATATAAAACTGTACTTATGAGTAGGCATGTAAATACATGGTATTAACTTATAAAATAATATTCCAAAAAATGCATTGTACAGAGAGATACAAACCCACCCAGATAGAGACCATCCATTCCAAAGCAAGGTCCCAGGGAGACGTTGCTGAGATGGAATAAGCCCCACCTTGGACCAGCAAAGAAATGGGATAGTTCATGGACCACTTCAGAGGGAGTATGTCAGGTGGTGTCAGCCAAATTAAAAACCTATAAACATGATTTGTATGTATTTAATAATATTATTTAATAGTTGCAGCTATGTTCCCTCACCTGTGTATCAAATACCCACATAGCGTGCTCTCAGCACAGTTTACCATTCCAATGGGAGAAACCAAAGGTCACAGAACAGAGCCAGTCTGTATAAGTGAAAAACATGAGTAAACCAATAAATAAATAGGTAAAATGCCTAACTGGATATTAATAATGGTATATAGAGAAAACAGATCTGGATATAGAGAATAGGGGCTGAAATGGGCTTGTAAGTATCATCGCACAGCCACAAGGTTGCTGCAGTCAAACATACTTTAAAGCAGAGGTATCAAACTGGCGGCCCTCCAGCTGTTGCGAAACTACAAGTCCCATGAGGCATTGCAAGGCTGACAATTACAAGCATAACTCCCACAGGCAGATGCATGATGGGACTTGTAGTTTTTCAACAGCTGAAGGGCGCCGCCAGTTTGAGACCCCTGCTTTAAAGGCTCCAGCAGGACATCAGGTGCCCATTGCTTATGTTAGGACCTCATAACTAAAATACACTATATTACGAAAAGTATTGGGGACGCCTGCATTTACACACACATGAACATTAATGGCATCCCAGTCTTAGTCTGTAGGGTTCAATATTGAGTTGGCCCTCCGCTATACCAGCTTCAACTCTTCTGGGAAGGCTGTCCACAAGGTTTAGGAGTGTGTCTATGGGAATGTTTGACCATTGTTCCAGAAGCACATTTGTGAGGTCAGGCACTCATGTTGAACGAGAAGGCCTGGCTCGCAGTCTCCATTATAATTTATCCCAAAGGTGTTCCATCCGGTTGAGGTCAGGACTGTGCAGGCCAGTCAAGTTCCTCCATCCCAAACCCGCTCATCCATGTCTTCATGGACCTTGTTTGTGCACTGGTGTGCAGTCATGTTGGAACAGGAAGGGGCCATCCCCAAACTGTTCTCACAGTTGGGAGCAGGAAATTGTCCAAAATGTCTTGGTATGCTGATGCCTTAGGACTTCCCTTCACTGGAACTAAGGCACCAAGCCCAACCCCTAAAAACAACTCCACGCCATAATTCCCCCTCCACCAAATGATTTGGACCAGTGCACAAAGCAATTGTACAATCTCTGTACAATTTCCTTTAGATTTACCAAAAGTATATAATACAAAACTAAATGTAATAGAACTCACCTAAACAATTTATTCAATTTGTATCAAATCAGACAGACCTTTGCACCACATAGTTGATGGTAGATCTAAATGAGATTGTATAATCAGGTTGTGAAGTGTATGGCCATCCTAAAGGAAGAAGTAGGAAAGTGGGTGGAAATAAAAAAAGAGGTAGTATCAAGGAGGTGTGGTCCACAGGAGTAAAGGCAGTGCATGATGGGATATGAAGGTCCCTGGAAGATCACATGATCCCACAGGAGGTGATAGGCTCAGATGCATTTTTTAAAATTTTGAACAGAGAGGTGCAGATTCAAAGCTGCCATGGACTAGGTTAGTCTCCAAGCTGTGGCCCAAGGGCCAAATCTGGTCCTTTGTTGGTCTTTGTCTGGCCTTTGGGACACTACTCCTCCAACTGACACCAATGATGGGGCACTATTCCTTCCATTGACACCATCAATGGGGCGCTATTACTCCCACTGACACGATGATGGAGCACTATCCCTCCCACTGATACCAATGATGGGGCACTATTCCTCCCACTGACACCAATGATGGGGCTCTATTCCTCCCATTGACACTAATGATGGGGCACTATTCCTCCTACCAACACCAATGTGTGGGCACTATTCTTCCCACTGACACCATTGATGGGAACAATGGGGCATTGTTTACTCCCACTGGCCACAGCACGGCTCCCTAAAGCCTGAAGGATAGTAAACTGGCCCTTTGCTTAGAAAGTTTGGAAACCCCTAGACTGGGTAAGTAAGAGACAATTACATTGGGATGGCTTGGGCAGAAAAGACATTAGAAAAGGCTTCTATTTATTATGAAAAGTGACATTTTGTCTGAAAAGGTGAACTTTAAAAACACACTGACACCAACGGACACTAATATAAAAAAAATGCTTTTTTCATCCTAAATACACTGACCCTGACTTTGGACTCTGACTCTGACCTTGACCCTGACCCTAACTCTAACCTAGATCAAACACTGAACTACCTATTTTTTTCTTTTTTTTTTACACACACTGTTATTTGTTACATTTTTCTCCTCTGGCAAGGAGAAAAATATACAAGGTATCTTTTTCCTTTCAAGAGGAAAAAACACACACAGAAGTAGGCTGTACTGTGACAGCCGATCAGAGGCTGTCACAGCGATCAGGTGATCAGGAACCAGGTCTCCCATTTCCCAGTCATTAGTATGAGACCCAGTGCTCTCAGTGCTGTATAGCGCGCTCTCAGCACAAACGCAAATGTTACGTTCCATAGAAGAACACTCACTTCAGACATATATGTGTACAGTTACCTGGAAAGCATTCATGTAACTTCAAATGTTGTTTTCAAACTTTTTAAATATGCTGTTTTTGTTAATATTATTCAAGGTGATCCTGCCATGAAGATCCTTGTTCAGGCAATTCTTGTTACAAGGGGGATACCTGTCTTTTAGTTGTGCTCCTAGGTCAGTGAGGGCGAACCCTGGCACTCTAGATGTTTTGGAACTACATTTCCCATGATACTCAACTACACTGCAGAGTGCATGAGCATCATGGGAAATGTAGTTCCAAAACATCTGGATGCCAAGGTTCCCCATCACTGCCCTAGGTTATCATCCTCTCACTTCCATAATCATGGAGGAGAATACAAGCCGCCATGCTGATACACATAGCGCAGGCATGGTTCACCATTGCCCATCAGGAAGCTGCTCCAGAGAAACGATGTGTAGCTGGTGTTGAATAGAGTGCACTTAGATGGTTAAAAGAGACTGGAGGACATCAGCAATACTGAGGAAAGAAAATAACATCTAAAGTAAAGTAAAAGATGTAAAAGAAAAAAAAAGAAGAAAATGACATGGCAGTGCTTAGCCAAAAAAGTTGCCTTCAAATTACGGTGTAGATGTACTTTAAATTCTTTCACCCATTACAACCTTATGAAGAGCATTCAGTTTATACATTTGCTTAAAAATGCTAAATTTGCAACAACAAAAAAAGGTAAAGGTATGCATTTTAATGCATGCGGGTATGTTTTGTTAAGTGCACATTAATGCATCTCACTCACATAATCTTTGATGTATGTTGCCACAGCATTCAATCAAGATCCTCTGCCCTTTCCCCTACTTACTTCTACCTATAATGATCACAGACTTCGTGGCACTTTTGAGCGTCAGGTTTGTTTTCACTAAGCCACAGACTTGAAAGAGCCGTCTTGAAGCCTTGTGATGTACCTTGTATCCCTTGGTCATGAATTTGAAAAATGCAGTATTATACTTTATGCAACTGATAGACAAGAATTATCTATCAAAAGCTTTTTTGTTCATAAATACATAAAACACTGTCCTCACTGTAAATAGCCACGAAAACAGAAATACCAGTATGTTACCATAAACCCATGAAGACATGCACCTGCATTGACCCCTGTTTAAGATAACTCTTGCAAAATAAAATAAAATGTGTGATCCTCTGCTCAGTATCAAATTATATCTACATATTAGTTCAGGCACAACAAAATACAATTAGGGGAAATCAATAAAGCCCTAACTACACTTTTCTGGCAGTATGGCTCTTTAAAATGGCCTGCGCCAGATTCAAAAATCCCTCCCACCAGTTTCAGTAGATTTACTGACACGTGCAGCAGAATCAGTTAAATCTTAATAGCACCATTTTTTTTTTTTACAAGGTGACACTATTACTGCACCAAATTAAAAAATAATTACTTCTAGTTTGTACATAACAAAACTGCCTGCTTTGTATGCTGTGTAGCAGAGCAGCATGCTTGCCGCCACTACCCCCTCCTCTCCCCACTTGTCACTGATTGGTAACCACTTGCCTACTGGACACTTTCACCCCTTCTGCCAGGCCAATTTTCAGCTGTCGCATTTTCAATGGTGCGGTACTGCAACACTGCACCAAACAAAATTTTTATAATTTTTTTGAGACAGATAGAGCTTTCTTTTGGTGGTTTTTAAGCGCCACTGAGTTTTTTATTTTTTGCTAAACAAACGAAAAAACCCCAAACATTTTGAAAAAGTGAAAAAAAAGTTTCCTTCGTTTATGTTATAAAATTTTGTAAATAAGTAATTTTTATCCTTCACTGATGTGCGCTGATGAGGCTGCACTGATGGGCACTGTTGAGGCGGCACTGATGGGCACTGCTGAGGCGGCACTAATAAGGAGGCACTGATGAGACTGCACTGATATGCAGCACTGATGGGCACTGATAGGTTGCACTAATGGGCACTGATAGGCGGCAATCATAGAGGGCACTGATAGGCATCACTGATAGGCACTGACATGCAGTAGTGGTGGGCACAGATTTGCAGCACTGGTGGGCACTGTTGAAGCTGCACTAATCTTCAGTGCCCTGATTATGAGTGTAGATATCCCCTGGGTGGATTGCTGGTTATCAGCTCTCCTCTCCCCCCACGCTGTCAGCGTGAGTAGAGGATTGATTGCTGATAACCAGCAAATCCTGTGTACACTGTGATCAGCTGTGATTGGACACAGGTGGCCACATAGGTTATTCAGTTAGTGTCAGTGTCATATATATATATATATATATGACACTGACACTAACTGAATAACCTACCTGCTTAATCTAAAGCTATCTCTCTGTCCACACCAACAACACTACACATGGCCGCCGTGTAAGCAGCCTTATATAGTGTGGGGCGTGGACTTAGTCCCCATGGGCCATGATTGGCCAAAGGCACCCTGACTTTGGCCAATTATGGCTCTCTTAGCAGAGGGCACTGTGATTGGCCAAAGCATGCAGGTCAGGTGCATGCTTTGGCCAATCATCATATAGCAATGCACTGCGATCTCGCAGTGCATTATGGGGCGTTCTGCGGCGCTCGAGTTTGCCACGAACGCCCCATAATGTTTGCTCTTCGGCGAATGCCCGATGTTTGAGTCGAACTTATGTTCGACCTGAACACCAAGCTCATCCCTAGTGGACAATGTCATCGCCCAAATATGGCCAGTGACCATATTTTAGCAGTGATGTCACTGCTATCCGTGACTCTGTTTAGGTGGCTGGGGAATCCTTGTAAGTCAACGTAACATTGATGGCAGCAATTTCTAGGGATGCAGCGTGTGCCAGCACCTGCTGCTATCTCATGAACCATTGACTGCAGGAAGCTGTCATATTTGTAGAAATATTGCTTCTATACATGATATGATGCTTGGCTCCCATCAAACAGGGGATCAAGTGGGCAAAAGTTCAGCTGTTCATCCTTATTTACACCAGCCAAAGTTCAGTTATTCATAATAACTGAAGACCAAGGTCATTCTGGGCCTGCTTCACCACCACTGCCCAATTAATGACTCATTCAGGGCCAGGAGGAAATGTAAACATCCACAAAGTGTAGTCAGCAGTGGTGGCATAGGTGCAGAATGATATCAGTGTTCCGTCATTCTGAATTAATGACTGAACACATAGTATGCATTTCAACCCATATGGACATATACATACTGTATATGAACTGAGAACTATTAAAGTACAGTGACCAGACGTCTCCAGACTGAGGGCTCGGTCCCCGGATTTGTCCCCGGATTGCAGGGGCAGCTCCAGTTGCAGGGCCGATCTTGGATGGGTGCTGAGGCAGGGGGGGGGGGGAGTTCGGGGTGCCATAAACTTGGGGGTTTCAGGCTGGCGTCGCCCACTGTAACCGCTTTCATTTGAATTGCCGGGTGCCCACCATCACACACGTCCCGCCTACTAGTTTGGCTCTTTTGATAGACATCACACTTGTCCAATGCCGGGACGTGTGCTGTCTATCATAGGTAGGAGCCGACCCAGGAGGCAGGACTTGTGTGATGGTGGGCACCCGGTGATTCAAATTAAAGCTGTTACAGCGGGCGACGCCAGCCCACGGGCTCTCCTCTCTGATCCCCTGCACAGGTGAGGCTGCATACATGGGCTTTGGTGAGGTTGCATAAATGGGCACAGGTGAGGCTGCATACATGGGCACTGATGAGGCTGCATACATGGGCACTGGTGGGGCTGCATTGCTGGACACAGGTGAGGCTGCATACATGGGCTTTGGTGAGGCTGCATACATGGGCTTTGGTGAGGCTGCATACATGGGCACTGGTGAGGCTGTATCGCTGGGCACTGGTCAGGCTGCATTGCTGGGCACTGGTCAGGCTGCATTGCTGGGCACTGGTAAGGGTGCATTGATGGGCACTGTGAGGCTCAATAGATGGGCACAGCTGAGCCCTGCACTCTTTATGTAGAGCACTGCTGAGCCCTGCATTCTTTATGTAGTGCACTCCTGAGCCCTGCATTTTTTATGTAGCGCACTCCTGGGCACTACATTATTTATGTAGTGCATTCCTGAGCCCTGCATTCTTTATGTAGCACACTCCTGGGCACTGCATTCTTTATGTAGCACACTCCTGAGCCCTGCATTCTTTATGTAGCACACTCCTGAGCCCTGCATTCTTTATGTAGCACACTCCTGGGCACTGCATTCTTTATGTAGCACACTCCTGAGCCCTGCATTCTTTATGTAGCACACTCCTGTGCACTACATTATTTATGTAGTGCATTCCTGAGCCCTGCATTCTTTATGTAGCACACTCCTGGGCACTGCATTCTTTATGTAGCACACTCCTGAGCCCTGCATTCTTTATGTAGGACACTCCTGGGCACTGCATTCTTTATGTAGCACACTTCTGAGCCCTGCATTCTTTATGTAGCACACTCCTGGGCACTGCATTCTTTATGTAGCGCACTCCTGATCCCTACACTCTGTTTTTTCTCTATCTTATCTCCATAACATTTGGTAGTCATATCTCAAAAAATTCTAAGAAGTATCTTTTTTTTATCTCATGGACAAAATGTGAGAAATAACGTATATATCATACAATCGTTCCATAAACACATACCACATACACTGAATATAATTTGAGGAAAATATGCTTATAAAATACCATTTGGCAATAAAAAAAAAGTTTAATTTTAAAATCTGGTCACCTTATATTAAAGACCACTTTTTACACAGGATCTCACTGACAGCTTTCTGCCAGCAAGCTCTTGCATTCAATTCTACACTCATTAGATAAGGCCCTATTAGATAGCAAGTACCTTATGCTTATGGCAAGTAAAAGAGACAAAAGTGAATAAATAAACACCTAGTATTATATTTCCTATTAAATCTTTCAGTACAGGCTGTCTATTGAAGAAATGGTCCACTGTATTAAAGACAAATAATATATGTATACTGTGATATTGAGGAATTCAGCTGAGTGGTAGAAGCAATTTCCGTGAGTCCATGCCAGTCCGAACTGTGTTTTAAGGCTTGCCATTCCACTTTTATTAAACAAACTTAAAGAAAAGTTCAAACAGAACAATTGCCCAAGCAGGGGATTTTCACCAGCCAGAATATATAGCAGAAATGCAGAGCCACCTGGCTCTCTTTTCAGCAGCACCGCTGCTGGTCCCTCAGACTGCCTCACCCAGCTCTCCTGGCTCTCTGGACTCTCCTGGCCCATTCAGCCTGTAGTTACAGCACCCTGCTGCACGGGCCCACTCCTGGCCTCTCAATAGAGAATCTCCTGGCACCCTAGGCTCTCCCACTCCTCCAAGACCTCCAAATTCTCTCGGTTCCCTGGGCTCGCCTAGTCATTCCAGCTCTCTCAGTCCCTCAGACTCGCCTAGCCACCTCGACTCTCTCAGTCCTATGGATATACAATCTCTCCTCCAACATGGAGTGCTGTCTCTTGAGTAGAGCACCTGTCTCCATATGGCAGCCTCAAGTTATGGTCAATCAAGGCTATCACTATAAGGGCTGTGCGCACCTGGACACACACCCTGCTGGTCTTCAACAAGACCTGGAAACTGGGTTGGAAATTTCTTCCCTCTCAAAGCACTTTGAAATCTCCAAACTACAGAGCCCTATCCAGGAATACCAAAAT
The DNA here is from genome assembly GCF_042186555.1 of Aquarana catesbeiana. Taxonomy (NCBI): domain Eukaryota; kingdom Metazoa; phylum Chordata; class Amphibia; order Anura; family Ranidae; genus Aquarana; species Aquarana catesbeiana. The sequence goes on from NC_133324.1 coordinate 395,507,421, forward strand.
TTCGAAAAGCTGTTTTCCCGGCTCATAATCGATACTCTGGAGTCACGCATTCTGTATACATGTTGCCCCTGTGTCCTTTCTACAAACATTTTCACAGTGGCAGGGCCTCGCGCTGTCACAATAGATACATAGGACAACAATAAAAGCATTTTGCAACAAAGCAGCGATTCACTAGAAGTCGCTTCCATAATGCAATGTCCACAATGAAAGGAGAACCATCAAGCATTGTGTGACATCTCTCAATGCCTTCATTTTTTTTTCATCCCTGGAAGAATAAAAGCATAGATGGGAAATGTCTATTCTCTTCCTTAAGGCTAAGACCGTGAATCCTGCTGCTTTCGATCTACACCTCCTAGGAGAGTTACGTAACCGTCATGAAGCACATGTGCACTCCACATTTCAAAGTGTTTTTATAATCTACTTCTGAAAGTTCCCGGTGCCAGAGAGCTTGGTATCAACAGGTTGCCTTTTTTTTTTATAAAACATACTCCTAAAATGCCTTGTATTTTTCCATTATCTTTTTTTTTTTTTTCTGTTGTTAGTTATGTCCTTGCTCGGTAGGTATAATTCAAATGGCACACAGAAGACTTTTTCCAGGGAAGTCATGTGCAATACAAAATGATTGCAGACGTAAACCTATTAATCTGTCTTTTCTCAGTGTTTGCATTCTGTTCTGTGTGACACGCAGAGGCAGACTTGGGTAATTAGAGTTCACAGTGGCTGTGCAGCAGGAAGGCAGCTGAGCTCTGTGTTTTAAATGTTGCTCTAGTTTGTAGTGTGTACTGTATGTTGTACCTCTGTGGTTACTGTGATACACTGAGGTTGCAGAAGTTCAGTCTTAGTTCAGGGAAGAGAACATTCTGTTCCTGATCACAACAGGCAGGGCCGAGCCTTCTATCGCTGCTGTAAAACAAGATCAACAACATTAGGAGAAAGCAGCACAAGGGCAAATGACAGGGTCTCCTTACCACATTGCCTTTAACTCTCTGCTTCCCATAGACCTATATTGATTGAGAAGGCTTTAGGACAAATAGTATGTATACTTTCTTATACTCAGGCCCAATCACGCCTGTGTCATCAAAGACATTGGAAATACATTTGCTTTTTTCATCATCAGTGAGCAAAGCTACATTTTGCTTTAAAATGCAGTATGTGCTACTGCATTTAAACTATATTCCTCTCATATTTATATAACTCACAAGCTGTAACTACATCCACAGGAAACTATTTTAAAACGGAACTTCAGTCATTTTTTCATCTTTCCATCTATTAAATCTTCCGCCCTTGTTGTTTTAAACTTTGGATAGTAAAACATTTTTTTTCTGCCAGTAAATACCTTATACATCCCACTTCCTGTTTCTTGTCTGGTAAAAAGTCTAGGCTTATGACATCATGCACAGCTCTCTCTCTCACTCTCATGAGAGTTTGCCAGGAAAGGAGGAGTCATAAGAGGGCCAATGAGAGCTGCAGAGCTGGAGGTGTGCCTCTGTGTGTCTGTGTAAATCCAGGAAGTGAACAGGCAGCAGCTTCAGCTGCCCACAGTTATAATGGATGCAGCCAGACTTAGTGGAGTGAGATTTCTGCAGCATATTTGGTAAGTACAGAATCACAGTATATATAAAATAATATGCAAAGTGGTTGGAGGGAAACTTCAGAAAGGCAAAGATGTTTTTATTACAAATTATGGGAGCAGACTGCAGTTCCTCTTTAACGTCTGGTCCCAAAAACCTAGGGTTCGTCATTGTTTGGCTGCATTCTCAGTCAGGCTATAGGACATTTAGTCTCAATTTGTAATGAAATCGGGTGATTTTATCTATCTGTAACATTCGACCAGCTTAAAGTGGAGGTCCACCCTAAAAAAAGGAAATGGCATTAAAATTCTTTAAAAAAAAAAAAAAATTTGAAAAAAAAAAAAATTTTTTTAGCTTACCTGAAACCCCTGTTGCTAGGCAGTCTTCCTTATCTGCCTCTTCCTATGCCGCGGCGCTTCCTCCTCCTAAGGTGAGCAGCTCCATTGCCTTCTGGGACATGTGTGTGTCCCAGGAAACAATGGGGCCATTAACAGAGCGCAGCGCCGCTCGCGCATGCGCAGTAGGAAACTGGCAGTGAAGCTGCAAGGCTCCACTGCCTGTTTTCCTTAGTTAGGATGAAGGTGCAGCCAGACGATCCGATGGACGAATTGGCCTCGGGGGGACCAACATCGTGGGCTCGCTGGACAGGTAAGTGTCCTTATTAAAAGTCAGCAGCTACAGTGTTTGTAGCTGCTGACTTTTAAAAAAAACGTCCGGAACCCCGCTTTAAAGCTGAACTCCAGGTATGTATAAAAACACACATGAATGCAGCTCTGTAATCATAAAGTGGTTGTAAACCTTTGACATGAAGTATAAGTAAAGCATATCACTCTATAGTGTGTACTTGTCTCAATCCAGAGCACCAAATATAATTTCTGTCTGCTGCCTCATTCATCTGCTATCTGAGTCACTTTTAACAAGTTTTTCTGACACCAAGAAAAAAAAAGGTGATAGGGGAGTTAACTCCAGCACACAGCCTTTGATTGACAGTCTCCGCTCTTTTCCACTGTGCTGTATGAAGGGGGGGAGTGTCCCTTCCCTCCAGTCAGCTCTCAGAGCTCTCCTCACTGAGCTCTGCAATGTGTAACTTCAGCTCTCCACCCCCTGTGTTCTGACATCTCAGATAAACTTTATAAAGTCTGCACTTTGAATGGCAGTAGAGAAGAGAAGACTGCAGATAAACAGGCACAACTTATGTAGGATAATTAGTTTAATCTCTGTGTATCACCTCATGCCAGTCACTTCACTGGGTATATGTAAGGGTTTACAACCACTTTAAAGTGGTAGTAAACCGCAGGTGGTTAAAGAAAAATTCCCTGCAAGGTAATTTCCTAATGTATTGCATACTAGCACATTATGAGAAACTTACCTTAGAACGAAACCCTCAAGCGCCACAATGTCAGGGGAGGGCTGACATCTTCCCATGGTCTTCCTTCCGGGTTTGCGGCCTCCAGGTACATGAGTGGCCGGGGGCACGATGACATCACTCCTGCGCACTGTAAGCCAGACCTTTAGAGCGCATGCACCAGTGATGTCATCGGCTGCATGCAAGTTTAGGAAATATGCACAGTAGCTAAAGGTAAGCCTTATTATAGGCTTACCTGTAGGTACAAGTGGTATAACAGAATTTACTACCACTTTAAAGAAGAAATATGGCCTCTCATTATATGCTGCAGAACTTAAACTGTTACTAAACCCTGGACCCTGCATTCACTATATCTGGTCTCCCACAGTACACAGAACACGGAGATGCAATTATTTTAGTAAATATAAGCTGCAAAATACCTTTTTTCATCAGAAGTTAGAGCAATCTTGTGACTTCTATCAGTGTCTGGTTAAAGCTTGTTGGAGGATTTTTCATTCTCCCCTGATTGTTCTATGAGGCCCTGTGCTGATCACATTCACTCTCCCAAGAAAAAAAACTCTCTAGCAATACACACCAAACTGAGCATGTGCAGCTTGTCCCCAAGGCTCTGTTCTATCAGCAGATAGATTGGGGACAGTGGAAAAGGGTAGGATCAGAGAAGACAGGATCAAATAGCCTTTTTTGCACAATGCAGAGGATAACCCCTTAGGTTCCACAGTGAGTATAACAAGCATGCTTTACTGCATATACAGACTGATTTTACTCTTGTGGATTTAGTAACACTTTAAAGCTGAACTATGGGGCAAGTAAAAGTCCTCCTTTGCAGTGGGGCTTTGCCTGTACTGCATGGGTTAAATTCTTCTTAATGTCCGTAAAACTGGTAAGTTTTACTTACCAGACTCCTCAGCAGTGAAAGACTGGTCCCTGCAGCCTCATTTCCCCTATACTCTGATAGTCAGATGTCCCTGGCATTGTCAAGACTGATGCAGGGTGCATAGTCCTGCACTGGATGTCAGAACACTGAGGAACAGTCCCCCTACTGGAGCCCAGGGGAGTACAGTTTGCTGGGGGAGTGGGGGATCCGATAAGCAAAACTGGTTTTCCCATTCCCTGGACATAAATGAGCATTTAACCCTGTATTGTAGGAAAGCCCCACTACAAAGGAGCATTTTTAATTTCCTAAAGTTGGACTTTAAATTATATGTAAGGGTGAGCTTGGGTTCGATCCTAACCAATGTTTCGGCTGAACTGGGAAGGAAACTGTCTGTGTCAGGCCAATCTGCAACTGCACAAAGATAATGAGGCTGGGATTCGCAAGACATCACTGACCTACTATGGCCACATAGTCATATAAGGTCAATGTCATTTTTTAAAAGTACCATATTAGGTCAATGATGTCACAAGAATCCCCACACCTTTGTGTGCAAACAGCTGACAGCTGACTAGCCTGGCACTAACAGGTTCCTTATGGGCTCAGACAAAACCAAAGCTCATCCCTAATTATAAGTGATTCTACAGTTTTCTCTTAGCTCCTCTGCAAAGTCCACTAAATGTTTGTTGAGTCTGCTAGTGAAGTCCACCTAATGCACCTTTCCGTTATGTGGTGGCAACAATACTGCACTGTTCCTGCACCAGAGCAGAGTTGCCACTCTCATGTTGACTGCAGTGGCGTCGCTATGGGGGGGTGGGGGGGTGTTCCGCACCGGATGACACCCGCCAGAGGGGTGACACCGAGCCGCGACTACACAGTGCACTATGTTGTGTGCACTTGCTGGGGTGCAGCGAAGCGGTGCGAGGGAGGCTGCCTGTAACACTCGCCAGTCAGTGAAGCTAACCCTCAGGGATCTCCAATATCTCCTTCAGCCGGGGTTGGTGGGCAGGGCTGGGGATGTGGCTGCCTCCTTCACTCCTCTCACAGACTTCTTTATTCTAGCTGATCTCACGGCTGAAGAAGGAGAAAGAGGCGTGGACACAGCAGCCTCGAGTGTCTTCATCTGCAGCTATATTATAAGGTACTGCAAACTGTCGCTGCATAGATCCCTAACCTGCCCTGTACCACCCCAAACTGATGGGTGCTGGTAAGAGGTGCAGTGGAGGCGGAGGACTGTCTCTGTGTCCCGACTCCCGAATGAATGGAAGCAAGAAAATATTTATTGATGGGCACTGGTAGGCTGCATTGATGGGTGTTGGTAGGCTGCATTTGATGGGCGCTGGTGAGGCTGCATTGATGGGTGCTGGTAAGGCTGCATTTGATGGGTGCTGGTGAGGCTGCATTGATGGGTGCTGGTAAGGCTGCATTTGATAAGCACTGGTAGGCTGCATTTGATGGGCGCTTGTAAGGCTGCATTTGATGAGCACTGGTAGGCTGCATTTGATGGGCGCTGGTGAGGCTGCATTTGATGGGCGCTGGTGAGACTACATTTGATGGGTGCTGGTGAGGCTGCATTGATGGGTGCTGGTGAGGCTGCATTTGAAGGGTGCTGGTGAGGCTGCATTGATGGGTGCTGGTAAGGCTGCATTTGATGAGCACTGGTAGGCTGCATTTGATGGGCGCTTGTGAGGATGCATTGATGGGTTCTGGTGAGGCTGCATTGGATGGGTGCTGGTGAGGCTGCATTGATGGTTGCTGGTAAGGCTGAATTTGATGAGCACTGGTAGGCTGCATTTGATGGGCACTGGTGAGGCTGCATTTGATGGGCGCTGGTGAGGCTGCATTGATGGGCGCTGGTGAGGCTGCATTTGATGAGCACTGGTAGACTGCATTGATGGGTGCTGGTAAGGCTGCATTTGATGGGCGCTGGTGAGACTACATTGATGGGAGCTGGTGAGGCTGCATTGGATGGGCACTGGTGAGGCTGCATTGGTGGGTGCTGGTAAGGCTGCATTTGATGAGCACTGGTAGGCTGCATTTGATGGGCGCTGGTGAGGCTACATTGATGGGCGCTGGTGAGGCTGCAGTGATGGGCGCTGGTGAGGCTGCAGTGATGGGCGCTGGTGAGGCTGCATTGATGGGTGCTGGTAAGGCTGCATTTGATGAGCACTGGTAGGTTGCATGTGATGGGTGCTGGTGAGACTGCATTTGATGGGCGCTGGTGAGGCTGCATTGATGGGCACTGGTAGGCTGAATTTGATGGGCGCTGGTGAGACTACATTGATGGGAGCTGGTGAGGCTGCATTTGATGGGCGCTGGTGAGGCTGCATTGATGGGTGCTGGTAAGGCTGCATTTGATGAGCACTGGTAGGCTGCATTTGATGGGCACTGGTGAGGCTACATTGATGGGCGCTGGTGAGGCTGCAGTGATGGGTGCTGGTGAGGCTGCAGTGATGGGCGCTGGTGAGGCTGCATTGATGGGTGCTGGTAAGACTGCATTTGATGAGCACTGGTAGGTTGCATGTGATGGGCGCTGGTGAGAGTGCATTTGATTGGTGCTGGAGAGGCTGCATTGATAGGCACTGGTAAGGCTACATTTGATGGGCGTTGGTGGGCTGCATTTGATGGGTGCTTCGTTAAAAGGGTGGGGTATACATGGGCAGGGAAATGGGGGTGGGGTCAGGGGTGGATCCAAGGGGGGCGGCATAATGAGGTTTCGCCTAGGGTGTCAAAAATCCTTGTACCAGCCCTGCTGGGCAGGATACACGGGGGGGGGGGGTGACACCATGTTTTACCGCACCAGGTGACACCAACCCTAGTGACGCTACTAACTTAGGAAATATAAACAAAGGCAAGAAAGGTATTTATATTATTTTTTTATCTATACAGTACACAAATGTTTTTCCTTTAATTTCTATTTTAAATTGAATGAGTTGTTTTTCAAGGTGAGGGTTTACAATCACTTTAATCACTTCAGCCCTGGAAGGATTTACCCACTTCCCGACCAGGCCATATTTTGCAATACTGCACTGCGTCTCTTTAACTGACAATTGCGCAGTCGTGCGATGCTGTACCCAAACAAAATTGATGTCCTTTTTTCCTACTAATAAAGCTTTCTTTTTGTGGCATTTGATCACCTCTGCCGTTTTTATTTTTTGGGCTATAAACAAAAAAAGAGCGACAATTTAAAAAAAAAAAAAAAAAATGATACATTCTGCTATAAAACATTTCCAAAAAAGAATGTAAAAATAAACAAATTTATTCATCAATTTAGGCAGATATAAATTCTGCTACATATTTTTGGTAAAAAAATCGCAATAAGCGTATATTGATTGGTTTGCGCAAAAGTTATCGCGTCTACAAAATAGGTGATAATTTTATGGCATTTTTTTTTTTTCAAATCTTTTATTTATTTCAAGAGACACGAAAACACAAAACACAACATCATCAAGTATATAAATATAAGAAATTACAACAATTCAAATATATCGAGCTAACATTGTCTGTCAAAAAAAGCATTTAAAAATAAAGGTATATATAAGGTGATGGGCATATCAACCATTCCTAACAGACACACTAAGCCAATTACAGGGACAGAGCATGAGCCACTGTTTCTCTATGCTTAGGTGTCTATGCCATCAGGTTGTAACCTGTTGCCATGCGTGTCCCTGTGCTTCCCGCATCAGGTTTTCCCGGACTTAATAAACCAGAGATATAGCGTATCTCTATAGAGAAATTACAGAAAAGTAGAGAAAGAAAAGGAGGAAAACTGGTAAAAAAGAAGATAGTAAAGAGAATTAGGGGAGTCCCCCCAACACTGTGAAGAAGGAAATGGGAATAAGGGAGAGGGTGATGATAGAATGGGAAAGGAAATGGGAAATAGGGCAGGGGGGGACCCAGGGGGGGAATGGAGGAGGCGAATGTGCGTTTCTCAAGTTACTATACCATCCAGAGGAGTTTATGGGTCTCCACAGCAATCCGCCGTGTGACCCTATGGAGTTAAATTTAGATTAGTCTGCCATGTCTCTTTCAAACAGGATCCGTCCCTCGTCAGAAAAAGTTAACATATTCCAAGGTGTCCATGTCTTGGTGTATCGTTCCTTTTGATGGTGTGTTGTGAGGATAAGATCCTCCATTTTCTTAATTTCCTCTACTTTTTTGAACCACAGGCCTATAGATGGAGCTTGTGTGGATTTCCAAAATAAGGGAATGCACGCCTTGGCTGCATCAAAAAGATGGCGAAAGATTGATTCTTTATAGGTTTTGCTTGGAATGTTAGATGCATGGAGCAAAAAAAAGGCCGGGTCATTTGGGATTGGACGTTCCGTAAAGTTTTCAGCTACTTGTTGGATCGTCTTCTAGAACTGTTCTAATTTTGGACAAAACCAGAAGACATGGAGAATTGTTCCCCTGTCTTCTTGGCATCTCCAGCAGCGATCCGAAGAGGAAGGATAGATCTTTTGCAATTTTACGGGAGTGTTGTACCATCTGGTGACCACTTTAAAATTTGTCTCCTGTATCTTAGTACACATGGAGGACCCATATGTAAAGATAAGAATGTTTTGCCGTTGACGTGCTGTAAACTTATACCCGATATCTGTCACCCATGCACTAAGGCATGGCAGCTGTTAATCGTCAGGTGGCATGATCAGTAACTGGTATACGGCCGACAGGGCATGAGGCAAGGCACCCTCCTCTGAGCAATAGGTCTCATATATGGTAAGATTTTGGCTAAAGTTGTCAGGAGAAGGTAAAGACCGTAAAAAATGAGTCAATTGGAGGGCTCTCCAGTGGTCTAACCGGAAGTGTCCATGAGCTCTAACAAGGATGGCCAGTTACTGTGGGTGAGAAAATGAGATGCCTGGAAATGACCATTTTGCCTCAGGGAATGGAAGACTGTTCTGGATTCCTGGGGGAGGAATCCCCAGAATCAGGTAGAGAGGAGAGTGGGTTGACGTAAGAGAGAACTTAAGAAAGAGTGATGAACAAACCCGTGTAGTCAACCCCACTAACGGATGATTCTTTATGTCGTTTGTTATTAGTGGGTAGCACCAAGGTGCCCTAGTAAGTAAAGTGATACTTTGAGACTGTTCCAGTCTTGGCCATAATTTAGTTGTTTGATGGCAGCTCCAGTCAATAAACCTGGTTAGGTGCGTCGCCTGTTGTTATTTCCGTATGTCAGGTAACCCCAATCCGCTATAAGTTTTGGGAAATGAGAGTTGGTGGCGATCAGCGTTTTTTTAGCGGGACTGCGACATTGCGGCGGACAGATCGGACACCTAACTGACATTTTTTACACTTTTTGGGGAACCAGTGACATTATTACAGTAATCAGTGCTAAAGATATGCACTGACATTGTACTAATGACACTGGCAGGGAAGGGGTTAACATCAGGGGTGATCAAGGGGTTAAATGTGTTCCCTCACTGTGTTTTCTAACTGTATGGGGGACTGTGTCACTGGGGAAACACACAGATCTGTCTTCCTGCATAGCAGAAAGACAGGATCTGTGTGATCTCCCCTGTCAGAACGAAGAATTGCCTTGTTTACACAGGCAGATCCCTGTTCTGTCACTGCGGGGAATGATCGTGGGTGGCCGGCCTACTTGCTGATTGGCTCCCCTGCTGGCCAGTGGGATCAAAAGCGAGTTCCCGAGCTGACGTATAGCTGCAGCGATTTGCGGGAACGAGCCAACCAGCCTCAGCATAACGACAGCAGCTGGTCCTCAAGTGGTTAACACATGGCATGCAATACATACATGCAGAGGCTCCCATTAATTTTTGGGGGGGATTAAATATATTATCTTTCTTTCAACATGCATGGGTTAATTGTTGAGCTATAACATCTTTGATCATTATATTGCGTGATAGTGCCTCTGATAGATGTCTGTGACCTTACTTAACTGTGAAAACAGAGATAAGCAAGCACTTTGCAGTACATTCTTTTACGCATATATTTAGTTTTGCTGGGTAGTTTCACTTGTGGTTGTGTTTATTTTAAATGTTTTTACTCTTCTGTGACCTTGGAAGGCAATTTTTATCATGTTATCGTGTCTACAAACTATGGGATAGATTTAGGGTCTTTTAGCGGGACTGCGACATTGCGGCGAACAAATTGAACACTAATGCTGCGTAAACACGATCGGACTTCTCGTCGGAAAAAGATATGACGGCTTTTCTGACGGGATTCCCCTCAAGTTTGCCTTGCATACACACGGTCACGCAAAAGTTCGCTGAAATTACGACCGTCAAGAACGCGGTGATGTACAACACTATGACGAGCCAAGAAAATTAAGTTCAATGCTTCCGAGCATGCCTCGAATTGTTTCCGAGCATGCGTAGGAATTTTGCACTTCGGAATTGCCACAGACGATCGCATTTTCGGATAGGAACTTTTCCCGACCCAAAAATTGAGAACATGCTCTCAATCTTTTGCTGGCTGGAATTCGACCAGTAAAAGTCAGATGGAGCATACACACGGTGGCATTTTCTGACGAAAAACTCTCACCGGTCTTTTGCGGGCCGGAATTCCGATCATGTGTACGCGGCATTAGTGACACTTTTTGAGGACCAGTGACACCAATACAGCGATCAGTTCTAAAAAAATGCACTGTCACAGTATAAATTACACTGGCAGGGAAGGGGTTAACATCAGGGGCAATCAAAGGGTTAAATGTGTTCCTTGGGAGTGCTTTCTAAAGCCTCGTACACACAGTTTGATTGTTGGACGACCGAGCGTCAGGATCTTGCCAGGATCTTGTCTTGCATACTAACGTTACACAAATTGTTGTGTCACAAACATGAACTTAGTGACGTACTACGAGGAATTTCAGCTCTTGAGCGCCACCCTTTGGGCTCCTTCTGCTAATTTTGTGTTTGGTGAGCATTGATTCCGAGCAATGCATGTTTGTTCTTTCGACTTTTGTGTGACGGATTTGTGTACTGACCATACGAAAATCTGACGGGGAGCTATTGTTTGACAAAAATTTACTAGCCTATCATCCAACATTTGTTGGCCGAAAATTGGAAATTGTTGAAAGGAGCGTACTAACGGTAAGAACTTCAGACAACAGCCTGTCAAACTTCAATCCCCTTCTGATTTTCGTACGTTGTGTATGAGGCTTAACTGTGTGGAGGATGCTGACACTAGACAGAGAGAGATCTGTGTTCCTGATTAGTAGGAACTACAGATTTCTCTCTCCCTGTCTGACAGAACGACAGTCAGCCTTGTTTACATAGGCAGACCGCCCTTCTGTCATTCCCAAAAACTATCTAATCACAGTGGGAGCAGGTCACTGGCAGCCCAGGGAGCGCGGACAACGTACAGGTACATTGTTTTGCGCAGCCGGGCCATCCTGCCACAGTATATGTGCGGTGGGCGATCCAGAACTGGTTAAGATGAATCTGTGCTTCATCCAGCAAAAGGTTCACATTAATTCTGACCCTGGCAGTTGCTTTTACTTACCTCCCCTGTGCTCCCCTGTCATTCTGTTCATCCATAATGCACAGCTCCCATGTCCCCATAGAGGGACATAGCTCTGGAGCAATGTCCCTCTGTCCCTCATTCCTCCTCATTTGTCCCTCATTTTGATCTGATCCAAATAGATGTATATAAAATGCACTTTTTATCTATCAAAAAGTGTTTCCCAGTGCTAAACCTTTCATCTGATTTCTAAATTGCTGCATTTGTAAATTCCAGAAGCCAATATAAAGGAATAGTAGTGGTAAAAAATGCACTTGTGTGTTTAACTAATCTTGTTTTTTTGTACAATTCTCCTTTAAGGGGGCGTGGCAAGGGGTGTGTCCTATGCCTGCATACTGTTGCTGATAGGTGTCCCTCATTCCCATCTCCAAAAGTTGGGAGGTACGTATATGAGTCTTGTGTTTTCAAAATTGTTATTGATATTAAAGGCATTTATTTATTTACACACAAATCCCATCCCCTCCCTCCTGTCAGAACAGCGATCTGCCTTGTTTACATAGGCAGATCGACTTTCTGGCTTTCTGCCTAACGATCGATGGGTGCCAGAGGACATGCCAGAGGACATCGGGTACCACCACACTGGAAGGAAGTCGCCAGCAGCACACATGCGTGCCCCTTACCCGGGAGTGTCAGATCACATATATATATATGCTCCGGCACACATTTGCCACCCTGTAGCAGTAAACTACTATATAAAAAAAAAGAAAAAAAAAAACAAAATACAAAAAAGGAAAAAGTCCTCTGAGCCACACTGAACCTTATGCTTGGTGGAAAACACTACCCAGCTGCGTGCGTTAAACACGTCTCATAAGCGTGCAAATGGTAAATACAAAAGAAAATTACACTGCGCTAGAGTGTGCTAAATGTGCTACTTAATTTTATAGCATGCTGAAATTACTGCACGTATACAAACGCATGTGACCATAAATATATATAGGTAATTTATACCCCCACAGGGTAAGTAAAATTAATGAGTAGTGAGTGCTCATATATAGGTAATCAAATATGAAATATAATATGTATACATAAACGCATCAAAGTGCAAAATGTGCTAATAAGTATATCTAATTACAATAATGTTCAAGTACATAAATAAACATAAATGCAGATAAATTCCAAAAAAGTGCTTAGTGCCAGATCAATTCCAAAAGTGCTTAGTGCCACATAGTTCATGTGAAAAAACAGTCCATACTGGAAACAGATCATATAAGTAAACTGTGAAATCGTGCAAATAAATAATAAAGGTGCTTATGTGTAAACTGTGAAGTCCTACAAACAAATAATAGAGGTGCTTATGCGTGATGTCCACTGGTTATGTAATTAAACATGCTCATAACTCTCTTTGTGCCGCAGACCATGCGATGGTGCACTCCAGTGACCCCCAAGGTAATATGCTCACCTCAGAGCGTGTGACTTAGTCGCTAAACAAAGTCAAATCACGCTTTTGAACCACCCCAGGGCTCTATACAGATCATAGGATCCCAGGCTCCAATGCGGTATTCACAGATGGATGAGAAGAAAAAACTATATAGTGTGATATTGTTTAAAATGTATTCAAAAATTAAATACACTCCCCAAAGGGGTACTCACAATCATAAGGTGCGTCAGTGCACCGCTCTAAACAAAGCATACGGTCATTGCATCAGTGAGGGTATGGTTTGCGTCTCATCAAATGGCAGATCCGCTGCCTCTCGCTCCGTCCTGGCCCCTCCCCTATGCGTGTTCGACACAGGGATCACGTGTCTTCATCAGGGGGATTCAGACAAGACAAGATTAAGACAAGACAAGATTCAAACAAGACAGACAAGATGTGAGCATGAACAGCATACTGAAGGCCCCTTGAACTCCCTATAGGGAAAGGGAGCCTTAACTGCTGGAAGCTTGGCATCTACGTAGGCGTCAACCTAAAACAGGGAGGTTAAGTGGTTCCGTTAGGATTGGCCACTAAGACGTGAGTTGACTGAGTAGAGCCTGAACTCTAGAAAAAGGCTACGCAAGGACACGTCCCACTACTCACTACACGTGGAGATTAAGACATCACAAGAGTTAACCACCCTCCCACCCATTGTGAGTTTTTGTCACAGCTTTATTGGCAGTTTTTACCTTGCCAGCGACTGATATTGTTTTATGGGCCATGCCCTCAAGTTTAATTCTGGGGTCAGTTTAATGCCTGTTTTGCACTGATGGTGGGGACAGGCCTCTTCGGCCCCTTTCACACTGTTGGACCGTTCAGGTCCGCCTGTCAGTTTTGTCGGCGGACCTGAACGAGCGCTCCATGCTAGTCTATGGAGCGGCGGATGTCAGCGGTGACATGTCCGCTGACATCCGACCTGGTCTGATCCACCTAAAATCAGATGGATGGCCCTACGTTCGCATCCGTCCCTGGCGGATCGGATCGAGTGAGATCTGATGAAAACGGACATGCTGTCCGTTTTCGCCGGATCTCTCCATAGCAACCAGCGGTGCTCGACAAGCCCCTCCCCGCACAGTGAGCAGAGAGGGACCTGTCATCCACCGGCTCAGCACAGGTCAACGGAGAGATCTCCTGCTGAGCTGGTGGACCAAGGCGGACTCCGTGGCAGCAGATCCGTCTCGTGAGAATGAAGCCTTTAACTATCTGTGTTTTGTTATGGATGCTCACGATATAAATGTGACTGGAATTGTTATGTGGTACTTTAAATGTTGTTACATTTGGAAAGTTCAATAAATCTGTGGCCTTGCCCTATTTCCAACTTAATCAGCCTTTGTGTCTTTTTGGAGGGGCAAGGTTTTGTTACAATAGTTGTTCAAAACGCGCATATGCTTCTCAGCAGTCATGTATACTTTATGCCGTGTACACTGATCTGTAATAAAGTGTCATAAATCTGACTTGAGACATCATCTTTTTCTAGACACGTTCCCCTGATCGCTTTCATTTCTGGCACACATCCATAGTTATACTATATTATTAGCAAATGATATCTTACTTTCTAAGAAACCCCTCTGTCTTTTCATATATGCAAGCCAAGTGTTATGGGTTATTACATGCAGAAGAAAACTGACTTTCTTAGAAGTAATATGTTTTTATCCCTTTCATGACTAATGCCGCGTACACACGGTCGGACTTTACGGCGGACTTTGCCCGGCGGATTTTTCGACGTACTTTCCGACGGACTTTGTGAATGAACGGACTTGCCTACACACAATCCACCAAAGTCCGTCGAATTCGTACGTGATGACGTACGACCGGACTAAAACAAGGAAGTTCATAGCCAGTAGCCAATAGCTGCCCTAGCGTGCCTTTTTGTCCGTCGAACTAGCATACAGACGAGCGGACTTTTCGACCGGACTCGATTTCAACGGATAAATTTTAAACAAGTTTAAAATCTAAGTCCGTCCAACTTTTGAGAAAACAAAGTCCGCTGGAGCCCACACACATCGAATTGTCCGACGAAATCCAGTCCGCCGGGCAAAGTCCGCCGTAAAGTCCGCTCGTGTGTACGCGGCATAAGCCTATTTTTGAAATTTGGTGTTTACAAGTTAAAATCCATATTTTTTGCTAGAAAATTACTTAGAACCCCCAAACATGTATATTTTTTTAGCAGAGAATCTAGAGAATAAAATGGTGATTGTTGTAATATTTTATATCACACGGTATTTGTGCAGCGGTGTTTTAAACGCAAATTTTTGGAAAAGGGACACTTTCATGAATTTTAAAAAATCCAAACAGTAAAGTTACCCCAATTTTTTTGTATAATGTGAAAGATGATGTTACGCCGAGTAAATAGATACCAAACATGTCACGCTTTATAATTGCACACACTCGTGGAATGGCGACAAACTACGGTACCTAAGAATTTCCATATGCGACGCTTTAAATTTTTTTTTACGGTTACCAGGTTAGAGTTACAGAGGAGGTCTAGTGCTAGAATTATTGCTCGCTCTGACGATCGCGGCGATATGTCACATGTGTGATTTGAACACCGTGTACATATGCGGGCGCGACTTCTGTATGCGTTTTCTTCGCTGTGCGAGCTCGCGGGGAAGGGGGCGCTTTAAAAAAATTTTTTTTTTTTCTTATTTATTTTATTTATTTTTAAATTCATAAATTTTGAATACTGTGTACTTTTTAAAAACCGGCACCATTGGCAGCCGAGTAAACGGGAAGTGACGTCATGACGTCGCTTCCGCGTTTACAATTTGAAGGCTGGAACGAAGCCGCCCACAGCTTCGTTCCAGCCCGCCCAGAGCCGCCGGAGGCATCGGATTGGTCACCGAGCCTCCGGATCGACCGGGAGGCCCGGTAAGAGCGGCGGGAGGCGGCGGGAGGGGGGAACGTCCCCTCCCGCTGCTCCAGTATAACAGCCGAGCGGCTTTTAGCCGCATCGGTTGTTATACGCGGATAGCCAATCTCTAAACAGCGGTACCGTGTTGATGCCTGCAGCTGCGGGCATCATCCCGGTATAACCCCAGAAAGCCGAGTACGCATATCTGCGCACGGTCAGCGGGAAGGGGTTAAAGGATTTGCTAGGACATTGATGATCCTGTTTACAATTAAATTGGTCATTATAATCATTTATATAAGACTAGTTATATAAGGCTGTTGATTTTTGTTAGCAAACGTTACTTGGCCCATTCAAGTTCTATTTGTTTATTTCATATCACATGTAACTGAGGATCAGATAAACCGCAATCCCCTTAGTATTGGAGCCAATGGTTGTCTTTGTTTATCTTTGACTTTGTATGACCATACCATGTGGTCAATTCACTAAGAGTTAAAAAACGGCCAATAAAATGCGATAAAATAGCGTTTGCGGTAAATCAGTTTTGACAGTGCAGTTCACTAAGAATTTTGCGTTAAAAAAACGAATGCGGTGTTTGTTCAATTAAGAGGTAATTACCGCATTTTTTCATGCGGTAATTTACAGCATTGAGCTGTAACGTCACCTGGTGGACCCACCCCCTTGTGACATCACCGACCGCTGCATGTTGGGTCAGTTATGTCACAAGGGGTGGGGGCCACCAGGTGACTTCACCAGGCGGCCCCGCCCCTTACCTATTTAAGAACTGTCAAATGACGGAGCCTGCACTAGGGGGTTATCATTTTGTGGGGGGGTCTTGGGTCCGGCGGTTGGCAGCGGCGTTATGATTGATGATGGATCTACATTGGGGGACAGTTTTTTTTAACAAAGGAATTGTCAAAAACTTTTGTACTGTCTTCATTCACTTTTACACTTTTTGGGTGAATGGGTAGGTTCCTTCACATGGGGGGAGGATCTGGGGCCCTCTTGTTAAAGGGGACTTTCAGATTCCGCTAAGCCCCCCAAACAAAACCACACAACCACAGCCCGTGGTTGTGGGTAAGAGGCTCTTGTCTCCATCAACATGGTGACAAGGTGTTTTGGGGGGGACATGTGGCCTGGTATGGTTCGGGGGGGGCGCTCTTCCTCCTCCCCCTTCCTGACCTGCTGGGCTGCACGCTCAGATAAGGGTCTGGTATGGATTCTGGGGGGACCCCATGCCGTTTTTGTTTTTTTTGGCGTGAGGCCTTGTATGCATTGGGGGGGCCATGCTGTTTTTTCCATTATTTTTAATTGCGGCATGTTTTTTTTTTTTATATTCAGCTGTCAACGGGGCATCTGCTGAAAGCTGATGAGTCATCTGTTGTTAAGGACATGGCGGCTGGCTTCCCAGCCCGCTCCTTAGCAACCAGCTATTGCGGGGGGAACCCCCACGCTGTTTCTGACAAATATCGCATGTGATACTGCCAGAAAAACCCTGGTGATATATATCGCATGTTTTTTTTACTCTCTGTTCCATTTGTGAATTGGAGCTCACCGCATGTTTTTTGAGCAATATTTACCGGCACATTTTTTCAATTTGCGGTAAATACCACATAATCGTTATTTTCATTTTTTGTGAATTGGACTTTGCAAAAATGTATGCAAATGAGTCAGGTGACCGTGTTATCGCATGAGGTAAACGTTAGTGAATTGACCCCCATGTAACCGCCCCAACAAAACCCAAGAAATGCATAAAGGGAACACGTAGTACATTAATTCTTGCTGCTGACAGCTTTGTGCTTGTATTTTTGTCACGTGGTTCCAAGTACCAATCGTCAAGTGTGTAACTTTCCTAACTGTCCCTAAAAAGTGTCTCTAACAAGAAAGCAAAACCTAACATTTAACCCCTCCTTCACTATTCTTTGGTGCCTAAACCTTTAAAGTCCAACTGAAATTCCAGTAGCAAGTATTAATAATTGGATAATTTTGAATCTCTTACTGTTATATTTTCTTTAATTCAGACCTACCACCAGCAGAACATCTTGAGCTCATGTTCCCTGTTGACTACAGAGTTGTAATTATTATGACTAAGAAGAGGACCTTGAATCGCTGCAGAGAGACTTCTGCTTTCACACAAAATCCAGAACAACAGACACAAAGAGGTGCTGAGAATTTTTAAGCCTCGTGCACACAATCGGATTTTCCACAGACAAAACCTCTGACTTTTGTCCAAAGGCGTGTGCCTGGATTTTGTCTTGCATACAAACGGCAAGGAATTGTCAGCCAACAAACACGAATGTAGTGACATACTACATGGTTTTTCAGCTCTTTAGCACCACCCTTTGGGCTCCTTCTGCTAATTTCGTGTTAGTAGAAGTTTGGTGAGTGTTGATTCGCGCTTTTCATTTCGCGCTTTTCATTTCACGCTTTTCCGGTCGCGCTTTTCAGTTTGTTTCTGGACGGCCATTCGTCAACCAGACATGTTGCGGATACGGAGGAGATAATGTGTTATTGGCCTTGGAGTTATTGCTTTGACCCAAGTCCAGTCCAGGAACAGGAGGAGGGGGAGTTCTTGTACCAAAAATTGGTTGCTTTATTAATCGTGACCAATTATGTCATATGCCTTTGCTGTGGGAGCTCCAGGAGAATAATCCAGTTGATTTTCGGAATTATCTCCAGATGACGGGCCCCTGCTGGTGTGTTTCTTGATGGCTGTTTCTCTCACCGAAATTAAGCGAGTACATTTCAGTAGGTTTTGGATCATAGTGGTCCATTCTGGTAATGTAAAAGATTGGTCCAATTTAATTTCCCATTGAAGCATTGGTTTTGACTTTTCTGAAAGGGAAAATTATTTTAAACAGCAGTAAATACGAGAGATCAATCTCCTATCTCTCAATGAGGAGATGCAGAGTTGTTCAAATTGGAAATAAGGGGGTTGTAAGGTTAGGAAGAAGTATTTTTGGTAGAATTTTTCAATTTGAGTATAGTGGAGTAATTCTGAAATTGGGAGATTGTATAGTTCACATAAATCTGAAAAAGGGTGGAATTTAATATTTAGGGATAGGGATTTCAAGGTAGTGAGGTTGTGTAGTTTCCATATATAGAAAGTGCTGCTATTGCTAAAGGCCGGGGAGAAGCGGGGGTTTCCTATAAAGGATGCTAGGGAAGGGGTGGTAGAAATCAGGTCAAATTTATCTTTGTATCGGTGCCACAATTGATATGATTGAGCCACCACCATATTTAAGGGAAAGATCTCTCTGGGTTGAATTGACGTGGACCTTAAAATACCTTGAAGATGGAATGGTATAATTGATTGTACTGCAAAATTTAACCAAGAAACTTGATTTGTGTCAGAAACCATGAATCAGACTGAGACAGAAGTACAGTTAAATCACACTTGTTTAATAAAAAAGTAAATAGAACAAACGTAGTCAAAACATAGCCAAAGTACGGTAATCGGAACG
The DNA here is from genome assembly GCF_042186555.1 of Aquarana catesbeiana. Classification (NCBI taxonomy): domain Eukaryota; kingdom Metazoa; phylum Chordata; class Amphibia; order Anura; family Ranidae; genus Aquarana; species Aquarana catesbeiana. The sequence goes on from NC_133324.1 coordinate 395,526,437, forward strand.
GATAGTCAGACAAGCCAGAAAGTCAGGAAGCATAGTGGAACAGCAAGCAGGATCTGGAGCCAGATGGAATGTCAGCCAAGCAAGTCTTTAACAGGAATGCAGGAAATAGTCTCTGTGATGTTGACCAAGGCGAAGGCAGAGATCATCTGGGCTGGACGACTTAAGTAGGCAGGACTGAGGAGCAGGATATCATCAACAGGTGAGTCGTTGTGGAGAGATAGGAGCTGGCAATTAGCTGACTGCTGAGCAGCCAGCTCAGAGGAAGGAAGGGCTGAGCCCAGCCCTGACCATTTGATGGAGCAAACCATTGAGCTAACTGTGTAAATCCTGCTGCTAGATAAAAACCCCATGGGGGTTATTTACTAAAGGCAAATCAACTTTGCACTACAAGTGCACTGCAAGTGCACTGAAAGTGCACTTGGAAGTGCAGTCGCTGTAGATCTGAGGGGGACATGCAAGGAAAATTTAAAAAAACAGCATTTTAGCTTGCACATGATTTGATGATAAAATCAGCAGAGCTTCTCCTCATTTCAGATCTTCCGCTCAGATCTACAGCGACTGCACTTTCAAGTGAATTTGCCTTTAGTAAATAATCCCCCCTAAGTTAGGGAGGCTTAAACCACCATTTGAATGGGATCTGTGCATGAGAGAGTAACCAAACCTTGTTTTTTTGTTGAGCCATATAAATTTGTTAATTTCTCTTTGAAGGGAGTCTAGAGTACTTTTAGGGATCCGTATGGGTAAAGCTCTGAAATAAAAAAATCATTTAGATAAAATCACCATTTTGGTAGCTGTTATTCTTCCCAAAAAGGAGATGTGATAATTAGACCATAATTTGGTGGATAATTGGTTTGAAAAAGAGTTTTATAAGATGGGGTAAGGAGGATGCCCAAATATTTAAAAGAGTGTGAGGTCCAGGTGAAAGAAAATCTCTCCCGCAAAGATGCTGCCAACAATGGTGGAATATTTATAGGCATTGCAGTACATTTGGCTAAATTAACCCCTAGGCCGGTGAGATCTTGAAATGCTTCTAATACTTTGATAAGATTTGGAAGGGATATTAAAGGGTCTAAAAGGAACAGCAAAACATCATCAGCATATAGGCTCAGTTTGAAGTCTTTAAGGCCTTTGGAATATCCTTTAATATTAACATTTTCTCGAATGGCACATGCAAGGGGTTCTATGGTCAGGACAAAAAGGAGAGGGGAAAGGGGGCACCCCTGTCTAGTTCCCTTGTCTAATGCAAAGAACTCTGTGTTTTCACCAGGAAGTTTAATTCTAGTTTGAAGATGTTGGTATAAAGCTCTAAAACCATGCATGAATTCATTGCAAAGACTGTATTTGGGGAGCAGTAGTTCCAGGTACGACCAACTGACACGATCAAAAGCCTTGTGGATATCAAGGCTAAGAATAACTACGGAGTTTGCGTCTAAGTTAACGTCCTGTATTATATTTGTGACAAGCCTTAAATTGTCAGTAATCTGTCTGACTGGAATAAAACCCGTTTGGTCTGGGTGGATTAATGAGGTGATGACCGCCGCCACTCTGTCCACCAGCAAACAGACAAAAACTTTGAGGTCATTATTTATAACTGATATTAGGCGATGGTTCTGTGGTGAGGTGTGATCTTTATGGGGTTTTGGTAATAGACACATATTGGCTAGAAGCATTTCTTCAGGGAATTTATTGCCTTGTAAAATATAATTGTATAATTTGGATAAATGAGGGGCAAGAATATGGGAATTTTTTTATAATATAAGGTTGAATACCCATCTGGACCAGGTGCTGTGGAAGTTTTTAGGGATTTAATAATCTCAGTTATTTCAATAGCGATACATGGTGCGTTCAGTTTCTCAATTTGCTGGACAAACAGAGTGGGAAGCAAAACGTCCCCAAGCCAATCCAGAGAAGACTCCCTTCGTGAAGATTGAGGAGCCAACAGTAAATTCTTGTAGAAATCAGAGAAAATCTCCATAACTTCTTTAGGGTGAGAGACAAAATTTCCGTTGGAATTGCGTAATTTATAGATATGTATGGGGTTTGTAGATTGTTTTAGTTTTCTAGCAAACGGGCAGAGTTGCTATATAATAGGAATTTTGCTTTGGACCATCTCAAGGCCTTTTCGGTTTCAGGAGACAGCAATGGGGGTTATTTACGAAAGGCAAATCCACTTTCACTACAAGTGCAAAGTGCACTTGAAATTGCACTGAAAGTGCACTTGGAAGTGCAGTCGCTGTAAATCTGAGGGGTAGATCTGAAATGAGGGGAAGCTCTGCTGATTTTATCATCCAATCATGTGCAAGCCAAAATGCTGTTTTTTATTTTCCTTGCACGTCCCCCTCGGATCTACAGTGACCGCACTTCCAAGTGCATTTTCAGTGCAATTTCAAGTGTACTTTGCACTTGTAAGTTGCACTTGTAGTGCAAAGTGTATTTGCCTTTCATAAATAACCCCCAATGTGTCAAGGGCTCTTCTTTTATATTGGATTTGATTACATAAATCTGGAGATGGGGATTGGAAATGTTTGTAATATAGTTCGTCTAATTCTTTAGTTAGGGTCTTAACCTCCTTGACGGTATTCCCGAGTGTGGCTCAGGGTTAAATTTCAGCACCATTAGCGGTAACCCCGAGCCACACTCGGGATTGCATTGCAGGATCCTGGAGCGGTATACTTACCTTGTCCCCAGGATCCTGCGATGTTCCCCGCTGTGTCTACGGGCTGCGTCCTCCTCCCGCAGCCTCTCTGTGCCAGGCTTCGTTCCCTGGGAGCGTTATGACGCATGGGGGCGGAGCCTGGCGGCAAATTAAAAAATGTAAAAATCATAACACATACAGTACTGTAATCTTACAGATTACAGTACTGTATGAAATTATTTCACATCCCTTTTGTCCCCAATGCTTTGTCCAGTGCCCTGCATGCAGTTTTATATTATATATACTGTTCTTCTGCCTGGAAACTTGAGATTGTCCATAGCAACCAAAAAGTGTCCCTTTACGTCAAAAGTGGCTTTAGAACAGCTAGAAAACAGTGATAGTAAATTAGAACACTTGCAGAATTGAGCAATAATGATTTGTGGGGAAATTCATTTTATTATTATTATATTTTTTTTTTTTTATTATTTATATTTATTTATTATATTTTAATTTATGATTTTGTGTTTCAAACTTCATCATACCCGGGATATCTACTAGACTCTTGGTGGACAAATTTAAGTGTGTTATTGCTAAGAATTACAGGCCTACAATATAAAACGCCAAATTTCTATGCAAAATAATTGATTTGAGACGCAAAAATCTGAAATAATCATACCGCCAGGGAGGTTAATATCAATTAATTTTGATTTATTTTTGTCTGAGGTGGTATTAATTAGGTGACCTCTCATAACTGCTTTATATGCTCTCCCTAAAGTGGTAGAAGGTATGTCTGGAGTTATATTATGAGTAAAGTAATTTGTTAATTGTGTTGAAAGTTGTTGGGTAATAGTGGGGTCTGTTAATAGAGAGTCATTAATACGCCATTTATATGGAGTAGGGGCCATGCCTATGTGAGATGTAGTGAAAGAAAAAATGCGATGGTCAGACCAAAGGCATATATGGATGTCTGCTTTAGGTGAGTTAGCGAAAAGGATCGAGGGTTCCAAAAATATAGTCTAATCTTGCATAGCTTTCATGTGGTTGAGAATAAAAAGTGTAAGCCCTAATGCCTACATTATGAGCTCTCTACGTACCTATTAATTGAAGGTTGTGTAGGGAGCAGGAAAGAGAATTAGGGAATGCCTTTGACAATAGGACAACTCAACTTCTATCAAGTATGGAATTTACTGCCAAATTAAAGTCTCCTCCAACTAGTTGGAGGGATTGATATCTGTCAAGAATATCAAAAATAATTTAGAAAAATGTAGATTGTGCCTCATTTGGGGCGTAAATTGAGGCAATAGTGATTTGGCGACCTTTAAAGCTATGTACACATGATAGGATTTTCCCGACAACAAAACCGTGGATTTTTTTCCGAAGGATGTTGGCTCAAACTTGTCTTGCATACACACGGTCACACAAATGTTGTCGGAAATTCCGAACGTCAAGACCGCGGTGACGTACAACACGTATGACGAGCTGAAAAAAATGAAGTTCAATAGCCAGTGCGGCTCAACTGCTTGATTCCGAGCATGCGTGGACTTTTGTGCATCGGAATTGTGTGCACACGCTCGGAATTTCCGATAACAAGTCTTGTTGATGGAAAATTTGAGAACCTGCTCTCAAACATTTGTTGGTGGCAATTCCGACAACAAATGTTCTATGGAGCATACACACGGTCGGACTTTCCGACAACAAGCTCACATCCAACATTTGTTGTTGGAAAATCCTATCGTGTGCACGGTCCATAAGAATGCCTTTCAGTATCAGGAATCTACTCTCTGGGTCCTTGTATATGTTGAGTATTTCCATGATTAGCGATCTCCTAATGAAGATGGCAGTCTTGGAAATTTAGTCTGAGCAATAACGCTGGCTATAGGACTTGTCAAAATATTGCGGGTGATTATTGGTGGTGAAGTGGGTTTCCTGCAGTAAAATAATATCCGCACCTTATCTTTTATAGTTATGGAATGTTTTTTTACGTTTACTAGGCAAATTAAAACCTTGAACATTGTGTGATAATACTTTAAGTCCCATTGTAGAACTCGTAGGTAGAGATTGATCTGATATGATAGTAAGCCATATTTACTATAGTAGATAATACTAAAACTAGAATTATATAATCAGAGCAGAGTATCGATCATGTAAAACAGCAGTAATGATAACAGTAATGATAACCTTAGAAAAAATATAAACATTGCATTGCATAAGGTTAAGCATATATAACACCTTAAGGGAAAAAAAATATTTTTTTTAGACCTTCTTAAAAACATGTAAAAATAGACTAACTTAATAAAACTATGAGAAATTATATATATAAGTTGGGAGTCAGCATGTAGAACACCGCCTGACTGAGAACAATTTTGGTGTGGACAGTAATGTCCAAGACTCACATCATGAGCCCCATCTATTAAAACAATTGATAATGTGATCAGTCGCATAAGAATCACCACAAACTGAACCAAATTACGGGATCCCATTGTGAGTAGGGGGACAAACTAACGGAGGTGGAGCAGATAAGCCTCAGCGAAGATTCTATAAAACAAAAAAGTATGTGCATGCTATATATCATATACTGAAAAAGGGAAAAGGAAAAATATATAAAATCTTATAAACGGTAATATGATATACCAGCTAGTGTCCTTTTAAAGGAGTAGATCAGCTGATTACGTTGAGCTGTCATTTAAACTTACAACCTTTCAAAACCATAATAACTTTTCTTTGAGCTTGATGGAAAAAGTGGAAATCTTTCATTAATGTTTCCTTTTAATTTCTATCTTTTCCTTGATGTTGTATTTTTTAAGATGAAAAACCATGTTAGCCAAAGGAATGAGCCATTTTCTTCTTCAGGCATCCATATTTCTGAAGGATTGTCGCCGTCTTCTTTGATCCCGACGTGTGACCGAGGTAGCCCAGATAGGTGAAGTATGGGGAGTAGTAGAAGGTCTTGCGTTTTCAACCGGATCTAAAAGTCCCAACTTCACCAGGAGATCTTTACCTTCCGAGACATTGAAGACTGTATAGATAGTGCCATTGTGCGGTACTGTAAATTTAAATGGAGATCCCCACCGATATCTAATGTGAGCTGATTGTAATACAGAAGTTATTTCCTTCAATTTGTGTCTCCTTTCCAGGGTAGCTTGGGAGATGTCAGGAAAAATTTAGATTTTTGTGCTATCCAATTCAATGTTGTGCATGTTTCTGGATGCTCTTAATATACTTTGTTTTGTGATGAAATCCTTCATGCACAGAATAATGTCACGTGGAGGTTTGTCTGGAGGTGGTTTAGGATGGATGGATGTCACAGGCAAATGATGATGGAGGCGACTCAGGAAGGAGATTGTGGAACAGTTTAGATACTGCAGGCATCAGGTCAGAGATTGATTCTGGGATGCCACGAATCCTTAGGTTGTTCCTGCGATTTCGATTGTCTAAATCTTCCACCTGTGATTGTAAATATGGCTAGTTTTCCGCTAGAAGTTCAAAGTATTTTCTAAGATCATTATGTGCAAGTGATAGCTCATCATGCTTGGTTTCTAGAACGTCTGTGCGTTCCCCCAGGGTTGCTATTTCTTGTGTGAGTGTGCTTGTTGTTTTTTGGAGCTCATATTGTATTTTATCTACGAGTTTTTTATAAATCTTAGTTAAGCTGGCATCTAAATCAGCTTTTGTGCGCTGAGAGGAGTACTCACTGTTATTTTGTGTGGAAGAAAACTCCTGTGGAGGGTCGCATGCTGTTATAGGCTGTGGAGAACCGGCACCTTTTTGAGCCAAGTGGTCAAAGAAAGTTGTTGTTATTGGTGACGGTGCACCTTCTTGCCCGACGGCATGCACTGGTGTGTCCTGCAGGGGTGGTGATGGAAATTAGGGTGATTTGTTTTCCAGCAAATGAAACTAGTGTTGCACTATTCTAATTAATAAATAAATATGATCAAATACCCATTGGAAAATAAATAAAGTGCACTGTGCCTTAAAAAACCTACTAAAATATTTAGATTATTAAATAAATACAGTATGTGTAAATACCCACCGAAGATACAAAAAGTGCACCGTGCCTTAAACCTCATAAATAAATATACTCAAACACATATGAATCAATTCAAATAACACCACTAGTGCTTACTATTATGATGCATAAATAATAAATAATAATAAACTTTAATAAGCAAAATGTACCTACTAAATAAAAAAGGAAAAAGTCCATAAGCATAAAAAGTCCGCTTTGTGCAAGTCAAAGTGACCGATGCAAGAACTTCATAATATTCAGTGTTCATTGGTGAATACACTCCTTGCACCCCTCCTTTTTCACTACAGTCACGGGAATATGATGACCCATTAAAAAATGGGTCACAAGAGCTTTTTTTTAAACAGCCTCCTGTTCCTCTCTCACTATATAGGGAGATAAGAATCAAGGCAGCCTCTAATAGTGTAATTCAGTTTTATTTTTTATTTATAAAAACACTTAAAACTACTCACACAATACAAATGTTCGCATTACACAAGCCAAGAATGCTCAGTATTACTTACTACACATTACTTACTACATCCACCTGCGTTTCATTGAATGGAAAAACGAAAGAGGAAGTGACACCAACAAGTCCCTCCAAACTTGTTTCGTCACACTGATGTCATCAGGAGTGCCATGATGGTGCACCCCACCTCTTATATACCTTCAGTCACTATTAACCCATTAATCGGGAACCAATGAAATGACACTCCTCTTTTTATCAAATGCCTAAAGATCAATTTCATTAATCGTGGGCGCTCTATTTAATATGACACTCTATGCTCCTGGTCCCTATAGGAGCCTCGCATAATCTTAAGGGGAATTCTAAACCATATATTTGCTATTTAACCACTTCAGCCCCGGACCATTTGGCTGGCCAAAGACCAGAGCACTTTTTGCGATTCAGCACTGTGTCGCTTTAACTGACAATTGCAAGGTCGGGCAACGTTGCACCCAAACAAAATTGATGCCCTTTTTTCCCTACAAATAGAACTTTCTTTTGGTGGTATTTGATCACCTCTGCGGTTTTTATTTTTTGCGCTATAAACATAAAAACAATTTTTAAAAAAATGCATTATTTTTTACTTTTTGCTATAATAAATATCCCCAAAAAATATATAAAAAAAAATTTTTTTCCTCAGTTTAGGTCAATGCGTATTCTTCTACATATTTTTGGCAAAAAAAATCGCAATAAGCGTTTATTGATTTTTTTTTTTTTCTACTAGTAATGCCAGTGATCAGCGATTTTTATGGTGACTGCGACATTATGGCAGACAGATCAGACACTTTTGGCGCTATTTTGGGACCATTCACATTTATACAGCGATCAGTGCGATTAAAAATGTATTGATTACTGTGTAAATGTGACTGGCAGTAAAGGGGTTAACCACTAGGGGGCACTGTAGGGGTTAAGTGTGTCTTAGGGAGTGATTCTAACTGTGGGGGGGATGGGCTATGTGTAACATGACACTGATCACCGCTCCCAATTACAGGGAGCTGTGATCAGTGTCAGTTTCACTAGGCAGATCGGGGAAATGCTTGTTTACATCAGCATTTCCCCATTCTTCCTCTCTGTGAGACGATCGCGGGTATCCCCGCAGACATTGAGTCCACGGGACCCGTGATCACACTCACAGGTACGTTAATATGCCTGTATGTGCCCTTCTGCCGACGTATATTGGCGTGAGCCAGTCGGCAAGTGGTTAATGGAGCTGATTAAAAGAGCAGTAATGCGGCAATCCAATATATTTCCTGCTCCTTTTAAAGGAGCCTCATATCATCCTAAAGGGGAATTCCAACTTGTAATTAGCGATCACAATCCAAGGATAATACACATTAAATAACTTCTCAATTAAATGCAATGCACCTTACCCTTACTCAAAAAAAAAAAAATAATAAAATAAAAAATAAATAAAAACTAAAAATCCCTAAAACTACACTCTAATATAATACCAAAGGGACATAACCCAGTAAACTAACCCCCTTTATTATATTCAAGAGTTTTAGGGACTATTAGTTTTTCTTTTATTTGGAACAGTTCAGTTACAAGTGCGTGGATGCACAATACACTATTCCACCATTGAAAATGAGCAAGCTGTGCATGGACCCTCAAAAATTATATTGATGAAGAATGAGAGCCTGTTTTTAGTTTACTAGCCAGAAAAGTGATATTCTGGTAGGTAACATGATGTGTAGGTGGCTGTGTGCAGCTCTCGACAAGCCTGCCACCCCAAGATATTGCCTATATACTGTAGCTAAGCAGAAATCCAAGGTGATATGGTAAAACTGGTAAAACTGTATATGGACCATTAAGCTAACACATTGTTGTATACATTACATTGAGTACACCCCTCAATTTTTTGTAAATATTTTATTATATCTTTATATATATCTCAACACACAGCCATTAACCACTTGGCAACCGGGCCATTGCCGAAAGACGGCAACAGCGCGGTCGGCTAGTTCTGGGTGGATGTCCGTGGGACGTCATTCCAGAATGTTGCTTCCGCGCGCCCCCTGGGGCGCGCACCCCGGAACATCCATGACCGCCGCGTCCGGAGGACCTGGCGCATCACGGATCACGGTAAATAGCCGCTGATCGCGGCCGTTTACCACGTGATCGTTCCGTGACGGAGCGATCACATGTAAACAAACTGGCGACACATCATGAAGCCGGTTCCTCCCTCCCCTCTGTGTACCGATCGGTACAGTGTGAGGGGAGAGGGGGAGAGGGGGAGAGATGGCAGCAGCGCTGTGGGCTGGATGTTTAGTGCCCACAGCGCTGCTCAATACACTGCAATACTCTGCAACATGGTGTAATACTCTGCAATATTCTGCAACATTGTGCAATACTCTGCAACATGGTGCAGTACTCTGCAATACTCTGCAACATGGTGCAATACTCTGCAACATTGTGCAATACTCTTCAACACTGTGCAATACTCTGCAACACTGCAAAACTCTGCCAATACTCGCCAATACTCTACCAATACTCGCCAATACTCTACCAATATTCACCAATACTCGCCAATACTCTACCAATATTCACCAATACTCCACCAATACTCACCAATATTCCACCAATACTCGCCAATACTCTACCAATACTCGCCAATACTCTGCAATCAATTTTAACAGAAACAAAGAATCTTTTTTTTATCGAATTTTCAGTCTTTTTTGATTTATAGCGCAAAAAATAAAAAACCCAGCGGTGATTTAATACCACCAAAAGAAAGCTCTATTTGTGTGAAAAAAAGGACAAAAATTTCATATGGGTACAGTGTTGCATGACTAATTGTCATTCAAAGTGTGAGAGCACCAAAAGCTGAAAATTGGTCTGGTTAGGAAGGGGGTTTAAGTGCCCAGTTGTCAAGTGGTTAATGTCTAAAATGCTGGCAACAAAAGTGAGTACACCCCTAAGTGTAAATTTTTTGCGTGGCCGCCATTATTTTCCAGCACTGCCTTAACCCTTTTGGGCATGGAGCTTCACAGGCTGCCACTAGAGTCCTCTTCCACTCCTCCATGACGACATCACGGAGCTGATGGATGTTAGAGACCTTGTGTTCCTCCGTTTGAGGATGTCCCACAGATGCTCAATAGGGTTTAGGTCGGGAGACATGCTTAGCCAATCTTTTCCCTTGGCTTCTTTAGCAAGGCAGTAGTCGTCTTGAAGGTGTGTTTGGGGTCATTATCATGTTGGAATACTGCCCTGCGGCCCAGTCTCCAAAGGGAGGGGATCATGCTCTGCTTCAATATGTCACAGTACATGTTGGTACTCAAGGAACTGTAGCTCCCCAGTGCCGTCAGCACTCATTCAGCCCCAGACCATGACATTCCCAACACCATGCTTGACTGTAGGTAAAATACACTTGTCTTTGTATTCCTCACCTGGTTGCCGCCACACACGCTTGACACCCTCTGAACCAAATACGTTTATCTTGGTCTCATCAGACCACAGGACATGGTTCCAGTAATCCATGTCCTTAGTCTGCTTGTCTTCAGCAAACTGTTTGCGGGCTTCCATGTGCATCATCTTTAGAAGAGGCTTCCTTCTGGGACGACAGCCATGCAGACCAATTTGATGCAGTGTGCAGTGTATGGTCTGAGCACTGACAGGCTGACCCCCCACCCCTTCAACCTCTGCAGCAATGCTGGCAGCACTCATACATCAATTTCCAAAAGATATTCTCTGGATATGACGCTGAGCACGTGCACTCAACTTCCTTGGTCGACCATGGCGAGGCCTGTTCTGAGTGGAACCTGTCCTGTTAAACCACTGTATGGTCTTGGCCACCTTGCTGCAGCTCAGTTTTAGGGTCTTGGAAATCTTCTTATAGTCTAGGCCATCTTTATGTAGAGAAACAATTCTTTTTTCCAGATCTTCAGAGAGTTCTTTGCCATGAGGTGCCATGTTGAACTTCCAGTGACCAGTATGAGAGAGTGAGAGCAATAACACCAAATTTAACACACCTGCTCTCCATTCACACCTGAGACCCTGTAACACTAACGAGTCACGTGACACTGGGGAGGGAAAATGGCTAATTGGGCCCAATTTGGACATTTTCACTTAGGGGTGTACTCACTTTTGTTGCCAGCGGTTTAGACATTAATGGCTGTGTGTTGAGTTATTTTGAGGGGACAGCAAATGTACACTGTTATACAAGCTGTACACTCACTACTTTAAATTGTAGCAAAGTGTCATTTCTTCAGTGTTGTCACATGAAAAGATAGAATAAAATATTTACAAAAATGTTAGGGGTGTACTCACTTTTGTGAGATACTGTATATGGCATGCTAAGGAGTAGCCACAGTCAAGTCACATTATTTTTTTTACATGTTACCTCATTTGCTTTACTGCTAGAAGCAAGTGCCCCAACGGACAGCAATGTTTTCCATTAAAAGGGTTGTTATTCTCAAACTGCCTTGGGATTTTATGTGACTAGTTTACATGCTTACAGTGTTTAAATTAATTTTATTATAAAACAATCTCTTATTTGAAAAAAAAAAAACATTGCCCCTGACGTAGACATATATGAATCTCATTTGTTTTCCATTTAGTGCTAAAAACTGAAGTCATTTCACACAAAGAGTCAGCTAGGGTCCTGACATGTGATTATCTTTTGTAAATATGTTAAATGGAAGCAGATGAAAACAACACAAAATTTACTGTCTCATGAACAATAGTATAGAACACACCAGTTAATATATTTTAAAACAGGCTTATGATGGACAACTAAAACATCTATCATTAATATTTACAGAGTAAAATCTGAAGTGTGAAGTACTGTATATTTACAATCGCATCCATCTTTCAGAAGTATCAGCCGTTAAAAAAGGTGAAATGGTAATCAGCTTCCACAAATGGGTAATATAATGCTTTCTGGTGTCCTAAAATGAACTTTAATATATTTGTTTGCAATGTTACTGGCGTGCGCGTGCACATTGGCACGCACGTGCGTGAACATTTGTGTGCCTGTACCTGGCAGGATTGACACTTGCGTGATCATGCCTGCGCATGCGCATTTGCGCTATGGCCAGCACGTCCCTGACAACATAACCACAGATCTTTCGTGGATGTGGGCTGCCTCAAATCCTTTTGTTTCTTCATGTAATCCTAGACAAACGTGATGGTGTTGAGATCAGGGCTCTGTGGGGGCCAAACCATCACTTCCAGGACTCTTTGTTCTTTTTTCTGCTGAAGATAGTTCATAACCCCTTCCCGCCAACCACCTCCCAGACCTTTCAGAGTTCTAAATGCCGGGAGGCAGAGCAAGGCATTCCAGTCACGTGATAGCTGTGATATTTTGTCACAGCCAAACTTTCTTAAGAAAGGGCCAATTTACTGTACTATACACTAGGGGGGACGAACTGTGCCCAGTGGAGTAAACATTGCCTAATCTTTGGTAAAAGGCAGAGAAATAGTTGGTGTCGTTGGGAGGAATAGTGCCCCATTTTTGTTGTCAGTGGAAGGAATTATGCCTCATGGTTGGTGTCGCAGTTTGGAGACCACTGTCTTATATGAATGTGGTAAACGCCAGAGAAATGGTAGGTAGCTTAGTCAAATAAAGTAGATGCACTGGGATCACCATTCTTCCTGTTTGTCAGATAACAAAAGCAACTACAGCAAAGTTCATTGGATTATTTAGCGCTTATCAATAGTCTGTAGCCACTTCAGCCACGGACCATTTGGCTGGCCAAAGACCGGAGAACTTTTTGTGATTCGGCACTGAGTCGCTTTAACTGACGATTTCACGGTCGTGCGATGTTGCTTCCAAACAAAATTGACGTCCTTTTTTTTACCACAAATAGAACTTTCTTTTGGTGGTATTTGATCACCTCTGCGATTTTTATTTTTTACGATATAACCAAAAAATAGCGACAATTTTGAAAATAAAGCAATATTTTTTACTTTTTGCTATAATAAATATCCCCAAAAAATATATAATTTTTTTTTTTTCCTCAGTTAAGGCCGATACCTATTCTTCTACATATTTTTGGTAAAAAAAAACGCAATAAGCTTTTATTGATTAGTTTGCGCAAAAGTTATAGTGTCTACAAAATACGGGATAGATTTATGGCATTTTTATAATTTTTTTTTTTTTTTTACTAGTAATGGCGGCGATTTGCGATTTTTATCGTGACTGCGACATTATGGCGGACACTTTTGGCGCTATTTTGGGACCATTCACATTTATATAGCGATCAGTGTGATTAAAAATGCACTGATTACTGTGTAAATGTGACTGGCACTGAAGGGGTTAACCACTAGAGGGCTAGGAAGGGGTTAAGTGTGTCCTAGGGAGTGATTCTAACTGATAGGGGGGCGTGGCTACGAGTGACACGTCACTGATCGCTGCTCCCGACGAGAGGGAACAGACGATCAGTGACATGTCACTAGGAAGAACGGGGAGATGTGTTTACACTGACATCTCCCCGTTCTTCAGCTCCGTGACACGATCACGGGACACCGGTGGACATTGAGTCCGTGGGTCCCGCGGGCACAATCACAGAGCTCGCGACAGGGTCACGCACGCGCCACTGGCGGCACGCACGCAACGGAAATTTAAAGGGACGTACCTGTACACCCATTTGCTTGTCCAAGCCATTCTGTCGACGTATATCTACTTGGGGCGTTCGGCATGTGGCTAGGGAAACTCTGTTAAAGGATGTTTTAGGAAGCCCAGTGAGCATGCCAGTTAATGGGGTGTTCACACTACCAAAGGTATTCATTGATATAAACATCTGCCTGGCAAAAATGGGTGCTCCAGAAACATAAACATGATTGTAAGTATGTAAAACATGAGGACAGAAGGTGAGTATCCAATATAACAGTTATTACACAGTTGTAATGCATAGTAAGTGTAAACTATGTTTGTTTTCTTATTTTTATTAGGTCTCATTTTAATGTGCTCCTGAGTATAACAGACTTTCCTTAACAATATGTTTGGTGGAGAACAAAGCCATTCCAACAAAACAGACCTAAGGCAAACATGGAATGCAGGGCCTAGATACAATGTTTGTTACATTGTGTGCTGACTGGCTCTGGAATCAGTAAAAAAAAAAATGCCAGCCTCTGGTGTCAGTAATGTACAGTGCCAACTTTTGATGCTTGGAATTTGCCTCTGAAATGTTTAAAACTAATATTGCCAGCACTAGCATCAGTAAATATATAATTACAGCACCTTGCATTTGCACAATACAATGCCTCTCTGCAGTATCAGGCAATATATATTCGTGTCTTACAATCTACAATCAACATGTGTTGAAAAAAGCATTACAAGCTTAACCACCTCAATACAGGGCACTTTCACCCCCTTCCTGTCCAGGCCATTTTTCAGCTTTCAGCGCTGTTGCACTTTGAATGACCATTGCGCGGTCATGTTATACTGCACCCTAATTAAATTTGTATCATTTTTTCCCACAAATAGAGCTTTCTTTTGGTGGTATTTGATCACCTCTGCGGTTTTTATTTATTGCACTATAAACAAAAGAAGAGGGACAAGTTTGAAAAAACCCAATATTTTTTACTTTTTGCTATAATAAATATCCAATTTTTTTTTTTTTTTCAAAACAAATTTTTTCCTCAGTTTAGGCCGATATGTATTCTTCTACATATTTTTGGTAAAAAAATTTGCAATAAGCGTATATTGATTGGTTTGCGCAAAAGTTATAGCGTCTACAAAATAGGGGATAAAATTATAGCATTTTTATTATTTTTTTTTTTACTAGTCATGGTGGCGATCTGCGATTTTTATTGTGACTGCGATATTGAGGCGGACATATTGGACACTTTTGACACATTTTGGGCACCATTCACATTTATACAGCGATCCGTGCTACAAAAATGCACTGATTACTGTATAAATGTGACTGGCAGGGAAGGGGTTAACACTAGGGGGTGATCGAAGGGTTAATGTGTGTCCTAGGGAGGTGATTCTAACTGTGGGGGGAGGGGGCTGACTGGGGGAGGTGACCGATCGGTGTCCCTATGTACAAGGGACACACATCGGGCTCCCCATCTCTCTGACAGGACGTGGATCTGTGTGTTTACACACACAGATCCACGGTCCTGCTCGGTTACTGGGCAATCGCGGGTGCCCGGTGGACATCGCAGCCGCCGGGCACGCGCATTGGGTCCCCAGTGACGCGGATAAGGATAAGGATTTTACATTGATGAATAAAACTGGTCGTTGTAGGCACCCCTGTCAGTGTTAATCCCTGTATCTGATATATTTGGGCTTGTTCTGTTGAAAAACAGCAGACTCACTGGCTAGATCTCCAGGTGAAAATAAGGAAAAAAAGCCTAAAAAAGAAAATTAATGCAACCATCAAACCTAAGATGTATGGTTTTCCTGATTGACCTCACACATTTCTTTTTTTTTTTTTATCTTACGTTCTTGCTGGTCCTTTCCTCTTCTATGGTGTTCACTGTGTTCCTGCCCATCTTCGCGGTGAAGGAGGAGGTGGTATGTTTTGCAGTGGAGATCAGTGAGGTCACCAACCTGGCTTTGGCAGGGGAGCCAGAATTACAAATCGTTTGGCAGGTCTGTCATTTACGGTTCCCATGTGACATTCCAGGCTGGAATCCAGAGCGAGACTTGGAATGCACACTAGTTCCGGCAAAGCCATCATATCCTGCACATGCTGTACACACCAGTGCCTGTAGGCACTTATAAATGTGAGTGCAATACCATTTCTTGTATTTTAAAACACCAATTTTTAATAAATAATACACTATAAAATCTTTCATCCTGTCTCCCACTGGGTCACTACATATATGATCACCATTTATTAATAGGAGGACTAAATTGGAGTGTAAACACCAGGGGGATGCCAGCCTTTGAAGGCAAAAGTGGTTTTTAAACTACCCGTAAAAAGGGGTCAAAAATCACTGGTGATTGTACATCCACACTTTGGGCACAACTGGTGAAAATTACAGGAATTTGACGCTGAAACAATTTTTTTGGTGTTGGGATTTGTGACATTGAACTTTACAATTTATTTAATTTACATATTTGAATTATACAGTATCTCACAAAAAATATTTTATTATATCTTTTCATGTGACAACTTTGAAGAAATGACACTTTGCTACAATGTAAAGTAGTGACTGTAACAGTGTAAATTTGCTATCCCCTCAAAATAACTCAACGCAGTATTCAAACATGATAACAACCCCAAAGACACCTCCAAGATGACCACTGCCTTGCTAAAGGAGCTGAGGGTAAAGATGATGGACTGGCCAAGCATGTTTCCAGACCTAAACCCTTTTGACAATCTGTGGGGCATCCTCAAACAGAACGTGGGAGGAGTGCAAGGTCTCTAACATCCACCAGCTCTGTGATATTGTCACGGAGGAGTGGAAGAGGACTCCAGTGGCAACCTGTGAAGCTCTGGTGAACTCCATGCCCAAGAGGGTTAAAGTGGAGGGCCACCCTAAAATAAAAAATAGCATTAAAATTCTTTAAAAAATTTTATTTTAATTTGAAAAAAAAAATTTTTTTTAACTTACCTGAAACCCCTGTTGCTAGGCAGTCTTCCTAATCTGCCTCTTCTTATTCCGCGGCGCTTCCTCCTCTTTGGCGAGTGGCCCCGTTGTCTTCTGGGAACTGTGTGTGTCCCAGAAAACAATGGGCCATTCACAAAGCACCGTGCGACTCGCTCATGCGCAGTAGGAAACGTGCAGTGAAGCCGCAAGGCTCCACTGCCTGTTTCCCTTAGTTAGGATGGAGGCACCAGCGGCTGGTCCGATAGACGGATTGGCCTCGGGGGGGCCAACATCGCAGGCTCGCTGGACAGGTAAGTGTCCTTATTTAAAGTCAGCAACTACAGTATTTGTAGCTGCTGACTTTTAAAAAAAAATTGCGGCCGGAACCCCACTTTAAGGCAGTGCTGGAAAATAATGGTATCCACAAAAATTATTGACACTTTGGGCCCAATTTGGACATTTTCACTTACTTCACTGTACTCTCTTTTGTTGCCAGCGGTTTAGACATTAATGGTTGTGTGTTGAGTTATTTTTACAGGACAGCAAATTTACACTGTTATACAAGTTGTACACTCACTACTTTACATTGTAGCAATGTGTCATTTCTTCAGTGTTGTCACATGAAAATATATAATAAAATATTTACAAAAATGTGAGGGGTGTACTTACTTTTGTGGGATACTGTATGTTCACATTTTTGCTATTGTCAAATGTTTCTATATATCTAGATATCTATATCTAGATATCTAGACATATATATATATATATATATATCTAGATATATATCTAGATATATATATATATATAGCTATATATATCTATCTATATACATATATCTATCTATATATATATATATATATATATATATATATGAACGCTACTCTTTCATCACTTTTTTTAGAATCAGTAGGTGGTATATTCCACTTTAAAGGGGCAGCTATATTTTCTTGTGGCATTTCACTTTTTTCTTGAGGTGCCATGCACTGGTATTTGTTTCACTATTTACTAATATAATAAATGTTTGCTTTTGGAATGTTGCAATTTAACACTCTGCTTCTTGTAAATATGAAAGGCTTGTTTCCAGTGCAGGTGAAGATATGATATCCTCGCTCAACTTCCAAAAGAACCCTCTTCTAAAAAACAACCCTCTTGCAAAAAGGTCCCTCAGTTACCTTGCTTGCTTAATTTTGGTCCTCTACAATAGGCAAGCTAGAGCAAACATCCAAGGATAATTTTGCATTGCGGACTTTATGGTCGTCCCCCCAAGTAGCTTTTATGAACAGATCACAAGGAGACTCTGCATCCTTTAAATACATCGGCTTATCAAAAATGGCTCAGAACCACTATCACTTTCAATCTCTTCCTCCAGTGTTCATTAAGCCTGTCTAAAGGACTACCAACTGATCAAACTTTCCATCCTTCCAAAAACATTTAGAATTGCCTATATTAATTACAGTTAAAAATAAGCAGTCTAATATGTCCACCTGTCCTTTTAAAAACAGATCTGGAAAACACAACTTGTTAGTGGTGGAGTAGAGGTCTAGTTTGAGAGACACCACTCTAGTCAGTAAGCAGTAAATAAAATATTGTTTGCTGGGTTTTTCTGGCTTTACTGTCTATTGCCTTTATCCTCTATGCATTTAGGTTAGCCATATGGAAATCTGGTACTTTGTATAGTTTAATTTCAATCTTGCATGTGATGGATGGGTAAAAGTCATTTCTTGCTTCTGACGTCACAACCAGTTGATATCCATGACTAATAAAACCCTGTCATGATTATTATACAGGATTTATATAGCACCAACAGTTTGCGCAGCGCTTTATAATATAGAGGGGGGACAGTACAATTACAATACAATTCAATACAGTAGGAATAGGAGGTCCCTGCTCATGGAACTTACAATTGAAAGGACTCTATGATTATGCCATAGCCCATCAGCCTCCACACACATACATTTCAAAAGCTGGATTTTAATAAGCATGTAAGCCACGTGACAGCATTATGAGTTGTACACTGATGTTGTTACTTTTTCACTAGTTGCCCCTCCTATGTGAATATCCCATATTAATTTGTAATAATGGCCTATTTGCCTTTTTCTGTATTTGCCATTTATTACTGTAGTATCCAGCATGACACGCGGCTTAAGTTTGATGTATGCAACAGTGATCCCTTTGTAACAAATGCTACAAAGACATAATTATTTTACTGAATGAACTATTGTTGAATTAATTCCTTTCTACGGTTGTGTTTTGTTAAAATATAATGGTTATCATCTTTGTATAATGATCTAGTCAAATAATAGGTCAAAGTGTTTCATTAGCCTACAGCAGGCAACAAGTATAAGATACTACACTTTCACATTAGAAACACAAAGACTTAAAAAAAAAATCAAAAATTATTTTATTGTTAAGTTTATGTCAGCTATTGAGATACATACATTTGTGCTTTAGGAAGTCTAATTATCTCCATTCAAACTATATTACAAAGCATCGGAAAGTTTTGGAAATAATAAGACACCCACAGCTTATTTAGCTTTATCCTCCAGCAGTAGAAGTGTCTAAAGTGACCTATACATATAAATTACAGTCCCCTATACCAACCAACCCAGTGGAGGGCTGATCTCTTTTTTATGAATCTCACCAGTGGTGGCTGGTGCTCCATTTTTTTGGTCGATCCCCCCAGCCTTGCACTTACCCCATCTAGGTCCCGGGCAGCTCCTCCCCCTCGGTGGCCAATACAGTCGCTCCTCCTCTCAGCAAATTGGGTCTTATGACCCGCTTCCTAATTGGCTGGGAGTAGAACCAAGAAGACAACTGGGTGGGCTCAGGGCCAGTGCTCTGCGCCCTAAGCCCACCCTTTTTTGTAAGACAATTAGAGCCTCAGGCTCTAATCATATACTTCCAAAAAAAAAAACCTAATTAAAATCCATGCGACCAGCGTATGGATTAGGGGGAAAGCACCCCTGTACCCCTTATAGACGGGCCACCACTGAATCTCACTCATGACAGCCAGCCAACCGGTTTCAGTCACATCAATCAATTGGCCAGGTTAGAAAACCTGCCCCGTTTGACAGTTTCCTCAGTCATAAGCAACACAAGATGCATCTACACCACTCTCCTTACCAATCCTCCATCAAATGACAAAACATTCGGCTGAACCAAAGGCTCATGTTTACATGGGACACACACAAAGCTAGGTCCTAGACTGTGGTTGGCAGTGCTCACATGTTCATTCCATAACCATTAATGATTTTTTGACGGGAAAACATACAAAAGACAACGGTGCTAGTAAGGGGGGTGCCTCGACAGAATAAAAAAAACATATTCAGTACATCTTTATGTAGTGCCCTGCCATAGTTAGGTTAAATTTTGTTTTTGGCTCTGCTATACTCAATGGAATAGCAATCTATTTCCTAGGTCTAGTCAGATTTCCCTAAGCTTGGCGGTTGATTGCACCTGCCTGTGGAAGAAGCTTCCAGAGATAGAGCAGGAGAGTCAGCCACTGAAGTTATGAATAATTATCTGACCTCTGCCAATCCCTCTGTGGTGGCACCCCGAAGGTGGCTAGGGAGGAGATTATTTGGGAGGTTTATTCAGGTCAATCTCCTGGGGCTGCTGTCCTTGGGAGGCAGCCTGTGTACTGAGAGCTGTTGCTAGGCCTCAGCATGTGTCTGGTCTGGCTGAGGGCCTGGACAAATCTGAACTAAAGGAAATTTGCTGGAGGGCACTACTTATGAAGTTGGGCTGGAGAAGGATCCTTTTAACACTGAAGAGTATTGCTTGGAAGCTGGTGGGTGACAGATGTCCTTAGAAATTGTAAGTAGGATCTTTGCACGGATTTTAGGTGTTCATGTGCTTTGGGGCTTATGCCAGACATTTGCTTAAAGAACTGGGACTGCTCATAAAAGGTTTTGGATTAATTGGCTATACCCTCTACCTCCTACGAAGAAAGCTGCTATAAGGACTTGTACTGGAGAATCTGTCCTCCTGCACCTATTTTGGAATATCCTAAACCCTTATCCCCCTCTCCTGTTAACTACTGCAATAAATCGACGTAGCCTGTGTTTGTTGGTGTGCTTGGAGCTGGTGTCCAGGCTTGAACGCCTCTGAACAAGTCAAACAGACCTGGGCAACCTCTCAGTGGCCCCTCCGGGGGAGAGCGCTACATCCACAATACATGCACACTAACCAATGTTTTGCCTCTTTAAAAATGCTGCACATACAGAAAAATACCTGTTGACGCTGCCAGAAATCCAGTGAGTTCATAACTTTTTGTAGCAAGCTGACAACGTTACCTCTGCTGCACTGAAATCTCAAATTATGTTACCAGCCATACCTCAGTTCCCATCTGTTGGACAACAGAACACTTGTCTTTTGTGTTGTGGAGATTATGGGGTGTTCTGTAGTCCAAAAGAATAGATCTGTGCAGGGTTGACAACACTGCTTAAAATTTCAGTGCTGCAGAGGCACCGTGTTGCTTGAAATTTTAGTATAGCAGAGGCATTGGGGTTGATTTACTAAAGGCAAATAGACCTGTGCACCTTGCAAAGTGCAGTTGCCCTCTGCAAGTGCAGTTGCTCCAGAGTTTAATAAATGAGGTGAAGCTTCACTTTGCAAAGAATACCCAATCACGTGCAAGGAAAATTTTAAAAAACAGCCTTTTTGCTTGCACATGATTGGATGATGAAAGTCAGCAGAGCTTCTGCTCATTTAGTAAGCTCTGGAGCAACTGCTCTTGCAGAGTGCAACTTTGCAACAGAGTGCAACTGCTCTTGCAGAGTGCAAATTTGCCTTTAGTAAATCAACCCCCTTATGTTGTCAGCTCAAATAGGAATTTAAGCTCGCAATTGATTTCAGGCTGATTAACAGGTATGTTTCTGGACATACAACTTTTGTAATGGGATAAAACACAGGTAAATGTGCACATATTGCAGCAATGTTCTGAATGTAATTTTTTTGTTTTGCCCAGATATACTCTTTAATAGCAAACTGATGCACCATGTATTACATCAGTAATGCATACAATCATTAGTAGACCTACAAAATGATCATTAGTAGCAAAAAACAGGAAAAATTCCAGCTCTATAGGCAGATTTTCAGACGATTGTCATCTATGAAAAGTTGTATAAACAACCATATATGCATGAATGCCTGATCACATGAAAATTGTACATTATTTTAGGCTGCTACCTTGCATCTATAAGTAGCCTAACTAGCATACACATACCCTAGTGTATATCGAATAAATAGATCCTCAAAGAGAAGCTCTTCAACTGATGCTACACATTCTTATACAGGTATTTCTCTTTTTTAAAGTAAATTCATAGTGATTGTTTAACTTAGTGAAAAAAATCACAATAAAAACTAACTTAAAGCAGAACTTCACCCAAAAGGGAAAGTTGCACTTTTTCCTCCTCCTCCAACCCTTCTCTGCCGCATTTGCATTTTTTTTGGGGGGGCGACAGATACCCACTCCCACTTCCACTCAAATCATCGAGGCAATCCAAGCCCGCAGCCTTCTGGGACACATTATAGGTCCCAGAAGACTGTGGACCATTCACAAAGCAGCTTGCACATGCACAGTGGGCAGCCAGTTGTGAAGCCGCAAGGAGTCACAGCCGGCTGCCCACAGTTAGAATGCAGGGGACTGAAGACTGGTGAAGAAACCGACTCGTGTGAGGACAGCGCTGGATCCCTGGACAGGTGAGTTTCTGTTTATTAAAAACTAGCAGCTACAGTTTTTGTAGCTGCTGAGTTTTAATTCTTACACATATGACTGAAACTCTTCTTTAAGCATGTATATTTAATTAATTAAAAACACACACAATTGTTTGGAAACCAGTTACACCTGGTTAAAGGATTACGGCATTTAAATCCACTTATGTAAAGCAGTACTTGAGACAAACTAAGTCACACCAGGAAGTATTTGTTAAATACAGTTTTTTATAAAGGGTTACAGAATTTAGTGAGAATGAACAAAACTGAGCTAATTAAAAGGGAATGAAAATATTTATTATCATATTAATGCAAAAAAAAAAAAGAATGCTTGATTCCGGAAATCTATTTAATTACATGTGTATACAGCGGCCAAGCAAGCGCTTGCGAAAACCTAGAAAAATCAAGCATCATATTTCCTAAATTCATGGCAATACAAACTAATATATTAACAAATATTCATGCTATATGACCCCAGAAAACCCACTCTTTGCCTGCAGATTTTGGCTGCTCACCTGTTTCCCTAAATTGAGTAGGGTACACCTTTTTGAAATGACTGCTGAGGCCCCACCTGCCTCTCACCTGTACATTTATGTCACTCTCCACCCCTCTTTCTCCATCTTTTCTCCAACTTCCCAACTCTACCTAACTCTTATGTATTGCTACCCTTGATACAACTCTGGTGTTCCTGGCACTAAGCTATCCCCACATCTACCCTTCATTAACTTCCAGGCATTCTCACTTGTTATATATTCCTTGCATGCATTCTTAACTATGTTTACACCTTATCAATCCCCCCTCCCCAAGTCCTCACTCCCACCACCTACCACTTATGCCCTGTACACACGGTCGGATTTTCCAACGGAAAATGTGTGATAGGACCTTGTTGTCGGAAATTCCGATCGTGTGTGGGCTCCATCACACATTTTCCATAGGATTTTCCAACACACAAAGTTTGAGAGCAAGCTATAAAATCTTCCGACAACAAAATCCGTTGTCGGAAATTCCAATCGTGTGTACACAAATCCGACGGACAAAGTGCCACGCATGCTCAGAATAAATAAAGAGATGAAAGCTATTGGCCACTGCCCCGTTTATAGTCCCGACGTACGTGTTTTATGTCACTGCGTTCAGAATGATCGGATTTTCCGACAACTTTGTGTGACCGTGTGTATGCAAGACAAGTTTGAGCCAACATCCGTCGGAAAAAATCCTAGGATTTTGTTATCGGAATGTCCGAACAAAGTCCGACCGTGTGTACGGGGCATTACACTCATTTCCCTGTGCTAGTACCATCTTACATTTATATGTTTCCGTCTAAGTATTCGCCACAATTACTCTGATGATTGGGAATTTAGGGTTAATGTCCAAGATCTAAAAAATAGATTACTACAATGTGGCTTTAGCAGTAATATACTTCAAAATGTCTATAACCAAATGCAGAAAAAATCCAGACATGATCTGTTGTTCAGACCTAGGACAGATAATTGCAGACCCATATTACACATTACTCCCGCCAGCATGAAGAGGTACATAAAATCTTGCGAAAATTTTTAACAACATATTTTGTAACAACATGTTTTGTAATATTATGTGTACATCTTTTATCTTTTTACTATTTCTGATTCTATGTTCACATTGCAGAAATCAGCATGTTGTTTATTCCCTGATGAAGACTCGGAGTTGAAATGCATCGGGACCTTCATGTTACATATGAACAACGGTTGTTGGTTTTCATATTTAATGGTCTGTTCTTAAAAAATATGTTGCTTTGTATGATATGGCTTTGTTTTTAAATGTTTTGTATTAATAAAATTAGAAAAAAAATATGTTATTGTTCTGTTATGTTTGGTGCCTAAAAAAATCTCATTAAAAAAATATTTTCCAAAAATATTTTCTATCACTAGGAATGTGGTGCCAGTCTCTCCAAGTCTAGCATGAGCTTTTAGTTCTTGAAATATTGGTAATCTCATTGCTAGCAAACCTATAGGGATCAATTGGTTCACAGTTACTGTATAACAGAAAGAAGGGGTGAGCAAGATACCATATAAGGCACTCATAAATTCAGGTAATGTTCACAATGTCCATGGGATAAAAACTGGTGGAAAATGTATTTTACCAGACAGATCCACCACTGACCCCACACCACTATGTGACACAGAGGGTGTGGTGTACTTAGAGACATGTAGATGTAAATGTCAGTTGAGATACAGAATATACTATCATGCAATTGTCATAGGCCGAATACAAAGTCCAATTTTGTAGACATGTGGGTTTTCAACATAGATTTGATGCATTTCGTGTTTTACACTTGACCGTTTTTACAAAGATCCCTGGGTTTTAAATGTGAAATCCATTGGATGACCTTATTCAGAGTCACACAATTCCCTGACCATAATGAGGTCTTATCTTTTAAACTATTTTTATAATTTTGCATAACCAGTGCACCAACATATATCATGATCGCAGATCTTTGTTAGCGGTAAGAAAAGCCTGTCATGCTATAAAACCAGGAATAAAAAATGTAAATCGCACAGATGACGAGAAACTCGGCATGCTCACTGGAGTAAGAGTAAGTTCTAGGGGTTTCATCAGTGGCGGACGGTGCATTAAGGGCACACAGGCGCCGCCCCCTTTCTCCAGCCACCCCTCTATCACCAATAGATAGATTAAAGCATTGCATGAATCTATCTATGGCCGCTGCTGCCACCCCCTGCTCAGGCGCCTGGCCCCTTTGCGGGTGCAGGGCGCCTGAATAACAGCGGCGGGGGGGTGTTTTTGAAGCACCTGATTAGAGCCATAGGCTCTAATAGGCTTCAAAAAAGATGATCTGCGAGCGCCATGCTTGGCGCTCACAGGACACTTAGCTGTGTTAGAAAAGTGAATGACTATTCGCTTTCCTAACACTAAACCGCCTCTCCGCCAATCAGGTGCTTGGGTCTTTTACCTGTCACCTGATTGGCTAAAACGACAGGCGCCGTTATTGGACACCTATCAGGAGGAAAGGACGGAAGATGAGGACGGCAGGAGACGCAAGGAGGGGTCACACTGGGGGCATGCAAGGGCACACTGGCAGCATTTAATGGGCACACTGGCAGCATTTAATGGGCACACTGGCAGCATTTGATGAGCACACTGGCAGCATATGATGGGCACACTGGCAGCATTTGCTGGGCACACTGGCAGCGTTTGATGGCACAGTGGCAGCGTTTCATAGCACAGTGGCAGCATTTAATGGGCACAGTGGCAGCATTTAATTGGCACAGTGGTAGCGTTTGACACAGTGGCTGCAATTGATGGCACAGTGGCAGCACTTGATGGCACAGTAGTAGCGTTTGAGGGCACAGTGGCAGCGTTTGATGGCACAGTGGCTGCAATTGATGGCACAGTGGCTGCAATTGATGGCACAGTGGCAGTGTTTAATGGCACAGTGGCTGCAATTGCTGATTTTTTTTCAATTTTTTTTGCAACCCCCCCCCCCCACCCACCCCAAAAAAATTGGAGCTCCAGCCGCCACTGGGTTTTATTCATGGTTAACACTAAACTGAAGACCCATAAGAGCTTTAAAGAGGTTGTAAACCTCCATTTTCAAGTTGTACCTATAGGTAAGCCTATAATAAGGCTTACCTATAGGTACAGTAAATATCTCCTAAAGGTGTGCCCTTTAGGAGATATTTAATTTGTGCTGTCATAGAGCCGGAATCTGCGGCCCCGGAAGGAAGAGGGGCAAACATGGATGCGGTCTCTAGCAGGTACAGCAGGGGCTTCGTTTGCAGGTAAGTGTCACATAATGTGCTAGTATGTACTGCATACTAGCACATTATGCTTTTACTTTGCCGGGAACAAAAATGGAAGTAAAACCCATCAGGGTTTACTTCCTCTTTAAAGCATCCCTCGGGGACAATTTGGGTACCGACGTTTGTCACCACTTCCGATGTTGGTCAGCAAAATTCCACCAAAGACATAAACATAGGCCCATTCAGGGCAATAGTGAAAACAAGCATTGAGCTATTATGCAAATGGAGCCAATCCTGACACCTCCGACCAGGAATTCCACAATTTTTCAAAATTTTCAGGGACAATTTCTGGGTTGAACCACTAATTTTTCCTGTGTTATGGTATTATTAACCTGATTTTTTCATTCTGGAACAGTGGGGGGATTCGGGTAAAGCCATTTTTGAGCTATTACTTTACGTGCTATATATAATAGCCTAATAATAGGAACCTGTGCATCAGTAGGTATAATTACATCATCAATCAAGTTTGGCAACCATGTTTTGGGTTCAATTGGTATATTGGCTTGATATACTGAAGGTATAAAGGTAACAGCCTCTTGCCAATGCCAGAGTAACTTAGGGCATCTCTTTTTTAACATGTGTATTAGATCTGCTGGTCCTCTATCACATCTAGGGAAATCAGGAGTTTCTCTATGATGCCGCAAATCTAACTCAGCAGGTGTGTGATAAGTCCTATGCAATATGAAAAGTTGTGTAAGTCTCTGTTTAGGCGATACTGAAGTAAATATATTCAGTGCCTGTTCCCATAAGCCCTCATTTACGTGTCCCAGATCCTCCTCCCACCCTTTTTTGCTGGTATGTTAGTCTGTGCATGTATTTTGCCATACAACAGCCAATAGAGTTAGGAAATAAGTCCCTTTTTAGAACTAGTTTATGTTAATACTTGTAATATTGGATTCCGTTGTACCTTAATTGTATGCGTACGGGTCTGGGCCATCAAGGGGTGTCTTAATTGTAGAAATTGGAAGAACCTACAGTGCCTTGAAAAAGTATTCATACCCCCTGAGATTTTCCAAATTTTGGCATGTTACAACCAAAAACGTAAATGCATTTTATTGGTATTTTATGAGATACACCAACACAAAGTGGCACATAATTGTGAAGTGGAAGGAAAATGATAAAGGGTTTTCAATTTTTTTACAAATAAATATCTGAAAAGTGTGGTGTGCATTTGTATTCAGCCCCCTTTACTCTGATACCCCTAACTAAAATCTAGTGCAGTGGTTCTCAACTCCAGTCCTCAGGACCCACTAACAGGCCAGGTTTTATGTATTACCTCGGGGAGATGCAGACAAGAATACTGCAATCACTGAGCAACAAATTATATCACCTGTGATGTATTTCAGTTATCTTGCAAACCTGGCCTGTTAGTGGGTCCTGAGGACAGGAGTTGAGAACCTCTGATCTAGTGGAACCAATTGCCTTCAGAAGTCACTTAATTAGTAAATAGAGTCCACCTGTGTGTAATTTAATCTCAGTATAAATACAGCTGTTCTGTGAAGCCCTCAGAGGTTTGTTAGAGAACCTTAGTGAACAAACAGCACCATGAAGGCCAAGGAACACACCAGACAGGTCAGGGATTAAGTTGTGGAGAAGTTTAAAGCAGGGTTAGGTTATAAAAAAATATCCCAAGCTTTGAACATCTCACGGAGCACTGTTCAATCCATCATCCAAAAATGGAAAGAGTATGGCACAACTGCAAACCTACCAAGACATGGCCGTTCACCTAAACTGACAGGCCAGGCAAGGAGAGCATTAATCAGAGAAGCAGCAAAGAGGCTCATGGTAACTCTGGAGGAGCTGCCAAGAACCACAGCTCAAGTGGGAGAATCTGTCCACAGGACAACTATTATTCGTGCACTCCACAAATCTGTCCTTTATGAAAGAGTGGCAAGAAGAAAACCATTGTTTAAAGAAAGCCATAAGAAGTCCCATTTGCAGTTTGTGAGAAGCCATGTGGGGGACACAGCAAACATGTGGAAGAAGGTGCTCTGGTCAGATGAGACCAAACTTTTTGGCCTAAAATCAAAGTGATATGTGTGGCAGAAAACTAACAATGCACATCACCCTGAACACACCATTCCCACCGTGAAACATGGTGGTGGCAGCATCATGTCGTGGGGATGTTTTTCTTCAGCAAGGACAGGGAAGCTGGTCAGAGTTGATGAGAAGATGGATAGAGCCAAATACAGGGCAATCTTAGAAGAAAACCTGTTAAAGTCTGCAAAAGACTTGAGACTTGGGTGGAGGTTCACCTTCCAGCAAGACAACGACCCTAAACATACAGCCAAAGCTACAATGGAATGGTTTAGATCAAAGCATACTCATGTGTTAGAATGGCTCACTCAGTCTAGACCCAAATCCAATTGAGAATCTGTGGCAAGACTTGAATTTTGCTGTTCCACAGACGCTCTCCATCCAATCTGACTGAGCTTAAGCTATTTTGCAAAGAAGAATTGGCAAAAATGTCACTCTCTACCAGCTTTTGCAAAGCTGGTAGAGACATACCCAGGGCTGTCTTTAAGGCAGGGCAAAAGGGCAAGCTGCCCTGGGCCCCATTATTGTTGTGGGGCCCAAAGCAGCTGCCTTATACTTGCCAACTATCCCAGTTTAAATTCCCTTGCCCCTTGAAGTTTAAGTCCCATGCTGTGTCCCGATATCTCAGTGTGAAGTTCTGTTACTAATGCTGCCCAGCTCTGCCCTTTTGCTGTGTACAGATGACTCACCTGCAGACCCTGTGTTTACATGTAAATAACCTGCATTGATATGTAAATAGTGTCGGCAATAATATGTAAATAGGCCCGGAGCGACGGCATTGATATGTAAATAGAGGTGACATTCATATGTATTTCATGCCCCCCTAAGGTCATATCCACCATTACTTCTGCTGAATGCTGCCCCCTGGGGAGGTAAAGGGGCATGCTTGAAAGTCCTGCCTACAACTGTGCTCATTAAGCCTAACATCAGCCTGTTCTGCAGAAGGTAAGGTAAGCAAATTGGAGGTGGAACCCTTTTTCAAAATAACCGTGAATTTTGGTGCATGTGAATACGCACATCTCAGCAGATGCGTGAGAGTGCCATTAACAATTAATGGCAATGCTGTGTATCTGCTAAAGGGCAGCACGTTTCTGTGGTGTCAGGAAAGCAATTTTGCATGAGTTTCCAACACACACAAATGTGAACGCAGGCTAAATGTCTCAGTTACATTGGTGGCTTGTGTAAATCTTCTCGTTACATTGGTGGTTACTGTGATACTCCTATTATATTAGTGGTCTGTGTAAATCCCTTCTTACATTGGTGGTTACTGTGAGGCTCCATGCACACTGAAGCTCATAAACAGACGTTTTTGGGAGTTTTTGTGTTTTTTTTAACAGCCCATAAACTCCTCTCTATGATATCATATGTGTCCATGCACACATGGACGTTTTTGGATGTTTATCAGCAGTGGAGTTTATGGGCTGTTGTCTGAATGCCCTAAAATCGCATTCAGGAGCTGTTTTTCTGACCACAAAAAATGATTAAAAACATTAAACGCGCATAGGCGCTGATAAACGTCGATAAACAGTCAAAACCGTGGCTTACCAGCGTTTTTTAACTTTTTTGATCCATTGAAAAAAAAATTTAAAAATTTAAATTCTCAAAAAAAAAACGCTAACGTGGAAAAACGCTAAAAGATGCTAATAAACGCTATTGCAAAAATGTTAAAAAACGTTGAAAGACTCACTGCAAAACTACTGGCATTTTTATAACATTATTTTAACGTCCAGTGTGCATGGAGCCTGATACTCCTATTACATTAGTGGTCAGTGTAAATCCTCATTACATTAGTGGCCACAGTAGATCCCCATTACATAGATGGCCAGTGTAGAAACGTCTCTTTATATTGGTAATCAGTAAAAAATCCAAACTAGCATTTGTGGTCAGTTTTGAATCTTCCCTTACATTGGTGGTCCATGTAGAAGCCCCTTTAAAATTGACGGTGAGTGTAAATGCCCCCTTACATTGGTGACCAGTGTAGAAATCACCCTTTATTGGTTGTTGATGCAAAATCCCCTATTACATTGGTAGTCAGTGTAAATTCTTCACTGGTGATCAGTGTACATTTCCCTTTACATTGGTGGTCAGTGTGAATCCCCCTTTACATTGGTGGTAAGTGTAAATCACCCCTAACATTTGTGGTCGGTGTAGAAGTGTCACCTTACATTGGTGGTCAGTACTAATCTCCTCGACAATGGTTATCAGTCTAAATTCCCCCTTATGCCTCGTACACATGGTCAGATTTTCCGATGGGAAATGTTCGATGTGAGCTTGTTGTCGGAAATTCCGACCATGTGTATGCTCCATCGGACATTTGCTGTCGGAGTTTCCGACAACAAATGTTTGAGAGCAGGTTCTCAAATTTACAAAATTTGTTGTCGGAAATTCCGAGCATGTGTACACAAGTCCGAGGCACAAAATTCCACGCATGCTCGGAATCAAGTACGAGACGGAAGCGCTCAGTCTGGTAAAACTAGCGTTTGTAATGGAGATAGCACATTCCTCACACTGCAAATTTTTTAATCTTTCAATGCAGCGTATTCTCTTCTTCTTTATAATGCTAGAATAATGAAGTTGTTTTGCTGCTAATATTCACACACAGTTCTGACAAACTGATTTCTTTATTATTTCTCGTGATCTCCTGAATAATCTTTTATTTTATTTTTCGCCAGATCTCCAGAATAATGTTTATCTTTTTTTTTTATAGTGATCTACTTTTTTTTTTATCAAGATCTCCTGATTTTTTTTTTATAGTGATCTCCATAATATTTTTTTGTCGTTTTGTGTGTCAAATTACCACTCCATTATTATATTGTATTTTTTAACCTCAAAGAGGCTGGTTGGTGTTGGTGTCCCTTGTTAATTTGACATTGTATTTTTGAAATGTACCTGCCTACTAACAAACAAACTGTCCTTTTTGAAGTAAAACACATAGCCAAGTATTTAAAATAATAATAATAATTTATTAGGGGTCATAACAAAATAAAGAGGAAGGCAATGCTGGATAAACTCTTGAAATTGGAGAAGCCTTTGTACCCCAGGGCAGACATCAATTATTTGACAGGCAAAATTGGTAGCCTGAGGAGTCCATTTAAAAGAGAGCATAGTCCGGTCCAGGACTCTGAGAGATCGGGAGCAGCAGCAGATGGCATATATGTCCCCAGGCTGTTGTTTTACAACAGCCTGCGTTTTTTGCCAGACCAGACTGAACCCAGGCCATCACTCTCAAGACTTCCTTGCACGCTTCCTTCCAGGCTGTGGCTGTGGTGTTGGAGTTGTGGCAGGAGGTGGAGGAGTATGGTCCAACTCACATACATGACTTTTGTTTGTGAGTTGGCCCCTCATCCCCTTATTTAGGGCCTGAAAGATGACCTCCTCACAGATGAGGCGTTGGCCCACCTCCATTTCTTGCATCCTATTGGCCGTCATACACGCAAAGGCCTCCTGGACATTAGGGGTGTTTGTGGGGACCGCAGTAGCCTGCCGAATCAAAGCAAGCGCTGACTCCTCCACGTTCCTCCCCTTCCTGGGCCTTTTTATTGGAAGGTGGAGAGGAGGAACCTGCGATTCGGTCAGGCTACTGGGCATGGCCACCTCCTGGCTGCCACTTTTCCCTGCCACCTCCTGGCTGCCACTTTCCATGGCCTCCTCTTGGCTGAGACTTTCCTGTGTATGAAAATGGGACATAGTTTTAGTTTTTTGGTCATCAATCACACACAATTTTGAGCTCATGACTGTTGCAAATTGAATGTTAACAAATAGAAAAGACTATCATTCTGACCCCAGCATTTTTTATTCTTGTCCCAATCATTTTTGGCTACTATTGTCTTGTTTATTGATATGTAAACCACTTTGTTAAATCAGAAATTAGTGATCAATAATAACATCTAGTTAACATAATTACATTTTTGACAGCATAAGAAATATGTTGAACAATGCTATACCTGGCTCAAGCTGGGCTCCTTCACACCTTCTTACTGGGTGGAAGGCCCAGGTTGTACTTCTGAAGCCTCAGCTGAGGTGGAAGGAGAGTGGAAGGAAGGGTTGAGAGTGATGGCCTGGGTTCACTCTGGTCTGACAAAAACCAAAGTCTGTCGTAGTATCAGAGCCTGGGGACATAAATGTCATGTGCTGCTGCTCCTGATCTCATGGAATCCTGGATCTTCTTGCGCTGCCTATTATATGTGCTCCTCAGGCCACCAATTTTGCACTGCAAATAGTTGATGTCTGCTGTGGGAATCACCGGCTTCACTAATTCCAACAGTTGATCCAGCGCTGCCTTCCTCTTTATTTTGTTATTATAAAATGGGTGTTTCACCTGCCACAGACAGGGCAGCTCCCTGTACTTATCAATGAAGTTGGGGAGGAGGTGGAGGTCATTAAATTTATCCATATTCTCTGCAAGACACAACACAAGACAAACCCTAATGTCAGGCTAAACTCTCCTAATCTTGTCCCAATATAGGCCTCAATCTATAAGCAGTATAGGCCACTAACCACTGATGCTCCAAGTTAAAATTGTACCTTCGTTAGCACGATTGGCACTTAAGCTACTCCGTCCTCCGCACCGTACATACATGCGTCAAACTCTGCTCCTTTTCTTTCGGGGCAGTGGGAGAGCACATGGTGGAGACAGAGCAGGTGCATGATAATAGCAGCAACAAGAAGGACAACGTAAGCCCGGACCCAGAAACGTCCCAATCCAGGCGGCGATATAAGGCCTCAAATATGTCCTTTGTAGAGATGGTGGAGATGGTGGACATTTTGAAGAAGGCCGACTATGATGGGAAGTATGGACCTTACCCAAACCCAAATGTGAGAAAGGCCAAGATCATGACTAAAGTTGTGAGAAGTCTGCACAGGAATTTTGGGGTACAACGATCCAAGGAGCAATTGAGGAAACGCTGGTGAGACCTGAAATTGAGGAAGCACGATCAGTGTAGAAGGATTAGGAAAGTGCTTCTAAAAAAGAAAGTATTTGTCCTGTGTTCCTATTATTATTATTACTTGCATGCTGCTCCATGTGCTTTTCTTTACTGTTGTACAGTTTAAAATGACAAGTTTCAGGTTCGTGGGCACAGCAATCGTTCGTAGTAAACATCGTTCCTTCGTCCACTAATACGATGTTTTTGGCAGATGCAGGTTAACTACATTTGTTCATGCCTATTTGTATTAAAAGAAGTTTAGTACATAGTTGTCTAGATGAGTTTGTAACTAGAATGAAATGCAAACTTGATTCAGTGTAAGGAGAGGACACTCAGCAGCTGTTTACACATCTGGACGCAGGAGCACTAGTGTGGGACACCAGAACACACTTTTTAGGGTGTCCCACGCAGGTGCTCCAGTGGATACTAGGAGTCTCTACATGTGTGATACTTTACCAAAAAAGGTAAGTATTCCAGCTTTAAGAAAGGGAAAAAATCATGTCTTCAGCTTGGAACTCTGCCAAAACAGACAATTGTACCACACTTACAAGCAATGTTTCATATTCCTATTTCTTGCCTCAAATATCTGTGTGCTAATTATGACTTTTTTTTATTTACATAGGGGAGAAAAGACTCGGGACATCTGAGGACACCAAGAACACCACACCTCATAAAGAAGGGGAAATCCCCACACACCCTGAAGAAGATGTGAAGGGAGGAGAGGTTCAGGAAGTGGGCGAAATAGTGACCACAACAGATGAGAGTCTGAGACCACAGCTTCAGGTAATAGATGTATGCCTGCATATTTATAATACATGGTGTGTTTTTTTATTTTTAGGTGATGTGGATGTTGTGGAAGAAGAAACTCATTTCACCAGTGCAAGTGCACACATCCTCATCGGGGAGATAATGGTGTGCAATCAGGAATTAGAGAAGATAAAGGAAAACATCAATGTTGAAAAAAGACTCAACAACATCATTGATGTTTTAGGCAAAATATAAAACACCCAAACATATTTAGTTTGTCATTATATTTTTGAAATTTATAAAATTTTGAAAGTAATTTGAAAGCCAAATTTTGAAGATGCACACAGTGTGTCAACATGTGCTATCTGCCATCACGGGATATCAATGTACGTGTTTTGTTGGTGCAACCCCTTCCTCGCAACTCAAGTTGGTGAGAGGAAGGCGTTGCGCCCCTGAAACACGACCATTAATCACCCATGATGGGAGCTAGCACATGTTGACATTAATCATGGGATCAGGAGGGAAATCCATATTTTGACTCCCAATTAGTGTACATCTTCAAAATTTGGCTTTTACAGGGGTGACATCACCCCATCTGATGAAGGCAAGATCAACACAGTTTGGACATACTAATGTCTGATATGGCCTTCACTTTATCAAAGTTGAACTTTGTAAGTTCCTGAGTTGTGTATGTTATGGTTTTAAACATGCCTGTTTAACCAAAGAAAAGGATATTTCTACTGTCAAACATAAAAATTTTGTACACCAAAGATTTTGATTTGTTAAAAAACCATGTGAATGTGCACGGAGTAAAATGTTTTATACTCAACAATGTGTGGCTTCTTTCAATGCTCAATACCAGTTTTGGAGTAAGTTGGTGTTTACAGTGGCAATGGTGGTTATTTACTAAAGGCAAATCCACTTTGCACTACAAGTGCACTTTCAGTAGTAGTGCAAAGTGGATTTGCCTTTAGTAAATAACCCCCACAGTGCTCTAAAATTTGCCCCAATTAGGCCATTTTGGGGACTCAAAAAACAATTAATTCATGGTGCTGAAAAGGATGATTATTTTTATCATTAATGCATTACATACATTAGCAACAAAAAACAATGTGTGTGTGTGTAGCAGACCCACAACATAATAGTTAGCTGAAGAAGAGATTGTCACCCCATGTATCAAATAAATTACGTTTGCACTATTGAAGAAAATAGCCAAAAATAAAAGCCCATTGAATAACTTAGGAGACAGTTAAAAGAAACACAAGCAGTAAATCAAATTAAATATTAGTTCAGTTTATAATAAAAATTTATTTTAAAAATGTTTCACACATTCTCTGGTAGATTAATGGCCCCCCTACCCGCAAAGTACTTGACATAACTTTGTCTAACTTTGCGGGCGCTTTGGGGGGGCAAGCTAGGACGTCCAGCTTCAAGTGCAGTCAGAGTTGTATTTCGAAATGCGGCCTCAGCCCCAACTGAGGCCACATAGTTCGTTGTGTTTTTCAGAGGTAATTGTGGAGAATGCAGCAGGCAAGTACAATATGGTTCAGTTTATATTCTGCCATGTGGATTGGTGTCAGAAATAGGCGGAACCAATAGTTAAAAATCCTCTGCTCTGGGGTGAGGGTCCTCATAGGGGATGGCCTCATCAGATGGTCACCCAGCCCAAACGTTTCATAAGCGACGAACACAAACGGAAGACCACACACATTGTCTTCCGCAGGTGGCAAGCCCAAGCTGCCATTTAGGAGCCGTCTGTAGAACTCCGTCTGGGCGATGACTCCACCATCCGACATCCGGCCATTCTTCCCCAGTCCACATACAAAAACTTGTATGTTGCCGACAACATCGCCAACGTCACAATACTATTAAACCCCTTATAGTTATAATAGTATGACGCCCAGTTGGGGGGTGGGACTATGAGGATGTGCTTCCCATCTATTGCCCCTCCGCAGTTAGGGAAGTCCCACTGCTGAGCAAACTGGGATGCCACAGTCTTCCAATCCTGTGGGTTTGAAGGAAACTGTGGAGTCAAACAAGAAAAAAATAAATTAGTACTTTTGCACATAAACATTGCAAGCAGATTAGACACAAACATTCTTGGGCAACATAAGTATAACATTTATTTTAAGGAGTATTTAAAGACAAAAGTATAAGGTCAACTTATCAGATTCCTCACCCCCTCTGATGGCTCATTGTAAAAATTTTAGGGGGGGGGGTGTATGTTTTGGACAGGTAACCCTCTCCACTTACACTATTGGCAGCCCACTGGACAGGTAAGAAGTGTCTTAATACAAAAATATGAATACACACTGTACAAATTGAAGCACATGTTTACATTCTGCAGTTACCTATCAAGATAATAGGAGAACAAAACTTGAAACAGTACCATTTGAAAGTATTCAGGCGGGCCCTTGCACTACATGCTTTGGTGAATTCATCCATAAATATGACTACAAAAGAGGTAGGTTATAGTGTGTATGGTTTTGGCAAAGTCAACAGATAGAGTATTTGTATCGGCTGACTTAGCAGTTGGGGGGGAGGGAGGGTTCCAAATGAGTTTTGGTCCCCCCCCCCCCAAAAAAAAGCCTCTTGCACTCTGCCTGAATGTATGGACAAAAATAACATTTGGATACATTTTAGGGGGTGTTTAGGGTAAGCACTACAATGGAGCTGACAAAATACATTGTTAAGTGACTAGGCTAGGTGTGTATGGGCCCAGGATTGCATGCTGGCGAGGTTAGTGAAGGCAAATATGCATGAAGGACAAAAAAGGAACTTTAAAAGCTTCCAGCATGCATGAGGACAAAGAGGAAATTCACAGCATATTACAATCATGGTAATTAGGGAATGATGAAATTAATACAATACATTAGCAAACATTAAATACATAGAATGTGATATTAAAGGAGAAAACTTACCTTAATATAGTCCTTCTGCAGGACCTGAATGATGGCAGAAAAAGTCTCTGGAATAATGATCCCCAGAGCCTGGGGGGAGATGCCTGGCGAGAACTTGATGTCCTGCAGACTTCTCCCCATCGCAAAGTACCACAAGGTGGCGACGAGCCTCAGCTCGGGAGTGATGGCTTGCCGCATGCAGGTGTCCTGCTCCGTAATATAAGGGGACAGCAAAGCCAACAAACGGTGAAAAACGGGGTCTGTCATCCAGAGATAATTACTGAAATCATCAGGATTATTCTCACGGATCTCCGGCAACAAAGGCATATGAGAGAATTGGTCACGCTGGAGCAACCAATTCTTCGTCCATGAACTCCTCCTCGCCCTGTTCATGAACTGGACCTGGGTCAAAGGAAGAACTCCAACACCAAGCCCCTGCACAGCACGAACTCTACGATGAGTACGTACCCGCACCATGGCTAGAAAATGGTTGGCTGGTCAGAACGAACTAACAGAACGCACTGAAAATCAGAAAGGCCTGAGAAGAACGATCTGAAAATGAGAAACGAGCGGACAAGAACGCACTGAGAAACAGATACAAACTGACAACACACACTAAAGAACAGATAGGAACACACAAACACAAACTGAAGAGCAGTATCAAACTGAAAAGCACTAGGCTGAAAAGCGCGAATCGTCTCACACCAAACTTCTACTAACACAAGATAAACATGAGATTAGCAGAAGGAGCCCAAAGGGTGGCGCACTTGGTATTGAACTACCTTTTTATAGTGCCATTGTACGTGTTGTACGTCAGCGCGTTCTGGCCGAATTTGTAATTTCCGACAACATTTGTGTGACCGTGTGTATGCAAGACAAGTTTGAGCCAACATCCGTCGGAAAAAAATCCACGGTTTTGTTGTTGGAATGTCCGATCGTGTATACGAGGCATTACATGGAGGTCATTGTAAATTCTCCCAACAATGTTTGCCCAGAGCCCAATCAATATTAAAGATGGCCCTGGACATGCAGCTGTAATTTCAGCAAAAGGTGGTTCTACAAAGTATTAATTCAGGAGGGCTGAATACAAATGCATGACACACTTCAGATATTTATTTGTAAAAAAAAATTGAAAACCATTTATCATTTTCCTTCCACTTCACAATTATGTGCCACTTTGTGTTGGTCTATCACAAAAAATCCCAATAAAAATACATTTACGTTTTTGGTTGCAACATGACAAAATTTGGAAAATTTCAAGGGATATGAATAGTTTTTCAAGGCACTGTATGTTTTGGGAGATCGTCTTCATTTTGAAGCACCTGGTGCATTTTAAGTGTTTTTCCCTCAGATATTTGGTGTGCATATTTTGTGTCCGTATCACACCACAGCCTAAAGCCTTGTATTCCATAAGGGGGTATACTGAGAAATAACTTCACAGTATAGTTTTCATACCTAATGAAAAAGAAAGACGGTAGGGTAGTTTTGCTGTGCAGCAAACACTGCCTCCAGGTGAGAAATTAAAGGTTATTTGGTACAGCAAGTCAACAAGAGACCTTGAACAGGACCTGTCATGTCCTCCCTATCACAACTTTTCTCTTGAATCCCTGTGCTGGTTGGTCAGGCAAAGTAATGGTGCCCTATTTAAAGGGGAGTGAGCCTTAGTTGTATGGAGGTAGGCTGCGATAGATGTGTGTTCCCATTAATTCTCCCTTACCTTCCTGTTTATTTGGGGTTCACCTCATACTTGTTTTGCTGTGTGCTGGCAGTTGCCTTCCTGGAGCTATGCATTAGTTAACCTCTCAAAAAGATCAGCCCTTGCTCAAAAAGTAGGAAATTGACATGGGTAAGTATGAGGGGATGCACCTTTGTTGTGGAGCCTTATCACTTGTCCTGTCTTGCAGCCCTGCCAATTAAAGCTCAAAAGTCCAGAGCCAGGTCTCCCCTAGGCTCAAAGGCAACAAGAAGTGATGCAAGTCACCAGTCTAGAGCTGCCTTAAGCGCCATCAACATGCATCAGGTTTGGGACAAAGTCAGCATACAGTAAGTGATGCCCACTAGGCGTGCTGAAAAATAAGCCTTTAGGTAAATCCCTCTGGGAGGCTTGTTTGATGGAAGCTGCCAGGAATATGGGTTCAGGCAACCAACACATTTTTTCTTTAATTGAGGAGGTGGTTAAAGAATCCTAAAGGATTTCAGGATTTTTTTTGACCCTCAGCCTCTTCTTAGGCACCTCACCCTTCAGGCAGTTCCCAGCCGACTGAACTTACCTCTATGGCAGTCTCCAAACTCCAGCCTGGGGGCCAGATGCAGCCCTTTCCTTGCCTTTATCTGGCCCTTGGGGCATAATTTTCATCCACTGATATCAACAATGGAACATACAGTAATACCCCCCCCCCCCCCCCCACACTGACACCAATGAAGAGACACAATTCCCCCAGGACCTTTAGGTGTTGGTATCCATCGTGACTTTGTTGCACTCAATGGATATAAGAATCCATCATTATTTTGGTGGTATATTGCTTCAAACCCATTCCCCAGAAGAACTTATGGGGACAAAGGAACATAACTATGCAAGTCCTCACCAGCTTCAGTTGCTTGACAAATGTTGGAAAAGTCAGTTGCAGCCAATGCAGGTCTTGGTCTACCTCAGAATGAGAATAGACATTAAAGTGGACACCATCTCCCTTCCTGCAGAGAAGGTGTCCGTTTTTAGGAGCAGAGTTTGGGGAGCCTTGGTGGCCTCATATCTGAAAGCTTCCCAATGCCTCAGAATCACAGGAACAATGGTGTCTGTTATTACGATAGTCAAATGGGCTTAATGGCATAGTTGCCCTTTTCAGACAGGGTTTCCAACACAATGGAATACTATAGACCTGAACCAGCCGTCAAATCAGCCGTTCGAAGTCTATCATCTGAAACTGCCAAGGAGATCCCCCTTTCCTAAGTAGGACCTACCACTGGTGCTCCACTTTCTGGCTTACCCTCAATTTCAGAAAAAAAACAAGCTAGTTCTTTGTGGGTAATAACCCTGAAGACCACTTCCATATTACTGAGAAAATAGTCCAGCCCACCTATGAGATTGGAGGGCAAGGAGAACCTCATGCCATGGACCTGGGCAAAACCTTGAGAAAATACATTCAGGCAATGGAGCCTATTGGGAAGACTATTTGTGATCCCTACAGGAAAAAAACAAGGGTAAAGAACCTGTGTCCAGGACCATTGAGACTTGGATAGTCTGGGTGATGCGTGACCCCTATGAAGATCAGGGCTTGTTGGCTCCAGATAAGGGTAGCCACACACTCAACAGAAGTTTGTCGACTTCATGGACCTCAGCTGCTGCAGTTTCAATAGATCTGCAAGGCAGGCTCCTGGTCGACTCCTCACACTTTCCTTATACATTATAGGGTAGAATCAGCCACCTTAACAACTGTAAATTTTGGCCATTCAGTTTTTGTGTCCACCGCTGTAGGTACTAAATCTTAATTGACTGGTGCCCACCCATGTTGTTAGTTATTTCCCACTTGTATGCTGACATGGAGTCCTCAGGAATAAGGAAAATTTTGATCCAATACTTACCATAACTTTCCTTTCCCTATGGACTCCAGGGCAGCGTGTGAATAGGTGCAGAAAACACCCAGAGTCCAAGTTCAGAAAGCTGAGATTTAAAAAAAAAAAAATGAGATCCTGTTCCCTCATAGCATGTTAACCACTTCAATACCAGGCCCCTTCCTGCCCAGGCCAATTTTCAGCTTTCAGCGCTGCCGCACTTTGAATGACAATTGCGCAGTCATGCTACATTGTACCCAAACAAAATTTTTAGCATTTTGTTCCAAATAGAGCTTTCTTTTGGTGGTATTTGATTACTGCTGGGGTTTTTATTTTTTGCGCAACAAATAAAAAAAGACCAAAAACTTTGGAAAAAAAAAAGGTTTTCTTTGTTTCTGTTATAAAATTTTGTAAATAAGTATGTTTTCTCCTTCACTGATGGGCACTGATGAGGCTGCACTGACGGGCACTGATAAGGCGGTACTGATGGGCACTGATGAGGCGGCACTAATGAGATGACACTGATGAGGTGGCACTGATAGGCAGCACTGATAGGCAGCACTGATAGGCAGCACTGATAGGCGGCACTGTTGGGAACTGATAGGCGGCACTGGTATGCAGCACTGATGGGCATTGATAGGCGGCACTGATGGGCACTCATAGGCGGCAATGATGGGCACTTATGGGTGGCACTGATAGGTGACACGGATGGGCACTGATAGGTGGACACTGATGGGCATGGAT
Organism: Aquarana catesbeiana; assembly: GCF_042186555.1. Taxonomy (NCBI): domain Eukaryota; kingdom Metazoa; phylum Chordata; class Amphibia; order Anura; family Ranidae; genus Aquarana; species Aquarana catesbeiana. The sequence continues at coordinate 395,567,480 of NC_133324.1, forward strand.
GGGCACTAATAGATGGCACATGGTGATAAATATGGAAAAGATAATAGCAATAAAAATAAAAATAGGAGCGAAAATAAAGGTAAGCATAAAAATGAGGATGACAGCGAGAAATAATAATATTAAAAAATAAAAATAAATTTAAATAAAAATAAGAATGAAACTAAAAATAAAAAATAATAAATAATAAAAATAAGAATAATAACAGAAAATAAAAATAGGAATAAGAAAGAAAAAGCAGAAATAAAGCTAAAAATAAAACTAAGAGTAGAAATGAAAATGAGGCTTGAATAGAAAAAATAATAATAATAAAAAGAAAAAATGGTAGTATGAGAAGTAGGTGGAACTAGATGAGGCATGCGTATTAGGAAACACAAGACACAGGGATATGCGTACCTATGTATGGTTCCTAAAAGTATCATAGCGAGGCTACATCTGTAGGGGTGGTCTCATGAGGAGATGGGGTGACTCAAAGCAAAGTGTGCACCTCAATATCCTCGTTCAACCCCCCAGGTGCTAAGGTGCCCAAGGAGTAGATCCAGTAGGTTTCTTGCTGGCATAAGCGTCTGTACCACTCGGCGGTAGGGTATGTGGCCGGGATGGATTCAATAACCCACACACTAAGGCCAGCTGTGGATTGGCCGTGGTGTGTCAGGAAGTTTGGGGACGCTGTGGTGGTCACGGCTTTTTTCGATAAAGTGCCCGGTGCTCACCAAAACATGCCCTTAGGGCTCTGATGGTTCTGCCAACGTACAAACAGTGCTTGTGCTGTCTAACCTGTCCCTCTGGAAGCATTCCCTCCCTGCCTGCCTGTCCCCCCCTCCCTGCCTGTCAGCTTTGTGTCTTCTGTGTGAGCTGTCTCTGCCTCCCCACCCCTCCTGCTGCTGTTAGTAGAAAAGTGAACTTTTAAAAAATTCACTGCCAGTCCCACTGTTTTAAGTAGCCATAATGTACTGAGTACGTTTTTGATAAAAACGAAGCCTCTAAATGCGTGTATCTTCAGGCCGGTCACGTGACTCCTGGCCACTCTACACCTCCGATCCAGGGCTACAGCGGAGGGGCTGAGCGGCCACCTGACCTCCCCGGCTGATGCCAGAGGGAGATCTTGGCCCCTCCTACTGTAGCCCTGGATCGGAGGTGTAGAGTGGCCAAGAGTCACATGACCGGCCTGAAGCTACATGCAAAAAGGTATTTACCAGAAAATGTATTTCGTTCAGATGGTGTCAAGTGTGTGTGGCGACAGCCAGGTGAGGAGTACAAAGACAAGCATGTCTTGCCTACAGTCAAGCATGGTGGTGGGAGTGTCATGGTCTGGGGCTGCATGAGTGCTGCCAGCACTGGGGAGCTACAGTTCATTGAGGGAACCATGAATGCCAACATGTACTGTGACATACTAAAGCAGAGCATGATCCCCTCCCTTCGGAGACTGGGCCGCAGGGCAGTATTCCAACATGATGACAATCCCCAAACACACCTCCAAGATGACCACTGCCTTGCTAAAGAAGCTGAGAGTAAAGGTGATGGACTGGCCAAGCATGTCTCCAGACCTAAACCCCATTGAGCATCTGTGGGGCATCATCAAATGGAAGTTGGAGGAGTGCAAGGTCTCTAACATCCACCAGCTCCGTGATGTCATGGAGGAGTGAAAGAGGACTCCAGTGGCAACCTGTGAAGCTCTGGTAAACTCCATGCCCAAGATGGTTAAGGCAGTGCTGGAAAATAATGGTGGCCACACAAAATATTGACACTTTGGCCCCAATTTGGACATTTTCACTTAGGGGTGTACTCACTTTTGTTGCCAGCAGTTTAGACATTAATGGCTGTGTGTTGAGTTATTTTGAGGGGACAGCAAATTTACACTGTTATACAAGCTATACACTCACTACTTTACATTGTAGCAAAGTATTGTTTCTTCAGTGTTGTCACATGAAAAGTTAGAATAAAATATTTACAAAAATGTGAGGGGTGTATTCACTGTACATCCTGCCCCCATTGTTTACGTGCCTTGCAGGGCAAAGAATGACCTGGATGGCAGCTAATTGGACTAGAAAATAGCGCAAAGTTGAAGTTCAGATAGAGATGAGTTCTGAGAATGCCCAAGCTCATTCATTATTGTCCAGTATGCTGGTATGCCTGTGTATGCCAAAAGTAGAACACAATCATTGCACAAAGCAAATAAACTGTTTTGCAACAGATCATTATAAATTAAACTATCATTATGAGTTGCAGTAAAATATGTTGCCAAACACAGGTTAATATACCCTATTTCTAATGAATGTAAGAGTGTGTGTGTGTTTACATTGCAGAGCAGAAAATTACTAACATGTGGGTAGAAATTCCTCCTTTATTCTTAAAAAACAGCTCCTGACAGAATAGGCAGACATAACTGCTGCAATTAACGTCACAGCTTGTTTATTGTGTATAATATTTATGTCAAGTGCTCAGCACACCCCCTGTTCTGTGTTCCTGTTGTGCAATGGGAGGCGTGTTCCCTCGTCAGCTACTGTGAGCTATAAATGTATACGATGATTCACAGCAATACTTTGCTGACCCTAACGAATGGGGCCTTTCCACCAAACTGTCTGTGTTTTCCTGTTACAAAATATTCATGTTTCCCCCTTATAGAAATAAACAAGGCAGCTTCCATGTATTCTTTTACAAAAATAACACAGTAACATCTTTGAGTCTTTTTCAAATCTTAGGATATATTTTACTGGAAGCATGCACTTGCACTCTGTTAATTAAAAAATTGATCTGGGATAATAGAACCTACGCTGAGTTGGTTAAAATCCAGCAGGGGACTAGATGGCGCGCCTTGGAAGTAAACCTCATGTCACAGATCTTTCAGAATGGGAGGTTGTTATAGTTTTCAGATCTCCAAACTCAATTTGCATTACCCTCACACATGCTATATTACTACCTACAGTTAGCCCATGCAGTAAACGCTTAGGGTGAGATGGCAGAATGGGTGTTTTCACCCACCTCCATTTTTCATTTACTTCAGACTTTGTCCGAAATTAAGGGTTTTATCTCGCAATGTTACCACATGCTCCTGACGGAGTTCCTAAAGGCTCGCATTACCAGGGTTTTTTCTCAGTGGGAGGAGGATGTGGGCACATTAACAGGTGACCAATGGAAGGAAGCCATTCAATCGACTAATATGTGCTCTCTTAATGTATCTCAGAAGGTATCACAATTATACATTCTACTCAGAGTGAAATTTCATCGGATGGGCAGGCTACCTGACTCGCTGTTTGGTAAATGCAGACGAATGTCAGGGGATCTTATACATCTCTTCTGGTCATGCCCAAAGCTTCACCGTTACTGGAGCAAGGTACTCTCCATGCTTAATGGAATTTTCCTAATTTTGAATCCTATCCATTGTCTGCTCGGAATTCTTGAAGTGGTCATCCCAGAGGAGATGACAAGAATAGCTTTTTCTAGGGCCTTATTTCAGGCCAGGAAGGTTATTCTCCTTGGCTGGAAGTCTGCGTCCTTCCCCTTAGTTAAACTTGGGTGACTCATATGGGTGGTGCACTTCTCCTAGAGAGATAAATTTATCAACACAGGGGCCCGGCTACATAAATTTGAAAAATTGTGGTCTCCATGGCTCGATACTCCTGGTATGTCCCCCAGGGAACTTGTCCTGATGAGAACTTTGCAGTGTCCTGTGGGATGAGTGCACCCTGGGAGACTCCGGGGAACCTGGATGGGGTGTATATGTCGCATTGTCCCTCTATAGGTCACATAGACATGGACATAGACATGTTCTCAGCATATGATGTTTATATATCTGTTGATGCAGAATGTTGTGGTACATTGGGGGTTGAGTATTTTCAAACATGATAGGTGAAGAATGCAAGATGTCTTTGTAACTGACATTCCTAAACTGTAAGTTGTAAATTACTATATAATATGATGTACTAGAATGACGAGCTTTACTGAATTATTTTCCTTTTCTGTACCATGTGTTTTCTCAATACAACATATTCTGATTTAACAAAACAAAAAACTGAACAACCTTTAGCTTTAACATCTGCACATTTCCAGGAATGTGCGCAGAAGTGTGCATATCCACATAAATTAGTGGAACACACATAAAAACAAGTGTCCCACTTTTGGTGCCATTATTTGTTAATGGCAACCCATGTGTGACCAGAAAATGTGCATTTTCACGCGTAACAAAACACACAACTAAGGCGTGGTAAAAAAAACTCCTAGTCTAGATCATTAGAGGCGAGGTAATCCAGGAGTCTTCTGGCCTGTCAATCAAATTACGCTGATACAATAGACAGTGTAGACCAGGAGTCTGAGACTCACAGATCTACCTACTACAAAGAACTACAGCAGGGAAGTGACAAGACCTGAAGCCAGGGGGATATAGAGATTGCAGAGATTTCCCATCACTTCCCACCCTTTAACCAAAACAGAAAATAAGAGGAAATACCTCCAATATGAGGGAATCTTGGGGGTATCAATAGAATCACCAGAACTAGTGTCCCCATTGGAAAATTTCCTCTCTATTCCTGTTTGCATGTCAGCCCAAAAATGTGGATTCTCTTTTCCTTTCACTTTCGATGATAATGGTAAACAGGACAAAGAGAGGGTGAATACAGACAGCAATAAGACATGAAAAGAGTTCTAATCTCTCCGAACTCTATCCAAAACTAAAGAAAATAAAATTGCCTTTACTGACACTTTAAGTGCTCGTTTACACTTGCTTCAAAATGTGGCACTGGACGTGCTTTTTTAAAGTACTCAGAGTGCCAATCAAAGCACCTGGCACTAAATAAAATGATTAGCTTACAGTACTGTTCACACTGTTGTGTTTGCTTTGCTTCGCTTCAAAAGTTACACCTCATGTCACTTTCTTGGTGCTTCAAAGCATCTCCAAAGCCTCCGTAGAAGTCTATGGCAACACTCACTTACAGCACCTGAAGCTTTTGAGGGGCTTTTATTCAGCATTATCTTCACTTTTTATTGGAGGTATTGCAGGTATGAGATATCCCAGGATCCACTGGGAAACCAACAAGCAAACCAGAAAGACGTTAGTAGTCACTTCCGGTTCATGTGGATATATTCTGGAAGTGTCTGGTTCAAATGTCACATCTGTTGTGCAGCATGGAGCAGCAGGAAGGTGAGTGGGGTTCAGACTGGAGCGGAGAAACTAGCAGACAGCACATGTGGTGTGCAACATGGGAACGCTCAGGGCTTTTTTTCTGCTTTTTTTCTCAGACAATAGGTGCAGGAACTCCCCCTTTCCGAGTCACCCCTTTTCTCCGCCCCTACCCACCTGCCAGTACCGTCCTTTTTAGACAATATAGAACCTCATTTTGAGGTGCTAAGTAATTTGTATGGAATTTGGTAATGATATCAAGAAAAGCAGTAAAATAGATCCCCTGCAGCCAGCAACAATAGATCCCCCTAACAACAATGGACCAACCAGAACAAAATTTCCCTGCCAGCAACAATAGACTCCCCGCAGCATCAACAGATCTCCGCACAGCCAGCATTAATAGTCTGTCTGGCTGCCATCAACAATAGACCCTTCCCCCAACAGTAGATCTCTTTCAACAACAACTGACTCCCCAGCAACATAAGACCCCCCAGCAACAATAGGTCCCCCACCAGCAACAATAGACCTCCCCAGCAACAATAGGTCCCCCACCAGCAACAATAGACCTCCCCAGCAACAATAGACCCCCCCTTGCAAAAATAGATCCCCAGCAGTGAGCATCAATACCCTGCAGCACACCCCAGCACCCCTTGCCATTACATACAGTTAGTCCCGCTGAAAAAAAGCCCTGGGAACGCTATAGTAGAAAGGTGAGTGGGGACTAGAGAGAGAGAACTGAATGGTGGAGGATTAGCAGAGCTGGGGAACCGGAACAAGGGAAACTAGCAGATGTCACATGTGGCGAACAGCGTGGGAGCAATGTAGCAGGAGGTGAGCAGAAACTGGAGAGAGGAGGATCAGAACACCAGGGGATCAGCAGAGCTGGGGGTTACTACTGAGCGGGGGATCAGCAAAGCTGGGGGTTACTACTGAGCGGGGGATCAGCAGAGCTGGGGGTTACTACTGAGCGGGGGATCAGCAAAGCTGGAGGTTACTACTGAGCAGGGGATCTGCTGAATGAGGGTAGTAAAAAGCGGGGGATCTGCTGAACAAGGGTACTAATAAGCTGGGGATCTTCTGAACAGGGGTACTAATAAACTAGGGATCTCCTGAACAGGGGTACTAATAAACTAGGGATCTCCTGAACAGGGGTACTGATGAGCTGGGGATCAGCTGAGTGAGGGTACTACTGAGCCAGGGTTTTACTGGGCCCCTTTAAAATAAATAGAAAATCAACACACATGGGCATTCCTCAAGCTTCTTTAAGCTTCAAAAATGCATGACTGAAGTATTTTGAAACATCAAAAACACATCAAAAAGCATGTTGAACCGGTAGGCACTTTAATTTGTGTTAAAACTGAAGCAAGTGTAAATGAGCCCTTAATTCTTATTTACTATGATTGTCAGCTCCATCTAGTAGCAATGCTGTGTTTTCCTGATTCAGCCTATTCTAATAAACAAAAAGTATTCGAACTAGAGAGAAAAAAGCCTAATAAATAAATCATTTGTTTTTGATCGGGAGCAGTGATCTCTGTCATGTTCTAGTGAGCCCATTCCCCCTACAGTTAGAACACACTGAGGGAACACATTTAACCTTTGATCGCCCCCTAGTGTTTAACCCCTTCCCTGTCAGTGACATTTACACAGTAATCAGTGCAGTTTTATAGCAGTGATCACTGTATAAATGTCAATGGTCCCAAAATAGTGTCAAAAGTGTCCGATCTGTCCGCCGCAATGTCGCAGTCAGGATAAAAATCGCAGATCGCCGCCATTACTAATAAAAAAATGAATAATAAAAATGCCATAAATCTATCCCCTATTTTGTAGACACTATAACTTTTGCGCAAACCAATCAATATACACTTATTGCGATTTTTTACCAAAAATATGTAGAAGAATATATATCGGCATAAACTGAGGAAGAAATTATTTTTATATATATTTTTAGGGGATATTTATTATAGCAAAAAGTAAAAAATATTGCCTTTTTTTTCTCAAAATTGTCGCTTTTTTTTGTTTATAGCGCAACAAATAAAAACCGCAGAGGTGATCAAATATCATCAAAAGAAAGCTCTATTTGTGGAAAAAAAGGACATCGCACGACCGCGAAATTGTCAGTTAAAGCGTCGGAGTGCCGTATCGCAAAAAATGCTCTGGTTGGGAAGGGGGTAAATCCTTCCAGGGCTGAAGTGGTTAAAGCAAGCTGACCAACAAAGAATTAAAAAAAGGAAAAAAAAGTTAGTATTTAACCCCATTTAATGCTTAGTTAAGCATAATCAACCATAGTTAACACCTTCCTCCCCTTCTTTAATTAGCTAATTGTTCTATTTTTATTTTTTATTTTTTTTAACCATCAGTATTTCAAGTTTTTTTGCCACTTTTCTTGGTTTGTTTATTTTAGAATTTCATTTGTAAACAATTTTGTCATTATAAGTTACTTTGTTATCTTAAATAAATACAAAGTTATTATGACTTTAAACGGCAAAATAATTAAAAATTGGTCCATGAGATGTATGTGGGCGTAAAAGCTAAACTGGTTAAAATTGTTTATATTTAGGGAACTAAACAGCACTGACAAAAGAAACCATTTTTTTTTTTTTAGTTTTTTTCATTTATTTTTGCAAAATTAAAGTCTCTGGGATATCTAATTTCAAACTCAGACCTTATTCTCAGTTTAGATGATAGCAGCCCCTCTATCGAAGCCATCATGTTTAGGTTAATATGTCAAAGTATAATACAGGAGGGGAATTTAATTTTATCTTTCATATATATTGTCTATCTAGCTTGTCATGAGTCACAGAGAAACATGTTTTGTAAGTAGGGTTGGACAATTTTGTATCCCTTAGTTATGTGCTAGAGATGACACGTGTTTTATTATAGAAATATGATATGTCATTGGACAGACGTCTATAGTTTTACTGGCCAGGTTCATTATTTTGCTACTTAACACTTCCATTACCTTTCAGGATGACAAATCACTCAGGAAACTTATAAAATCACAGCTCTATATAAACCCAGATTATGAGAGTCATAGCGATTGATAGATTTATTCACTCATCTGTAGTATGGTCTACATTTCTAAACATATTGCCACGTTCCTCCAAATTTAGTTTTTGTTCTCTCCACATTTCAAAATGTTATTATTATTATTTCTTTTTTTTTACATTTTTTTGTAAAAATTGTGTCGTTTTCTTTGTAAATGATGTTTTATTGAACAACGCAGTGAGTCGCAGTCCTTTCAGTCGCACACTAAAATGTGAATGTGTGAATGAGGTTGTCCTTCAGGTTTTATATGAGCTCAAAACACTTTTAAAACCCCCTTTTGAAAATATCTAGTTAGTAGATACATTATTCCCCTTTTTTGCTACAGAGCCACATGTTAACTCTTTGGCTTCAGGGCTGCACTGTTCACCATTAAAGGAAACCTTTGCCAATTGTAATATAGAGGCTAGCCTTACTAAAACTGCTAGTTACCTGGCCACCACACTGTTTGTCTGGCTTGCAGACTTCCAAGTCTTTGAACCCTATAGCTGTCTATACACTGATCGCAATTCGTACTGTTCAGTAGGGACCGGGTGAATTTCAATCAGTGTGTGGCCTTCCCCACTCGACAGAAGTCAATCGTTTGAGTGTCTTCAGTTGAAGGAACATGCTGGAAAGCTTTTGGCAATCAGTAGTGGGTGCCGCTGTCCGAAATACAATGCCTGCCAGGAGAGGGGGGAGTATGGTGGGAGGAGTCCGTGTATAGGTGCATAGCCTGACACACATGCCTTTAGACCTTGTTTGCATACTTATTTATACAAAAGAAGACAGCAGCAGGTAGCAGGAATTCAAAAATTAAAAGACAGCACTTTATTAAAGAAAACACACTTACATGCAAGAGGCTCTAGTTCCTACAAGAGTGACAGCAATCGTGAGGGCTATGCCTAAAAGGTCACCAGACAGCTGGTAGAGACAGCAGCGTTGTATGGCACCATAACTGCCAGGTGAGACAATCACCGGTGCGGTCTACATTCACAACTTGTCCAGCACACCATCAGCAGGCAGAGAAACATCACAGGCAAGGTAGGCTGATACACGTTTCAGGGGTTCCGCCCCCTTTGTCAAGCTAGACCGATAGGGAACAAGATAGCTCTAAGCTTTGATAGTTCAAGTACGAATTTCCAGAGGAGGGTTAAAAATGGGATCTAGAAGTTATTCGACCATCCAAAAGGCCCAAATCTAGATCAGGAAAGACCAAAGAAGTGGAACTCTATACATTTGTAAACGAAAGGCCCAAGTTGTTAGCATTACAATGTTGGACAAAGGAAATAATGGTGGATTGGGGTTGTCCTATATGACGATGATATCTTTGATATACCTGCTGTAAAAAACAATATTTGCTGGAAGGAATTATTGCTCCAAATGCAGGACTCCTCCCACCAACCCATGAGTTAACATTTTTGCGCCCATGGCTGTGTCTTGCATTTGGATGTAACAATCCTCCTGAAATTTTAAATAGTTGTGCTCAAGACAAAAGTGAGTACCTTCCAGAATGAACTGTGGCTGGGTATGGTGCAAATTGAGTTCTTTTAGCCAAAAAAATTACCCCGAGGCGTGAGGCCCACCTCATGGAGGATTGAGCTGTAAAGTGATTTAACATCTAAAGATAACCAATGATTAGACTGTTCCCAGGTATAATTTTTTAGAGTGTCCATAAGCGTAAGGAGTCTCTAATATATGAAGGTAGGAACTGTACTAGTGGCTGTAGGAAAAAATCCACGTATTGAGACAGCTCACTAGTTACACTCTCCATTGAGGCAATAATGGTCATGTCAGGGAGATTGGTACACAGGACATGGTCATCCAGCGCCCAGGGCAAAGATGCCAAACTGTGCCCCTCCCCCCACCCTTCCTTAGGGTTAGCACTGATGTTGCTGTCACTACTCCTGTCAGCCTTGTAGCAGAAGCAACTGGCACAGGACGCCCCCATCCACCCCTCCTGCCCACCCCTTTTCCCGGCTCTGTTGGTATGGTTCCAGGTCAGTAACTCAAAAGACTCTAAGGACAAAGAATCAGCATTTTTAGATGGAGATTAAGAATCAGAAATGGCAAGGCCCCTAGGTTTTAAAAATACACAGGCCTTATATATTTTATGTTTAAATTAAACATAAACATAAAACATATTTTTCATTCTATAGAGTAGAATAAGGAAAGTAAAATAGAGTAGACAGTAAAATGAGGTTCAGTTTCTAAATTAGATTGTTACCTCTATCTATAAGCTCTTTGGGGAAATATGGTTCTGATGAGACAACCAGAGCTTGAGCTGTGAGCCGATGATACCAGAATGTTAGTGAATATTCCATAGGAATATACAGAGAATGCACTCCGGGAAAGACATCCAGGAAATCTATCCAAAAGCAGAACCCTGGCTGGCACAGTGAGAACAGGAGTAGGATCCAGCCAAGATCATAAACAAGAATAAGAGCTAGGCATGAGATAAAACCCTGGTTCACTGAAGGTTGGAGTGGAGATCCACTTTAATCGCCTATAAATATTCTTTGGTAACAACATTGAATAATTTTGTTTTGGTTATTTGGAGCTTGATTGTTTTCATTTTTTTTGTTCCAGAAAAATATAAAATAGACTTAATTCGAAACAGTTATAAAACCTACAGATGTTACTGCAATTTTTTTTTTTTTTTAAGGAAAATAACCACTATATCACTACCCCCGTTTTTACAGTTTTCTAACGTTAGTGCATATATTCTAAATCTTGAATATACACATAATTTATAGGCACCCAAACCTGACTTGGCCTATGGCAACCATTCAAATGTCATATAAGCTGTTTTAATGTTTAAATCTCTTTTTTTTTTTAGAAGCAGGGCTGCTGTTAGAAATCAGGGGGCCCTATATAGCCTACATGACAGCCCCCCCGGCCAAAAGTGTCTGAGGACATAGATTTTTCATTCCCTTTCTCTACAGCCTCAGCTGCACAGATGAATGAATAGGAAGTGCACTGAAACTTCCTGCTCATTCACAAACTGAAGCATGGTAAACACAGTTTACCATGCTTCAGTGATCAATGGACACCGGAGTGATTGTTACCGATCACTCACTGTGTTTATTCAGGAAAGGAAGGGTTCAGTAAATGACATCCCCTTTGTGCCTGCAGCAGCTACTGGCGGGAAAGAGGGGGGAAGCCAGCAGGACTGCCGGGAAAAGGGCACACGGGGGGCCTGGACAGCAGATAGAAGGGGCACATGGGCTAGAACCAATACCCTTGCAGTGCAGCCGGAGGGAGGGAGAGGAGGAGAAGCTGGCAGCGCTGCAGTGGGATCAGTGTCTACAATAAGACAGTACAGCCAGTCCTCCTGCTCAGCAGGTATCTGGGCCCTCCTTTTGAACTGATGGGGCCTGGGCCCAGTACAGGAGGGCAGGCTGTACTGCCTTATCAGCAGCCCTGTGTAGAAGGTATCTGGTGATTCTGCTATATTATAAGGGCATCCGGGTATACTGTGCGAATATAAGGGTATATATATAAGGGCATAATAACTTAGTAAAAGGAGGTATGGGAATACTATGGCCTCCAAGCTGAGCAGCCAGTAGAGCTAAGGCCTAGAGATCATAGAGAGTTTAGGTTCTTCACTGTCACTGTGCCTGCACAGCAGCTGGGAGACCCTTTGCAAAAGCCACAAGACACATAGGGGTCTGTTTATAATTTTGTTCAGGTATACAGTATCTCACAAAAGTGAGTACACCCCTCACATTTTTGTAAATATTTTATTATATATTTTCATGTGACAGCACTGAAGAAATTACACTTTGCTACAATGTAAAGTAATGAGTGTACAGCTTGTATAACAATGTAAATTCGCTGTCCCCTCAAAATAAGTCAACACACAGCCATTAATGTCTAAACCGCTGGCAACAAAAGTGAGTACACCCCTAAGTGAAAATGTCCGAATTGGGTCCAAAGTGTCAATATTTTGTGTGGCCACCATTATTTTCTAGCACTGCCTTAACCATCTTGGGCATGTTCACCAGAGCTTCACAGGTTGTCACTGGAGTCCTCTTCCACTCCTCCATGATGACATCACGGAGCTGGTGGATGTTAGAGACCTTGCACTCCTCCACATTCCATTTGAGGATGCCCCACAGATGCTCAATAGGGTTTAGGTCTGGAGACATGCTTGGCCAGTCCATCACCTTTACCCTCAGCTTCTTTAGCAAGGCAGTGGTCGTCTTGGAGGTGTGTTTGGGGGGTCGATATGTTGGAATACTGACCTGCAGCCCAGTCTCCAAAGGGAGGGGATCATGCTCTGCTTCAGTATGTCACAGTATATGTTGACATTCATGGTTCCCTCAATGAACTGTAGCTCCCCAGTGCTGGCAGCACTCATGCAGCCCCAGACCATGACATTCCCACTACCATGCTTGACTGTAGGCAAGACACACTTGTCTTTGTACTCCTCACCTGGTTGCCGCCACACACGCTTGACACCATCTGAACCAAAGAAGTTTATCTTGGTCTCATCAGACCACAGGACATGGTTCCAGTAATCCATGTCCTTAGTCTGCTTGTCTACAGCAAACTGTTTGCTGGCTTTCTTGTGCATCATCTTTAGAAGAGGATTCCTTCTGGGATGACAGCCATGCAGACCAATTTGATGTAGTGTGTGGCGTATGGCCTGAGCACTGACAGGCTGACCCCCCACCCCTTCAACCTCTGCAGCAATGCTGGCAGCACTCATACGTCTATTTCCCAAAGACAACCTCTGGATATGACGCTGAGCACGTGCACTCAACTTCTTTGGTCGACCACGGTGAGGCCTGTTCTGAGTGGAACCTGTCCTGTTAAACCACTGTATGGTCTTGGCCACCAAGCTGCAGCTCAGTTTCAGGGTCTTGGAAATCTTCTTATAGCCTAAGCCATCTTTATGTAGAGCAACAATTCTTTTTTTCAGATCCCCAGAGAGTTCTTTGTCATGAGGTGCCATGTTGAACTTCCAGTGACCAGTATGAGAGAGTGAGAGCGATAACACCAAATTTAACACACCTGCTCCCCATTCACACCTGAGACCTTGTAACACTAACGAGTCACATGACACTGGGGGAAAAAATGGCTAATTGGGCCCAATTTGGACATTTTCACTTAGGGGTGTACTCACTTTTGTTGCCAGTGGTTTAGACAGTAATGGCTGTGTGAGTTATTTTGAGGGGACAGCAAATTTACACTGTTATACAAGCTGTACACTCACTACTTTACATTGTAGCAAAGTGTAATTTCTTCAGTGTTGTCACATGAAAAGATAGAATAAAATATTTACAAAAATGTGAGGAGTGTACTCACTTTTGTGAGATACTGTAAGTCACATCACATTCAGCATTTTATTGGATACCAAGTGAAAAAATATAGTTCTGTTTTAGAATGGAAATTTTACAAAAAAATTATAGGAAATAGAGTATTTTGGCAGAAAAGACTTTGCATAAAAAATCCTCACATTAATGCAAAAGCAGCAGACCTAGAAATAAAGGTATAATTACATATCTTGCCCCTTCACGAGCCTATGACTGAGTGAGCAGAAGCAGCACACTGATAAGCTCATCTCTCTGTCACTCTGCTCTCTCCTACTGTCAGCATGCTACTATGTGAGCACAATTGATTGGCACCTTGTGTTGCTTCTCCATCTTCCAGTTTGAGACCTACTGTAAAGGTGCTGCAAGAGGCTGATCATAAAAATCTGATATTTGCACTGCTTGCATTAAAAAAAAAATGAACGAACTATTAACTACATTAACTATCAGCATTTTTATGAGTCATTTACAAATGCTTGGTGTTCAGGTTTAACCCCTAAACTTTTAACATGAACTATCAGCTTTTCTTTCCTTGCCATCAGCGGCGAAAGTTAAAGCTCAACTTCAGGAAACGTAACAATTAATTGATTGTTTAGGTCTAGGGAACTTGTTTAATAAGATTTACTTACCCAATCCTCCTCCCTACTAGTCCGGTCTCTGCAGCATCTTCTCCCCAATGCTCTGGGGGTCCAAGGTCCTAATGCCCTCTAGATCAATGCAGGGTCCATAGCTCTGCATTGAACATGATGACGCTGAGGAACAGTTGACTACTGGAGTGTGGGGGAGCGCCATCTGCAGGGGCAGCGGAGATAAGGTAAGTTAAAGTGCTTCTCCACTCCCGTAGACTTAAATGAGCAGTCACCGCTTGCAGTGTGGGTACAGCCCCACTGCAAGGGAGAATTTTCAGATTTCCCAGAGTTGGGCTTTAACCATCCCATGCCATGTAATACCTGTGCACAACAGCGCCAAAAACGAATTATCCATGTCACTAGTTATAAATAAAAGCGTATTCTCAAGTGCCAGTTAAAGAAGTGTGGTGTGAAGATGTCCAAACATGGCTCCTAAAGTCAGTCATTTCTTTAACCACTTCCATACAGGGCATTTTCACCCCCTTCCTTGCCCAAGCAAATTTTTAGCTTTCAGCGCTGTCGCATTTTGAATAACAATTGCACGGTCATACAACACTGTACCCAAATGAAATTTTTATCATTTTTTCCCCACTAATAGAGCTTTCTTTTGGTGGTATTTGATCACCTCTGCGGTTTTTATTTCTTATGCTATAAACATAACAAGAGTGACAAGTTTGAAAAAAACACAATATTTTTTACTTTTTGCTATAATAAATATCCAAATTTTTTTTTTTTTTTAAACAAATTTTTTCCTCAGTTTAGGCCGATACGTATTCTTCTACATATTTTTGGTAAAAAATATCGCAATAAGCATATATTTATTGGTTTGCGCAAAAGTTATAGCGTCTTCAAAATAAGGGGATAGATTTATAGCATTTTTATTATTATTTTTTTTTACTAGTAATGGCGGCGATCTGCGATTTTTATCATGACTGCGATATTGCGGCGGACACATCGGACAATTTTGACATATTTTTGGGACCATTCACATTTATACAGCGATCGGTGCTATAAAAATGCATTGATTACTGTATAAATGTGACTGGCAATGAAGGGGTTAACCAGGAGGGGGCGCTATAGGGTTAATCGTGTTGCTAGGGAGTGATTCTAACTGTAGGGGGAGGGAACTCACAAGGGGATGAGACCGATCGGTGTTCCTCTGTACAAGGAACACACCATCGGTCTCCTCCCATCTGACAGGACGTGGATCTGTGTGTTTACACACACAGATCCACGGTCCTGCTCGGTTACCGGGCAATCGCAGGTGCCCGGCGGGCATTGCGGCCGCTGGGCACGCGCACCGGGACCGGAGCGATGAGGCGGGCGCGCACGCGTGCTGCCGGCGGCGTGCGCACCCCCTGGGCTCCCTGGAAGGTTGCGCCGTCATATGACGGCGGCCCAGAACAACAGCTGCACCGTCCCGCCGTCATATGACAGCAGGCGGGCAGCAAGTGGTTAAAAGCACTTTGACCATTTTCTTAGGAAACAGATATTATAGATTAATCCAGGTGTCTAAAACTGGCGGCCCTCCAGCTGTTGCAGAACTACAATTCCCATGAGGCATTGCAAGGCTGACAGTTACAAGAATGACTCCCATAGGCAGAGGCATGATGGGGCTTGTAGTTCCGCAAAACAGCTGGAGGGCCGCCAGTTTTAGACCCCTGCGATTAATCTATAATATCTGTTTCTTAAGAAAATGGTCAAAGTGCATTTAAAGAAATACGTTTCTTGCAATAACTGTCCACTTAGCAACTGGGAACAACCCAGAGTAAACATTGTTTGTAAGGACTGGATGTGCAAGTCAAACACTTTCCTATGATTTTCTTTTTTTTATTTACACGTTTCTTGCCAAGTCCAAATGCTAGGCGAATGTGAATTTCGCAATACTTCCTGAAAACCTTTATGCAACTGTCTTTTTGTGTAATTTCAAACGTTATATGATTGTTTTGAGAATATGAGTTTCAGTTAAAGTAGCAGGATGAGAAGGAGCAAAATCTTTGGAAGTACTTCTTTCATCTTATGTTTCACACTTAAAGTGGTTGTAAACCTCAGACATGAAATATGAACAAAGCATATCCCTCTATAGCAGTGTTTCTTAACTCCAGTCCTCAAGGCGCCCCAACAGGTCATGTTTTTAGGCTTTCCATTATTTTGCACAGGTGATTTGATCAGTTTCACTGCCTTAGTAATTACCACAGCCATTTCATCTGAGGGAAATCCTGAAAACATGACCTGTTGGGGGGCCTTGAGGACTGGAGTTGAGAAACACTGCACTATAGTGTGTACTTGTCTCAATTAGGAGCACTAGGTGTTATTTCTGTCTGCTGCTTCGTTCCTCTGCTATAAGCATGAATCACTTGTTTTTCAGCTTTAACCCCTAAACTTTTAACCTGAACTATCAGCTTTTCTTTCCTTGCCATCAGCGGCGAACGTTAAAGCTCAACTTCAGGAAACGTAACAATTAATTGCTTGTTTAGGTCTAGGGAACTTGTTAAAGAAGATTTACTTACCTAATCCTCTGGCAGGTTTTCCTGACACAAAGCGAAAAATGGTGATGGGGAGGGACCTCCAGTTGATTGACAGCCTCAGCTCCATTCCTGTGTGCTGTGTGAAGGGGAGAGAGAGAGAGAAATCACCGCTCTGAAAGAGGTCTGTGAGGAACAAACATTTTCTCCATGCTGGAAGTAACAGGTGCAGGCAATGCTGGTAATTAAGAGGTAAACGAAAAATCCTGGACAGCCGCACTCAAAAGAAATCTTCGATCTTTATTCAAATATGATCATAAAAATACATGCCACAGCGTCACAAAGCAGGAAAACTGATGCGTTTCACACTGTAGTCAGTGCTTAATCATAGCTGGTGTGTCCCTTCCCTCCAATCAGCTCTCAGAGCTCTCCCCACTGAGCTGTGTAAGAGTTTAATTTTAGCTCTCCGGCCCTTTTTTCTGAACTCTTAGACAAGCTTATAAATTCAGCACTTTACAGATTTAGAGAAGAAAAGACTGCAGATAGACAGATATAACTTATGTTTCATCTCTGTGTATCACCTGAGGATAGTCCCTTCACTGAGTATATGAAATGGTTTACAACCACTTTAAAGTAAACTAGTCACAGGCATAGGAAAGTGAATTAAACTTCTGCTTTTATGTATCTGACAAGTGTTAACCCTATACCATGTTAAAAGGAGGGAGGTAGGGACAGTTGCTGAGGCTGTCCTCCTACAAAAACAGGGAAAATCTCGGTACCAATGAATATTTATTGCATATAAAAAAACACACATATGATTACAAAAAATCAATATATAAAAAAAGAAAGTCAATATAGTATACATATACTTGTATACTTTCAGGTGAATTTCTGGTAATGGAAATTTCTCACAGATTATGTAATCCTCTACCAGTTTCGCGATCAAAGGACTGCTTCATCAGGAAGATAAATCTATAAGGTAAATGACATATTTGAAAACCTATACAGAACATAACAACACAATATAGAAAAGATACATTTACACTACTTGAGTATATCAAGGAAAATATATAGTAGAATAAGACAGCAATGGCCCTGGTACTGTCTCTTACCTAGGAGTCCAAGGCCAGGGGCATATTTCAATCACCGCAGGATCCCCCCCATACCATGTTCTTAAAGCATAGATCCTGAACTCCAATTCAATAGGATAAAGGTACCCTATGGTACCTTAAAATGACATGGTCATTGAATGAAGTGGTAAGAATGCACCCCTGTCCCATTCGCCAGGCAATACTGCTCCTGAACGCAAACCTAACAGTTGAGCCAAGCCAAATACTTGGCTTACTCTTGCGCCCTGGTATTCCCATTCAAAAACCCTATCCGGCTTCAATAAAAAAAACAGGCATTCAGAAGGCAGCAGCATTGCTTCCTGAATGCCTGCCAGACGCTTTTGTATTGCTCTTTGTAAAACAATCTGTTGCAGATGACTTTTCAGAGACCAGTGCTAGGGTAATGACCTCCGACTCCTTATACGGGTGATATAATTGTAACTGAATACGGAATGCATATATGCAGCAGCAAGAAAGGTGGATATTAAGTTAATTCACCGTGCCAAGAGATTGTGTGCAACAACTCATGGTTAAGGATTCTGATTGTGAGCCAACAGAACTGGCTCCCAGTCATGTGACTGCTGTGAGAGCTGTTATGACATGGGTGTTCAACTTGTGGCCCTCCAGCTGTTATGGAACTACAAGTCCCATCATGCCTCTGTCTTTGGTAGCCCTGCCTGTACCTGTCAGCAGCTTGCAATTCCTCTTGAGACTGGTAGTTCCGCAAAAGCTGGAGGGCCACAAGTTGACCACCTATGTGTTAAGGGGTTAAAATAGGTAGGAATGCCAGGTTATTTGTGTACTTGTATGGCCTCCTCTGCATGCTATTAAAGGTTTAGAATGCCCTGACCTTACATTCACTTTTAAATGTGTACTGAAAAACAAGATCAACTTAAAGAGAAAAATGACTAACGTTTCTTTTCCCAGATCTCAGCCTTGAGTGCTGTAAATGTTCAACTAAGACCTCTCTAAAACCAAAATAAAGTATAAACACAGGAAATAAACACAGTGACTGTATATTGTTATCTAAGGTAGAACGATCACAACACAAGCACATGTGATGACATTTATCCTCCCCGTTCAAACAAGGTAATGAGTAAGACTTCTGAAAGCAAGCCCTGGGTCAAATGAGGTGAATACGTGCACTGCAGAGTTTCCTATAAGGTTCTTTATTTTCTTCTGTTTCTGGTTTGAATTATTAAATTTGAGCCTGGAAAAGCCAGGCTGAAATATTACTGGATTTTATTAGATGGGAAACGTATTCATAAAAAAGCCTCTTGCCAACTCAAACTGAGCAGTTTAGGTAAGAGCATTAAGTCTGTAGCATGTGAATAGACTTTTATTATTCAGACTTTAACATTGTAAATATACATAAAGTGATTTACTGTATTTATTGAAAGAGTGGTTTAGGAATAAAGTAAACACATGTTTACTAGCTGTCCTGGATTCCCTAGGACGGTCCGGATTTTTTAGGCAGTTGTCCAGCAATGTCTGTGCCCCAAGCTGTAGGTATAATGGTTGTATTGGTAATGGTCACTTAGTGTATGGAAGCAGCCTACACATCGCCCAGATGTCATCAGGATATTAGGACTATAGTATTGTGGCGTTACCCTTTATAGATGCCAAGAAAAATCCACTTAGTGTCCCAGTGCCATTCAATCTACTATCTCAAGTATTCCAAGCTGTAGGGAGAGGGGCCTGTCAGTACTGTATTGCATTGCATACTGTAATAGAGTGCTGGGTGGGGTTTGAAGGGCCTGCCCCTCTATATCCAGACTTCTCTACTCTCACTTTACTACCTTTGCAGCTCTATGCTTTATGTTCCTGTATGCAGGGAGTCCAGGCCCCTCCCTTCACCCTGTCTTGCCCACGCTATCCCAGCACACTGGCCAGCACCAACCATGCCCCTCTTCCTGGGCTCAGGATGGCCTTGGGTGAGGGTCTAGGGAAGCTCCACACTGTTGGTAGGTGTCTTGGTCATCATCTACTTTTGCTCCCTCTGCTGCACTGCCTTCCATCTACCTAACTTTGTGGGAAAACTTCCCTCCAGTACTGTGCTGAGAATTGTCCTCCAGCACAGTACTGGAGGGCAGTGCTCATCACAGTGCTGGGGGCAATGCTCATTACAATACTGGGAAGTTGTGCTCACCACATTGCTGGGGAGGGGGTTCTGTGTGACTTACTGTACTGTGAGTAAAAGTGAGGGAAAATAACAGAAAAGGTGTTATTGTTTGGATGTGGTGCTGGAGCAGATACTGGGGGTGTATAGGGGGAAACAGTGCTGGGGGTAACTGGAGTGTAGATGGGTCACAGCACTGTTGGTATCAGGGATGAATTAAGGTAAAATATTGGAGTTATCTGGAGTGCTTAGGTTAACAGTGCTGGGGGTATTGAAAAGTGTAGCAGGGGTACCAGTTCTGGGGTTATCTGAGATATAGAAAAGTCAGAGTGCTGTTTTCATTGCTTCAGACTTTAGGTGATCATTAGCATACAGGTTGGGTAGGGCTTTGCTTATAACCTGACTGCCAAACTCTTTGTACATGGCAGGGTAATATCTCATGCACCTGAATAGCAATAAGCTGTACTGTTGATCCCACCCACACCTATCACTCATTGCAAAGGTTGCAGCCAAGCAATAGAAACATTCTCACTGTCACCACCTGTGAACTAACCTTTGTGGTATTGATGGTACTACCATTCAGCCTGATGTACAAGAAAAAGAATAGGCTGCACACCACGATTGTGATCCAAAATCCTATCATTTGGTAATGATTAAGCACTTATAATAGTGTGAAACGCATCTACCGGGCACTCTGTTCTTGTGGTGTCACTCTTGGATGTCCCACTAAACGATTTTGGATCACAATCGTGGTGTGCAGCCTATTCTTTTTCTTGCACATTAATTGCGGAGGTGAGCCGAGGCGGGCACCCACGAGTTCCATTAGGCTTCCTCATCTCACCTGGAGCGGCAAGCCCTCTCTGTCCTATCACCATTCAGCCTGATCTCTATCATCTGCACATCTCCACGTGATCTAAGGCTACTAATGGCAGCACAGTGGCTTAATGGTTAGCACTTCTGTCTGCAGCAGAGTAGTTGATTTGAATCCCAACCACAACACTACCTAAACAGAGTTTACATGTACTCCCTGTGGCTGCATGAGTTTCCGTTGGGTACTTCAGTTTTCCCCCATACTCCAAAGACATGCTTTAAGATTAATTGGTTCCTGTTTAAATTAGCCCTAGTTAGTGGTTTAGGAATATGAATTAGGGTCATTAGATTGTAAATTCCTTGAGGGCAGGGACTGATGTGATTGTACAATATGTAAAGCACTGTGTAAATTGTCAGTGCTATATCAATACCTGTAATAAATAAATTGTGTTCTTACTGAGTCCACTGGTTTCCCTGACTAATCGCTTTGCGACCTTTGTCCTCCCACCTTGGGTACCTCAGCACCTATGGAAGGCATTGTTCAGCCCCTTAACATGACCTTGAATTCCACAAAACCGCAAGCTAAATCCTACTGGTCCCTCTGCACGAGAGGACCACATTTCTTCGATAAATGTGCCAGAAAAGATCACTGTTATTGAGAATTTTCAGAAACTTGGAGCACAAATTGCTTTCTTTCTTCTTTCTTTCTTTCAAATCATTTATTTAGTCAAAAGACAGGATCCATAGCATCAAAGCGATGAAAGCACAGGGGTACATAATATAACATAATACATCTTCACACAACATCAAATAAGCAGAAGAAAACAGAGCCAAAGTCAACATGTACAACCTGTGCTTGGATTGCATCACATGTTCTCGGCCAATGTATAGTCAAATCATAACATCACAATTACTTAATCATGAGATAGGGTCCAAACTGGGTTACTATACAGAATGAGCCCATGGAACCCGTCTTAATCATTTTTTCCATTTGTTTGTCAGAGAAGAATACATGATAGAGTCGTGGAAAAAATGGCAAAAAGATAGAAAGAAGGGAATAAATCAGAAGGGAAGAAAGTAGACTAGGAGGAAAGGAGAAGAAGAGAAAAGGTAAGGAGGAGAAAAGAAGGAGGGGGAGTAAAAAGGGGGAGGGGTACGGGAAGGGGAGGAGGGAATAGGAAAAATGGGGGAGAATGGAAGGATGTAGATTCGTAGAATTGCAGTAGTAATATGTAATGTGTAAAACTGCTGGTTATTGCCGCTAGAATTCATATGTCACCCACCAGTGTGCTGAAATCAATTCAGTTAATGGCATCGCTTTCAAACAGGGTCTGTCCTTCTGTGGAGAAGACAAACATATTTCACAATGTCCAAGTTTTGGAGTAGCACTCATGTTGGTGTAGTGCCGCAAAAAATGCTTTTATTTAAGAAACGAAAATAACCAATCATATATTCCCCAGAGCAGTTCATGCCCCTCACACGCTATTTTTTCAATGTAGCCCAATTCTCTTAGATACACTTAAAATACAACTAAAGGCAAATCTTTTTTTTTAGTTTTGGGAAGAGCGGTGATGGATTAGAACACCTGTCAATTCTTACTGCTGTCTGTGTCCCCATTAGGGAGATTCACCATCTCCATTTGTCATGTTTACCATTATCATCAAAGGTTAAAGTAAAAGAAAATCCCAAATTTTGAGTTGTCCCCAGAAAAGTAATAGAGGGGAAATTTTCCAATAGGGACACTACTTCTGGTGAACTGAGGGGCCCCAAGGGATCTCCTTAATTTGCAGGGATTTCCTCTCACTTCCTGTTTTGGATATGGGACAGAGAGGGAATGACATCTCCCCAATGGGAGTGGCAAAAAGAAAAAAAATGGCAGGACAGGACTGGCAGCTATAATCCCTCCTTGCTCTAGCCAAAAAGTGTCCATTTAATTTGGAAAGCATGAGTCAAACTCAACTTTATGAACTTTATGAACATTGTGAACTTTAAAACGGGGGTGGGGAGGGGGTGACTTCAATGTTCCCATAGACCTAGCGCTAGACACATCTTCGGTTACATCATCATTTCCCTACATGAGACTCAGATTGATAAAAAAAACAGCTTTCCTCTCTATGCCTACTTGAAATTTGGATCTTTTTACACTCAGATGTCAGAGATTATATATATGATTTTACCCCTTGGGACAGATCCTCCAGACTTGAGCATTTTTTTCTTTCTCAACAAGACTTACCTAGTCTATGCATTGCCACCATTAAACCAACAATGCTCTCAGACCATATGCTGACTCAGAAAACCCATTCCCAAAATACCTCTATATGAAATTATGGAAAACAATACTGGAAAGAGAGCTACAACTAAAATTTTAGACAACGTTATAGGTCCGAGCCCACAAAAGTTTGTTTTTGCACTGTATATAAGAAAAAGGATCACAAAATATTGATGTGGTATTAATATTTGTATTAGCATATGGAGAATCATATTAAACACCAGAAAAACCTTAATATGATCCTCCCTTCTTATCACAATATGTGCTGAAGATGCAAATCTAAGGTGGGGGGTCTAGCTATCATATCTTGTAGTTCTTCCCAGGTGACACCCCATTCTGGCGAGAACTTCCTATCCAAGAGCTCAAACTACCGGATAAAACAATACTCACTGACTCATCTTTAAGGCCAATCAGCCACAGGACAGCAATCATGTCTGGGACACTCTCTGCATCATTTAAGTCTGCCGACTGCCAGGGAAGAGGTGAAAAGGAGGACCCCGTGACAGGCCTAAAGTCATTAGAAAAAGGTAAGTAGAAACAGAAGTGAAAAATAAATGTTGGTGGCCCCTGGGGGAAGAACTAGGTGAGCAAGATGCCAGGAAGGAAGCTAGGTTTCAGGGACAATGTAACTTCTGTGTGCACATAAACAGGAGTTATGCCATCAATGCTCACCAAAGAGTCATGGAAAAAGCAACAGAGAAAGATGGCAGTTGGTGGGAGACAGAGTAGAGAATGTGAGCCTGGATATGTCAGTGCTTTAGAAGGGAACCCTGGCATGTAAGTTATGCTATGCTTATTTGCACATTGTTTATTACAAGTATTTAGACAGCGTCAACAATTTTACACATCACTTTACATATATTGTACATTTATATCAGTCCCTGCCCTCAAGGAGCTTAACATCTAAGTTTTCTACCTCACATGCCTATATGCACATACATGCACCAACTTACCAACAGTTCTTTGGAGTTTGGGAGGAAATCCACTCAAGCTCAGGAATAACATGCAAACTTCAAGGAGGCAGTAGCATAGTTGGGTTTCCAGCTGATGACCCTAGTGTTGAATGGCAGGAGTCTCATAACCTATTAACCATAACCATTTTTGTTTCTCAAGCATTTATACATTGACAACCCTGTAGTGAGGAGCTACAAAGAGCCTAAATATAAAATGAAAATTTGTTTAGTGTATGTAATAAAAAAATATGGCTGCCCAAACATGCATATACTGTATTTTTACAGCAAAACATGGCATTTTTTAAATTACAAACAACTAAAACTTTCATTTACATTAAACTTTTACATACTGTGTATATAAAAATATAAAACTACCATGATTTTCTTTTAAAAACAAAAATTCCTTTGAAACTTTAGAGAAAGTTTACTAAAAACTATAGTTGATGGGAACAAAAACTAGAAGCTCTATCTTACTGCAGCTATTGCTTGTAAAATATCCAGGGGATCAGAATATAACAATTATGGGGTAATTTATAGGCTGCAAGGCTTGAAGCTGTTTAAAGCATATTTAAACCAAAAAATCTAATATTGTAGCTCACCAGTCCTTAGCTTACCAATCCAACAGATGTGGTGGCTGCATAAGTTTTCTTTTTCAGGCTTTTTTTGTTTTTTTTTATCTGGTAAATCTGTGAAAACAAAATCTCACTGTATTTAAAGTGGTTCTAAAGCCTGTTTTTTTACCTTAATGAATTCCCTGCATTAAGTTAAAAAAAACACCCCACTAACTATTTTCCTCCTTTTCCTCTAAGTACTTACCTGGCCAGTGATTCAGCACTGTCCCGGCTTTAGGTCTTCTCTTCCCTCTCTTCCTTCTCTCACATGGACTTGGGCAGCAGTGGGAGTCATTGGCTCTGCTTCTGTCAATCAAGTCCTATGAGCAGAGAGGGTGGGCGGGCCAAGTCGCTCTGTTTGTATCTACAGACACACCAAGCCCGGATTGGGAGCAAGCCCGAAGGTGCACCCCCCTTAGGAAGTGGATTCCTATGGTGGTGCACTGAAAACAGGAGGGGCCTAGAGTGCTGACGAGGGATGCCAGAAGAGGAGATCGGAACCGCCCTGTGAAAAAACATTGCACAGAGCAGGTAAGTAGAACATGTTTGCTATTTTAATTTTAAAAATTGCAGTCTTTACAATCACTTTAGGGGGGAGCCACTGTTTCCACTAAATTTGACAGCGTCTCCACCCAGGACAGGGCCTCTGTGAACACGGGGGATTCTCTTCCTGGGAAATGAATGCGTAATCTAAACAAAGCAATTGGGAGCAGAGGAACTACTGCAACCAGCATATAACATTAACCATAAGTATATACAGTATCTCACAAAAGTGAGTACACCCCTCACATTTTTTGTAAATATTTTATTATATCTTTTCATGTGACAACACTGAAGAAATTACACTTTGCTACAATGCAAAGTAGTGAGTGTATAGCTTGAATAACAGTGTAAACTTGCTTCCCCCTCAAAATAACGCAACACACAGCCATTAATGTCTAAACCGTTGGCAACAAAAGTGAGTACACCCCTAAGTGAAAATGTCCGAATTGGGCCCAAATAGCCATTTTCCCTCCATGGAGTCATGTGACTTGTTAGTGTTACAAGGTCTAAAGTGTGAATGGGGAGCAGGTGTGTTAAATGTGGTGTTATCGTTCTCACTCTCTCATACTGGTCACTGGAAATTCAACTTGGCACCTCATGGCAAAGAACTCTCTGAGGATCTGAAAAAAAGAATTGTTGCTCTACATAAAGATGGCCTAGGCTATAAGAAGATTGCAAAGACCCTGAAACTGAGCTGCAGCACGGTGGCTAAGACCATACAGCAGTTTAACAGGACAGGTTCCACTCAGAACAGGCCTCGCCATGGTCGACCAAAGAAGTTGAGTGCACCTGCTCAGCGTCATATCCAGGGGTTGTCTTTGAGAAATAAACATATGAGTGCTGCCAGCATTGCTACAGAGGTTGAAGGGGTGGGAGGTCAGCCTGTCAGTGCTCAGACCATACGCCGCACACTGCATCAAATTGGTCTGCATCGCTGTCATCCCAGAAGGAAGCCTCTTCTAAAGATGATGCACAAAAAAGCCCGCAAACAGTTTGCTGAAGACATGGATTACTGGAACCATGTCCTGTGGTCTGATGAGACCAAGATAAAGTTATTTGGTTCAGATGGTGTCAAGCATGTGTGGCGACAACCAAGTGAGGAGTACAAAGACAAGTGTGTCTTACCTACAGTCAAGCATTGTGGTGGGAGTGTCATGGTCTGGGGCTGCATGAGTTCTGCCGGGACTGGGGAGCTACAGTTCATTGAGGGAACCATGAATGCCAACATGTACTGTGACATACTAAAGCAGAGCATAATCCCCTCCCTTCTGAGACTGGGCCGCAGGGCAGTATTCCAACATAACGACCGTCAAACACAGCTCCAAGATGACCACTGCCTTGCTAAAGAAGCTGAGGGTAAAGGTGATGGACTGGCCAAGCATGTTTCCAGACCTAAACCCTAATGAGCATCTGTGGGGCATTATCAAATAGAAGGTGGAGGAGTGCAAGGTCTCTAACATCCACCAGCTCCGTGATGTCGTCATGGAGGAGTGGAAGAGGACTCCAATGGCAACCTATGATGCTCTGGTGAACTACCTGCCCAAGAGGGTTAAGGCAGTGTTGGAAAATAATGGTGGCCACACAAAATATTGACACTTTGTGCCCAATTTGGACATTTTCACTTAGGGGTGTACTCACTTTCGTTGCCAGCGATTTAGACATTAATGGCTGTGTGTTGAGTTATTTTGAGGGGAGAGCAAATTTACACTGTTATACAAGCTGTACACTCACTACTTTACATTGTAGCAAAGTGTCATTTCTTCAGTGTTGTCACATGAAAAGATATAATAAAATATTTACAAAAAAGTGAGGGGTGTACTCACCTTTGTGAAATACTGTACATGCACACCAGTATGGAAATAATAAAAGCTTTATATAAGAAAACATTAATAATATTACATACAGCCAATACTATAAACAGGTATCAGCAGAGGGCTCAATAGGCATCCTCATTAAATCATGCACATACACCCGGGTATATACTGTATAGTTATTAATAGAAATACCACCAGATAAATGTTACAGCAAAGTCCAGTTGTGGGGCCCCTGAAGATGATCAAATGTGGCGTCTGTCTTTGTGTTCGAGACCTGAAGACAAGATCTGTGGTGATTGGGAGATCCTCTAACTGTTCTCCAACCACCCTAGAACACAGTTTTTCATATGCAGAAGCCGTGGTGTGGCACTAGAACTCAAACTCAGCCTATCCACTCTGCACTTTTGTCCCTCTCAAGTAGTTTCTAATGGGACATGCAACCAGACCTCTACCAGAAGTGACCATTATAGCTATAGCTATATAGCTATAATATAGAATCGCAGAATAGGAGAGGCAGAGCTAACTAAAATAACATGAGCTGCTTATAAATTATTTTGCAATAAACAGGTTCACCTACTAATATACTGGAATGTGACCACTATATACATAAAGCAGCACAGACCTAGTTATATGACACTGTGAATATGAGATAATAACAATAGGACAGAGACACTCTGTCTGTCACAAGGATTCAGATATATACTCAAGAAGCTATCAGCAGCTGCAATTAAACTATTGGAGCATAGGAATACTTGCATAACATCTCTTCTGCCCTGGATTTAGCAGCATGGACAGGATATGTGGCTGAGACTTTCTCTCTCTCTCTCCACTTCCTCCTTCTGAGGGTTTTCAGAGCCAGCCTCCCAGAGCCAAAAAGTGCTTATACATAATTATGCATAACATTTGTGATATTAACAGCTAACAGTAGAGCGCAGCAGTTTCAGTTTCTTTCAGTTCAGCTCAAAGTGAGTGACAAGGACACTTGTGGCAGGATTATCTGGTATTTTTTTACTTGATGAAAATGTTCTTAATCTGAAAAGTGGGGTTTCCTCAAATCTCTCTGCAAAAGTGGAAATACACTTTAAGCTAGCCATACACAACACAATCTTCTCTCATTCAGCCTTCGGCCTGAAGGAGAGAAAAACGATCAATTCCTCCAACCATGCTAAACAGCATGGATGGAGGAATTTCCACTCTTTTGCATTCAGCAGCTGCAGCACTGTGGGTGTCTGAATATGCAAACAATGACTGCATCTGATGCGATTCAGTCACTGTTCAACTGATAATTTTCTACCTGGGTCAGTTGATATTTAAATCAACTTTTGTTGAGCTGGCTGATGCTTACAGGGCTACCCAGTGCTAAAATTTCAGTGGATTCAGCAAGAATGTTCTGGTAGGAATCTTAGGAATCCTGACACCATTCACTGTCAGCTCTGACCATGGCAACCTTCTGACCAAACAAGTCCTGACTACAATTCCACACCGTATGCAGTCATTTAACTGTCCATCTGGCTTTTAAACTTCCTGGATATACTTTAGTCTTTGCACTCTTTAAACCTACTGGACCTAGTTCTTTAAACAGGCATGTCAATCCAGTCTTCTGCTCAACAAAAAACATCAAACTCATCTAGTTTAGCTAAAACTTATCTAATGTAGGTAATGTGCATCTTATGTCCTCATCATTCCTAAATCCTAACCCAGGAACCTTACATCACAGGTCACCTAATCATAATGTATCAAATGGAAGATTAATAGTGCGCTATATCTAAGATTACAGAAAAACAATGGGTTGCAGCCTAATGCCCTGTACACACGATAGGATTTTACGACAACAAAATCCAGGTTTTTTTTCCGACGGATGTTGGCTTAAACTTGTCATGCATACACACGGTCACACAAAGTTGGTCAGAAATTCCGAACGTCAAGAACGTGGTGACGTACAACACGTACGACAAGCCGAGAAAAATGAAGTTCAATAGCCAGTGCTGCTCTTCTGCTTGATTCTGAGCATGCGTGGAACTTTGTGCGTCGGAATTGTGTACACACGATCGGAATTTCCGACAACGGATTTTGTTTTCGGAAAATTTGAGAACCAGCTCTCAAATTTTGTGTGAAGAAAATTCCTATGGAAAAATGTGTGATGGAGCCTATACACGGTCGGAATTTCCGACAACAAGGTCCTATCACACATTTTCTGTAGGAAAATCTTATTGTGTGTACGGGGCATTAAAGTCTTCAGTCTCAGCTGCTCAGTCACAGTCAACACCATAACAACTGTCCCTCATAAATGAGATTTTTTTTTAACTTTATAAATGTCTCGGTCCTCACTTTTTTGGATAAGAGACCAAGACAATACACATTGTCATGACTTTGCTCCAGGAGGACCCACAGTATTAGGAGAATTAAGGTTAAGGGATTAGATCAACAGTTAAGGGTTCATTTTAATTTGGGGTTTTAATCTAAAGGCTGAGGTAAGTATATATATTTAAACGTTAACTCTACATATAAAAAATAATACAGCATATGTATAGTTGCTACACAAGCACATATCGTATTTTAAAAGAGAAGTTTTTTGCAGATTCATACTTACCTAGGTGGATGCAGCATCTATCCCCTGCCGACTCTAACACTGAGAGCTCCCTGAGCAGAGAGCAGGTGACTTTAGTCACCAGCTCTTTGCTCTGCTTCCCCCCTGTGGATGGGGTGGGAGCAGCTGCTCAGGCTCTCAGTGGCTCGCTGAGAGGTAGAGCCGGGTGCCGGTCCAGACATGTCTGCGGATACCGACTTCATTGTCACAATCTTGCCCGAGCCTGGACAGGCTCTGTGATGTCAGCCCACAGCGGGCTCCAGCCCACTGTCAGCTGAAAATGGGTCGCAGGAGTGCAGAACAAACTGGAGCTTTGGCTGTACTTCTCCTTTAATGAATGTATGTATGTATGTAGTTTAATGTAATTTAAATTACCTTCCCTTTTCAATCTGCAGCTGCTGTAATTTTCTGTAACATTCAATGTAATATGGCTGGCAACCTGGAGGCATTCCGTACACAGTTGGTGTAGATAACTTCCCCCTAGAAATGTACTACTTGTGTGATTGTCTCACTGATTTTCCCAGTAGTCTGCACTAAAATAGTCAGATTTTAGGCATCCCCTGCAGTAGGCATTATACTTTTGGTATGATACTCCCTACGTGTTAATTATTTCTAAAGGGATGCAGACATTTCAAATGTCATTATTAGAATACTTTAAGTGTATTAGCCTATTAGATTAAACACATATATAGTACTCCCATTTAGGAACCAAACTTCTAGGGACATAGTTGAACATACAGCTTTTGCCTAAAGCAGAACTTCATTCTGTCAATCATCATTGACTATTTTTAATCCTTATGCTGCTAGCATTAATTAATAGATAAGAAGGTATATCATATTTACATTTTTTTTGTTTACATTTCTTTAGTTACTTCCTGGTTTCCAGACCTAGGCAAATTATGTCATACATCCCAGGAGTCTTTAGGAGGAGAGAACGCGGTTTTCTCAGCTACAAACACCCTCCGGACTCCATGCCTGAGCTAAGGGCAGATTGATTCCAGTAAGTAAATGCTACATGAAATAAAGCATGGAGGCATGAATGTATGGGCAAGTTTGCTTTAAATTTTGAAAATGAATTCGGTAGCATTTTTAGTTTGTGGGGCTCAGATGCAGTGTAGTTCAGCTGTAAGAACAGTTACAAGTAGGGCTTTGCTACAAAGTTTGTTAAAATCCTTGCAATGTACTGTAAATAGATCACCCAGATCTATTTTTCTCAGCAAAAGCTTTAAGCATAATGGGGTAGGTGAAATGCTTTTAATTCACTTTTAATGGCTAAGGCAGGGGTAGGCAACCTTTTGAGCACTGTGTGCCGAAAAATGTTTTCAAAGAAATTAAGTGTGCCGATTTTATAACAATAAAATGTCAACTTCACACTTTCAATCACGAAAATTATTTTTTATAAAGTAAATGCTTTAAACTACTTGAGTAGTAGTGAGAAATTAACATCCTGCACTCTCACGCATCAGATCAGCCCCAATTCACCTGCTCATCTGCCCCACCACTGTACCACCCTGCTCTTCTGTCCCACCACTGTAACTCCCTGCTTATCTGCCCCACCAATGTAACCTCTTTCTCATCTGCCCCACCACTGTACCCCCTTTCTCATCTGCCCCACCACTGTAACCCCCTGCTCATCTGCCCCACCACTGTACCTCCTTTCTCATCTGCCCCACCACTGTAACCCCCTGCTCATCTGCCCCACCAATGTACCCCCTTTCTCATCTGCCCCACCACTGTAACCCCCTGCTCATCTGCCCCACCAATGTACCCCCTTTCTCATCTGCCCCACTACTGTAACCCCCTGCTCATCTGCCCCACCAATCCTCCCCCTTTCTCATCTGCCCCACCACTGTACCTCCCTGCACATCTGCTCCACCGCCGTACCCCCATGCTCTTCTGTCTCACCGCTCAACCACCTTCTTATCTGTCATAACACTGAACTTATCTGCTCATCTGCCCCACCACTGTAACCCCCTTTCTCATCTGCCTCACCACTGTAACCCCCTTTCTCATCTGCCCCACCACTGTACCTCCTGCACATCTGCCCCACCTCTGTTCCCCCTGCTCTTCTGCCCCACTACTGTAACCCCCTACTCATCTGTCCCACCAATGTACCTCCTTTCTCCTCTTCCCTGCCACTGTACCCACTTTCTCATCTGCCCCACCACTGTACCTCCTGCACATCTGCCCCACCTCTGTTCCCCCTGCTCTTCTGCCCCACTACTGCAACCCCCTGCTCATGTGTTCCACTGATGTACCTCCTTTCTCTTCTGCACCCCTTTGCACATCTGCCCCACTTGTGTACCCCCCTGCTCCTCTGCCCAACCATTATAACCCCCTGCTCATCTGTCCCACCAATGCACTTCCTTTCACATTTGTTCTGTTTTACCGCTCAACCACCTTCTTATCTGTCATAACACTGAACTTATCTGCTCATCTGCCCCACCACTGTAACCCCCTTTCTCATCTGCCTCACCACTGTAACCCCCTTTCTCATCTTCCCCACCACTGTACCTCCTGCACATCTGCCCCACTGCTGTACCCCCTTGCTCTTCTGTCCCACCACTAAACCCCATTCTCATCTGCCCCAACAGTGAACCCCCTCTGCTCATCTGCCCCATCACTGTACCCCCCTGCTTTTCTTTCCCACTGCTGAACCCCCTTATCATCACTCCCACAACTGTACCTCCTGCACATCTGCCCCACTACTGTAACCCCCCTGCTCATCTGCCCCATCAATGTACCTCCCTGCACATCTGCTCCACCGCCATATCCCCATGCTCTTCTGTCTCACTACTGAAATACCATCTCATCTTTCCTAACACTAAACCCATCTGTTCATCTGCCCCACCACTGTAACCTGCTTTCTCATCTGCCCCACCAATGTACCTCCTGCACATCTGTCTCACCTCTGTACCCCCCTGCTCTTTTCTGAAAGCAGCAAACCTGTGTGCAGGATCATAAGTTGGGCCCCCGCAGCTGAGAAAAATTGCGGCTCTCTGCACAGCAGCAAAAGTTGGGTGAGATTTTCATTGCACTGAATACTGCCTGTGGCTTAAAGGGACACAGAGTGCAGGGGTTCCATAGTAAGTGATGCAAAGGTTCAGGAATAATTTCAACAAAATTCCCAGAAGCTCAACAGTAATTCCACAAACTATCACCTGATTGTGGTTTTCTCAATCACAGTGAAATCCCTTCTTTCTGAGATTGGTAGTAGCAACCAAGCGAGTCATCTTCCAGATGGTGGACAGGGCTAGCAGGACTGTGATTGGCTTTAGCAGTGGCCAGTGACAGTCCTCCTCCTCCTGGAAACAGGGACCCCCCCCAGCAGAACTTCACCCAATCTCTTCGTCATCATAAAAGCTGACAATCGCAGGTACAGCAGAGAGAACCAAGCAATGTTTCCCATCTTTTATAATGTGTGGGGGCACAGTGCCTCCCCCTCAGTGCAGGTGCGACGTGGGGAACTCTGAAATTGGAATGCATTATTGTCGCACTGACACTTTCCGGCGCTGCTCTGCTGATGGGGAGGGAGTCGAGTACCGGCAAAAGAGACTTTGAGTGCCCCTGGTGGCGCCAGTGCTGGGGGTTGCCTACCCCTGGGCTAAAGTCACCTTTTAGAACATGTTACTTATAACATGTAACATGTATCAACTACTCTTTCAGTAACATAATACTTTGTAAGATTAGTTTTGAACTTTCCTTCTTCTAGTTTGATGTCATGTCCCTGTGTTCTTCATATTGGCTTCATATTTCCCATACTTCCTTCTTGAACCTTACAGTTTCCCCCCTCTTGATGTATTTAAAGATTTCAGTCATGTCTCCCTTTTCCCTTTTTTCCTCCAGACTGTACATATTACGTTTCTAAAGTCTCTCCTGATATGTTTTATCCCTCAGGCTTTTCACCTTTTTGTTGCCAATCTCTGGACCAGTTCTACCTTTTCAATATCTTTTTGTAAGTGAGGTCTCCAGAACTGGCCACAGTATTCTAAATGAGGTGTCACTAAAGGTCCATATAGGGGAATCAGGACCTCATTCCTCCTGCTGGTGATCCCTCTAGTGATCCATCCCAGAAATCTATTCGCTGTTCCCTCTGCCTGGTCACACTGTTTGCTCATTTTGCAATCATCTGAAATAAGTATTCCCTAATCATTTCCTGTAGTGCTGGCCAAACTGTACCCCTAATACTGTAATAGTCAAGGGATTATTTTCCCTAGATGTATTATTTTACATTTCGAAACATTGAACTGCAGTTCCACTGCTTTGACCAATCTTCCAGCAAATCACATTCCATGTTACAGATATCAACCCTTTTGCGCAGCTTTGTGTCAACAGCAAAAATACATACCCTACCAATCATCCCTTTAGTTACTGTATATAACTTACAAATAGATTAAATAGAACAGGTCATAGTACAGAGCCTTGTGGTACACCACTAGTGACTGATCTCTGTTCTGAATGAACGCCATTTGCAACCACCTGCTATCTATCCAAACATTGTGACAATTACCTTTGTGCCAAACTGGATTTTTTTTCCTGTGTCCATGTTTTAGGTACTAGATAAATGGGGTTTGGTCGTGTCCCAAAATCAAGGCAATCCAGGAATTGGCTCAACACCCTCAGTTTGAAGGATCTCAAAAAAGGAATTTTTTAGGCTTTGCAAATTTCTATCAGAGGTTCATCCAATTTGTTCCCTGTCAATTACCAGTAGAGAGCTGATACTTATTTCTGTATTTGTGTAATGTATGTAATTCCTGCTGGTCCACCAAGGCAGCCAACCCTTTCAGTTAATCAAATAAATCTTTCTGCACCACCCCCATCATAGTTCATTCTAACCCATGACAGCCTTTTATTATGGAAGTTGATACCGCTGAATATGGGGTGGGTGCTCTTTGCAAATACTGCAACTACTGTACTCTGGAAACTTACATCCATGTGTTTTGCTTTTAAAGTAGAATTTCACACTAGAAATAACTAAGCTTTAAGCTGCTCCCACTCTCTTCTAACGCCTATTCTAACTACCCTGTAGGAAGAAGATACATATATTTACCTATTCTCAATGCACTCCAGTTAAGTAACATAATTTGCTCCCAGGAGCCCCCTTCAGGGACAGTCTACAACGCATGTCCCATAGTAAGCCTATGGGTGACATCATGACCCAGGCATTCCTTCCATTGTTGGTGCTCTCACCTCTTGCTTGAAGCCGACTGCTGGGGAAATCATGTGACCGGACCAGAGCACTCTGAGAATAGGTAAGTATATACATCTTCCTTTTTCAGGGTAGTTAGTATAGGAGTTAGAAGGGGAGTGGAAGCAGTGTTAAGCTTAGTTAGTTATAGTCATGAATTACACTTTAAGATCTTTGTAGACAAAAATGATGACTCCGGAAATCAGAATCTCTAGCAGGGAAAGGGGTTTTTGAATAACCAACAAACCATGCTTCCCAGTATCATATAACCATTTAAATATGTAGATCACAAAAACCTCATACACATCAAGTCAGCCAAACAGCTTATTTTCAGACAAATGGCCACCTTTTTACTTTCTTCAATTTTATCAGAACCTATAGACCTGGATTTTGAAATGTCAAATGCCCTTTCCTTATTTTTGCATAACCCCAACTTAGAATCTTGAGAAATCATGTCCAGCTTGTCTAAGGAATATTTTCTAGTTGCGTCATTTCTAGGTCTTAATGCCCTCCTCCATCTTAGCAGGACCATGTACACACTGACAAACCCACATTTTTACTGCAGGCCATGCAGGCTTGTTTAAAACCATTTACACTCACAGTTTGGTGGCCTTCACTGAAGGACAGCATCCCTGTATATGACAATCTTACCCAGTGTCTTATAGGTTGGAAATACCCCTATACTAAAAAAATCTTAGGCACCTTTCACATGGGCGCCTCCATGAAGCAGGATCTGCTTGCTCAGTGGGGAATCTCTCTGCTGATCCCTCCCCGCGGCAGGCGGATGACAGGTCTGTGTTTGCTCTGCTATGCAGAGCAGGCATGGACACAGCCCGCTCTTGTCTATTGGACAATCGGATGGAAACTGCCTGCATGTCTGTTTCCGTCCAGTGCCATCTGATCTGCCAGACGGATGGGGAATAGGTTCCTCATCTGTCTGTTTTTGGCTGGCAGGATTGGATGGCAGCAGGTGTCAGCGGACATTTGACCATAGAAGAGACTGGAGGGTCCGCTTGAAAAACTGACAGGTGGACCTGACCGGATCTTCCGTGTGGAAGAGGCTTTACTGTTTTTAACAAGTCTCTGTCAAAATTGCCTAACATAGAATTGTTCTCTTCTCCAACTTGATGGTTGGCGGTGAACCAGTGTATAAGGTTAACAAGGTCCTCCATTAGAGAAAGGTTTGTAATTAAATCTGATATTTATTTGGTAGTAAAGATTATACTGTAGTATCAAAAAGAGATGCTGGGTACATGCATTGAGAAGCAGAAAGCCACAAGATGGACTGTACTGTGTGGGAAGGGGAGCAAAAGGGCCCCTGACAGAAAGGGCCCCCTCTATACAAAACATATAAAACAATATAAAATATATATATATATATAAAATAATACAAATAAATGATAAATTATGATGTATAATATAAAAACTAATTTTCTTTTATTAAATGTATCTTGGTAAGTAACATTTTGCTGACCATCATTTGTAAAACTCTGGACTGGTATGTTGTATAATTTTTCAAAAATGAATTTTGGCAGCTCAAGCAAAGCACACTTATGACTGCATGTGTGTGTGGGGTATGCATGACCTCGGAATGACATTGTGACATGCATTTTAAAAATGTGTGACTGTCATTCATGTAAACCAACTCTGTGTATAAGGGGCCCCCCAAACCTGAAGTGCCCGAGCCCCCCCAAGGTCTAAACCTGGCTCTAAAGGGGAGATTAGTAGGTTTGGGACAGTGGCTCTTGGATTGGAGGGGAAACAGCAGTGCAGGGTAATGGCACAGTGTGCAGACACTAAAACCCCTTCTCTCCCAGAAGCCTGACATGGTTGTCTGGCCAACTCAATTTTCACTTGTTTCCTGCTGGGTGCTGTGCATGTGTTCTGCTGTAGGGAACATTAGAGCTTGTACTGTTGTTTATAGGAGAATTGTTGTTTAATAGAACAGTATTTTCTTTTGCAATCTTTTGCACATTAATATTGCTCAATACATACTGCTTTCCATGACTGGGACACCAATTATTGCAGTATAGATGGCTCTAACAGGTTACTTCAACTAATCACTGCACTCTTTACGCTGAGTTGTGTGTGCCATACTCCTGGCCTTTGCACTCTGTATGCTTGGCTGTATATGATGTATTCATACCACTGAACTCTGTACTCTGAGTCGTATATGACATAATCCAGATCTAAGCACACAGTATGCTATACTGTACAACTGTTGCTGATTGCTAAGTAGTCACTGACTATGTAAATATGTGCAGAAAAACATACACTCACCGGCCACCTTATTAAATACACCTGTTCAATTGCTTGGTAACACAAATTGCTAATTAGCCAATCACATGGCAGCAACTCAATGCATTTAGGCATCTAGACGTGGTGAAGATGACTTGCTGAATTTCAAACTGGGCATCAGAATGGTGAAGAAAGGGGATTTAAGTGACTTTGAACGTGGCATTGTTGTTGGTGCCAAACGGGCTGGTCTGAATATTTCTGCTGATCTGCTGGGATTTTCATGCACAACCATCTCTAGGATTTACAGAGAATGGTCCGAAAAAGAGAAAATATTCAGTGAGTGGCAGTTGTGTGGATGAAAATGCCTTCTTGATGTCAGAAGAGAATGGGCAGACTGGTTTGAGATGATAGAAAGGCAACAGTAACTCAAATAACCACTCGTTACAACCAAGGTATGCAGAATACCATCTCTGAACGCTCAACACATCAAACCTTTAAGCAGGCTACAGCAGCAGAAGGTGGCACCGGGTGCCACTATTGTCTGCTAAGAATAGGAAACTAAGGCTACAATTCGCACAAAATTGGACAATAGAAGAATGAAAAAATGTTGCCTGTTCTGATGAGTCTCGATTTCAGCTGCGACATTTAGATGGTAGGGTCAGAATTTGGTGTAAATTCTTTTCCAACTTATATACTCCTGCGTATATTTGTGGGAGTGAGGTCCCCTATAAGGGACAGTTATGATGTCTGATAGTAAGAAGTGCCTTAGATATCGTACAACATAGGTCGGGGGCTCCATCACCACCTAGAGCAATTTTCAGTGGTTATGCTTTTTGTTTTGATCTCATGGTCCTTATGTTTTGTATAAATATGATTCTCTAGGTGGTCAGTTAGATGGCTGCCTCTCGAAGTTTATGATGTTCCTGCACTTTATATGCAGTTTATAGACAGTCATTGTCCTTCCTTTCTCTACAAGTTTATGTATCTCCATGGGGCCTCACGGAAGACCCAACTGGACTTTTATGGTCTTCTTCCGTTCCTTCTCCCCCTCATATTTGTGTGCCATTTTTATTACATGTACGAAGTACGCGAGGATTGTTCACTGCTCTGCTAAGTGATCTTTTTCTTTATTCTTTTCAAAATAACTAATAACATGAAAGCATGGATCCATCCTTATATCAACTGTTCAGGCTGGTGTTGGTGGTGTAATGATGTGGGGGATATTTTCTTGGCACACTTTGGGTCTCTTAGTACCAATTGAGCATCGTTTAAACGCCACGTCCTACCTGAGTATTGTTGCTGACCATGTCCATCCCTTTATGACTACAGTGTACCCATCTTCTGATGGCTACTTCCAGCAGGATAATATACCATGTCACAAGGCTCAAATCATCTCACCACTGGTTTCTTGAACATGATAATGAGTTCACTGTACTCCAATGGCCTCCACAGTCACCAGATCTCAATCCAATAAAGCACCCTTGGGATGTGGTGAATGCGAAGCCGACAAATCTGCAGCAACTGGGTAATGCTATCATGTCAATGTGGACCAAAATCTCTGAGGAATGTTTCCAACACCTTGTTGAATCTATGCCATGAAGGATTAAGGCAGTTCTGAAGCCAAAAGGGAGTCCAATCCAGTACTAGCCAGGTGTACCTAACAAAATGGCCAGTAAGTGTATATAATGGAAGAATTACATTTTTTACCAATGATTGGGGTTTGTAAGTGTCTGGATTCTAGATTGTGGCACAGTAAATAAAGCCTATCTTTTGGTTACAAAGACTGTACACAGTGAGTAGTCTCAGGTTTTAGGCCCATCCCACAGTTAGCGCAATTTTGTCACATCCATAATTTACCATGGCACACACAGCATGTCGCCTAATTGTTCCCCCCAGAGTTCCCAAGGAAGAGCCCCTCCCCAGGAACTATAAATTATCTACAACCCTGAATGCATAACCAGAAAAAAGTGGATCACCAAAGAATACAAATGTTTACAAAATGACAACAATGTGTATCAACTGTGAAAAACATCTGCTCCAGAGGAATTACCATCAAAAAAGGATCTCCAGCCAGAGAAAGAGACCTGTTACTATATCAGAATAATACAAAAAAATATATACAAATTTAAAAAAAAGTTACATTTCATTGTTGGTCTGATGTGAAGTGTGTTATGAGTTCGGGCTAGTAGTCATGACAACTCACCTGTGATCAATTACTCTTCTAGAAAACCTTACAAACCAGACAGGAGGAAGAACTCAGAAAAAAATAATGAGGTTTATCAGGTAACTCCCTTCTCTTCCTGGAACATAGATTTTCCTGTCTAACTTCACATTAACTGCTTAGTGGAGTTAATGACTGCAACTATGCTCATTATGGTGTCTTGGTAACATAACTATTAAAAAATTACCATGCTTTTAGCTACAATAAAGAAGCAAGAGAAGCAAGAAGCCCGACTCCACTGCCCTTGACATTGCAATCCTTACTGGCTCCACACCCAGCTCTGACCTGTCCCTCCAGTCCTCCTGATAGCACATGTCATTCACCAGCCCTCCTGGCTGCACACAACGGTTGTTCCCTCCTGAAGACTTGCCCAGCAGTACTAGCTCCCGCTGACCTCTCTCTGACGCCTCTCTGTGCTAGACATGTGCGCCGTCAATAAATTTGTTTTGTTTCGTTCCATTCCGTTTCGTATTAAAATGAATTCGTATTTCGTGTCCAAAATTCACTGCGGATTCGTACGAAATACGAATTTTCGTTAGATTCGTAAACTTTTCGTAACAATTACGAACGTTCGTTATGATGAATTTATCATTATGAGGGGCTCCCACCATCCCTGTGCTGTGCTGACTTCCTGGGTTTTTAACTTGTAGGTTCGTTAACTTTTCGTAACAATTACGAATTTTCATTATGATGAATTTATCATTATGAGGGGCTCCCACCATCCCTGTGCTGTGCTGACTTCCTGGGTTTTTAACTTGTAGGTTCGTTAACTTTTCGCAATAAATACGAATTTTCGTTATGATGAATTTATCATTATGAGGGGCTCCCACCATCCCTGTGCTGTGCTGACTTCCTGGGTTTTTAACTTGTAGGTTCGTTAACTTTTCGTAACAATTATGAATTGTCGTTATGATGAATTTATCATTATGAGGGGCTCCCACCATCCCTATGCTGACTTCCTGGGGTTTTTAACTTCATCATAACGAATATTCGTAGTTAACGAACATTCTGTCCGATTCTATTGTAACGGAATTTGGATCCGAAGTTCGTATACGAAATTTCGTGTTTCCTGCAGAATTTGTATGCATAAAAATGTGTACTTCGGATTCGTACTAATGTACACATTTCCGATTCATACGAAACTAATCGCACATGTCTACTCTGTGCCTCCTGTTCATATCCTTCATGCATTCCTGAAGGTATCCATCCTGCACCCGAGTCCCAGGCCCAAGGTTCAGGCCCAGCTAACAGTATATACACATCAGGACCAGAGCATCTCTCCCTCGAGAAAGATACTCCGTCCGCAAGAATTCTTGTCTCCAGCCGGAGGGGGTGGACAGCCGTACCATCCCAGACGATCCTAATGCCCTGTACACATGGTCGGATTTTCCAACGGAAAAAGTGCGATCATATTGTGTTGTTGGAAATTCCGATCGTGTGTGGGCTCCATCGGACTTTTTCCATCGGAATTTCCGACACACAAAATCCGATCGGTTACATTCCGATCGTATGTACACAAATCCGACGCACAAAGTGCAATGCATGCTCAGAATAAATTAAGAGACGAAAGCTATTAGCTATTGCCCCGTTTATAGTCCCAACGTACGTTTTTTACGTCACCGCATTCAGAACGATCGGATTCTCCAACAACTTTGTGCCACCGTGTGTACGCAAGACAAGTTTGAGCCAACATCCGTCGGAAACGGGCCAAGACCTCACTCTCTGGCACCTGTAATAGCTTTGGGACATGTAGGAAATTCCAGATTAGGTCATCCTCCCACTCTCCTCGAGAGGTCTCCATGACGTCCATAATCTGGGGAGGGATGTATGGAAAGTCCAGGTCCCACTCCAGGGCTACCCTCCTCTGTACTTCTCTGCGAAAACGGGAAAACCTCTGCAGTTCTCTAGGATTCCCTCTTCCTTGCAGAACACAGGCGTCCTGGGCCCTCATGACCCACTGACAGTAGATAGATGTTCTGGTCTGGGTAGTGGAAGGCCTGCGTAAGAAAAGCTGCCTGCTGCTGTTCAGGGTTCCTGCGGCATCTTCAGACTCCAAAACTGGCTCTGGCCCATCTTCCCCTTCAAGTACTTGGGATTCCCCGGTCTCCCACTCCTCTTCTGAACTCTCACTGGGTGACGACCACTCCGCCAATCTCTCCAGAGATCCGAACTCGGCTTGCACTCTGGGGGAACCCCAATCAATGACCCGGCCCTCACTTTCTCTGTCCAGCTCACCTGAAGGCGCACCTTGCTCTAACATTGGCTCCATCTGGACTGGGATGGCTAGGGACTTAGTATTGGTCGGCTCTTCAAGGACTTTAACTGGCTCCTGCATGGCAGTACTTACAGTTGCCAGGTCCCTGGCCAGGCCGCAGTTCATGATAGTCTCTTCTCCCCCGATGTCCTCTATCTTCGCGAGGGAATCGCTAGGCCGCAACTCCACTTTGCCTTTGGGGGCAATACCAGGCCCTCTCCGGCCCTCTGGGACTTCCGCGGCTGTGGGCAACAGAGTAGTAGCGTGGCTCCTGCTGCATGGACGCCAACCGGGTTAGCGGTTCATCACAATGGCCACACTGGGCCCAGGCAGTGGCTACCACGGTCGGGATCCGGCACTCCGGGCGCAACAGACTGGGCAAGCAGGCAGCAATAACTGATAATGACTCCCGCTGGTTGCTATGGGCAACGTCACTTATTTTTACAGTTTTAATTAGCAGGCAGAGCACACAAGTCCTTCCCAGGATTCAATTCCTCAATACTGGCAGAACAAACACAGTTCCCCAGGTCGCTTCCTCAGTTGCTACAGGTGAACAGGTAATCCCGGACGAGCCCCCAAATGTAGCAGTACCACAGTAGGGGCTGCTAAAAGTTGTGGCCCACCTGTCACCCTGCCCAGGCCGGTATTCACTTCACTCTGCAGACAATGAGCAGTCCAGATGTTTGCTCTGTTATTTTATTGAGGGATTTGGATAGGGATAGGAGTATATGGGATGCACAATAGAACGAGCAATTGATTGATTTAATTTTCAATCAGTTGAGACACTATATACACTTCACAGCCTCAGTCTCCTCCAGCACAACACTTGCTTGTAGACTGTTTATCTCTCTCTCTCACACAAAACTTCACTTTATTGCCATTTGCAGGCATGCGCAGTGTGCACCCGGCTGTGAAGCCGCAAGCTTGCAATTCCGGTGCCACAGAGGGGTGAAGGAGAGACGCGAGGCTTCGGGCGGCCGCATCGCTGGACCGTGGGACAGGTGGGTGTGTTTATTAAAAGTCAGCAGCTACACTTTTTGTAGCTGCTGACTTTTAATAAACACAGAAATGGCTGGAACTCCGATTTAAGAATGTTTTCAGAAATAGTAGTGTTAAATGTTTATTTTTATCAATTGCCCAATGCAAAGTAAATGAACAGAAGAGAAATCCAGACCAAATCAGTATTTGGTGTGACCACCCTTTGCCTTCAAAACAGCATCAATTCTAGTGTTGAGATAAGGGCACTGTGGGGGCCAAGCCATCACTTCCAGGACTCCTTGTTCTCCTTTACGCTGACGTTTTTAACCACTTGCTGACCACATAATGCCATTATACGGTGGCAAAGTGACTCTCCTGTGCAGGATCACGTACTAGGTAAAAAAAAAAAGGTGCATCCCTTAGGGAAAGCAGCACACAGTACACACATAAACACTGGTTAGGCATACATTTAACTCTCTGATCACCCTAGATGTTAACCCCTTCCCAGTCAGTGTCATTAATACAGTGACAGTGCTTATTTTTAGCACTGATCACTGTATTAGTGTCACTGGTTCCCACAGAGTGTCAGTAAGTGTCAGACTGCCATACTTCTCACAGTCCAGCTATAAGTCACTGATCACTGCCATTACTAGTATAAAAAATAAAATAAAAAATTCCAGTGTATACAGTATATACCCTAGTTTGCAGATGCTATAACATTTGCGTAAACCAATCAATATACGCTTATTGGGATTTTTTTTTACAAAAATATGTAGCAGAATACATATTGGCCCAAAGTTATGAAGAAATTTGATTTTTTAAATATTTTTATTAGATATGTTAATAGCAGAATGTAAAAAATATTGTTTGTTTTTCAAAAGTTTTGGTCTTTTTCCGTTTATAGCGAAAAAAAAAAAATAAAATACCAAGTGGTGATCAAATACTACCAAAAGTAAGCTCTATTTGTGGGAAAAAGTGATATGTTTGTGTACAGCATTATATGACCACACAATTGTCAGTTAAAGAGGAACTGCAGTCTGCTCACATAATTTGTAATAAAAACATCTTTGCTATTCTGAAGCTTCCCTCCAACCACTTTGCATATTATTTTAAATATACTGTGATTCTGTACTTGCCAAATATGCTGCAGAAATCTCCCTCAACTAAGTCTGGCTACAGCTGTTTTAACTGTGGGCAACTGAAGCTGCTGCCTGTTTACTTCCTGGATTTACACAGACATACAGAGGCACACCTCCAGCTCTGCAGCCCTGCGGCTCTCATTGGCCCTCCTATGACTCATCCCCCCTCCCTTCCTGGAAAACTCTCACAAGAGTGAGAGAGAGAGCTGTGCATGATGTCATAAGGCCAAGGCTTTTTACCAGACAAGAAACAGGAAGTGGGCTGTATAAGGTATATACTGGCAGAAAAAAAATGTTATACTGTCCAAAGTTTAACCACTTGGCGACCGCTGCACGACGATGTACGTCGGCAGAGCGGCACGGGAGGCAAAAGGACATACATATACGTCCTTGCCTTCCCGCGGGTGGGGGGTGCAATCGGACCCCCCCCGGTGCCTGCGGCGGTCGTATTCAGGTCAGGGGTGATCAGAAGTGACGGGGAGGCCACTCATTCGTGGCTCCCCCCTCGTGATCGCTCCTGGCCAATGACAGACTTCCTCTGCCTCTGTAATGTAAACAGAGGGAGAGGAAGTGATGTCATCCCTCCTCGAGCCGGTCTTTTCGTTCCGGCACCGAGGAGAGAAAACATCCAAGTAAGTGCACAAAAACTACACTTACAGTAGAACACGCCAGGCACACTTTTCACCCCCCATCACCCCCCGATCACCGCCCGATCACCCCCCCTGTACCCCCTGTCACACTGACACCAATAGCAGTTTTTTTTTTTTTTGCATTGGTGTCAGTTTGTGACAGTTATAAGTGTTAGGGCAGTTAGGTTAGCCCCCTTTAGGTCT
Source organism: Aquarana catesbeiana (assembly GCF_042186555.1). NCBI lineage: Eukaryota > Metazoa > Chordata > Amphibia > Anura > Ranidae > Aquarana > Aquarana catesbeiana. The sequence goes on from NC_133324.1 coordinate 395,611,692, forward strand.
GGGGTACCCCCCTTTAGGTCCAGGGTACCCCCCTAAGCCCCCCTAATAAAGGTTAACCCCTTGATCACCCCCGTCACCATTGTCGCTAAGCGATCGTCTTGCTGATCGCTGTATTAGTGACACAGGTCACGCTAGTTAGGGAGGTAAGTATATAGGTTCGCTGTCAGTGTGTTATAACGACAGGGACCCCCATATACTACCTACTAAAGGTTTTAACCCCTTGATTGCCCCCTAGTTAACCCTTTCACCAGCGGTCACCGTATAAGTGTTACGGGTGACGCTGGTTAGTTAGTTTGTTTTTTATAGTTTTAGGGCACCCGTCGTTTATTACCTTATAAAGGTTTAACCCCCTAATTGCCCGGCGGTGATATAAGTTAAGTTTTTAGGGTCAGATAAGGTCTGCGTCGCCCCAGGCAGTGTCAGGTTAGCGCCAGTACCGCTAACACCCACGCACGCAGCATACATCTCCCTTAGTGCTATAGTATCTGAGCGGATCGATATCTGATCCGATCAGATCTATACTAGCGTCCCCAGCAGTTTAGGGTTCCCATAAACACAGTGTTAGCGGAATCAGCCCAGATACCTGCTACCACCTGCGTTTTGCCCCTCGGCCCAGCCCTGACCAGCCCACCTAAGTGCAGTATCGATCGATCACTGACACTTGCAAAACACTAAGCACACATAACTGCAGCGTTCACAGAGTCAGGCCTGATCCCTGCGATCGCTAACAGTTTTTTGGTAGCGTTTTGATACAGTTGCTGACAGTCAGGAGCTTTTTTGCCTGTGAGTCTCACTAGTGTACCACTAAATTTAGAGCCCAAAATGGCAAATCGAAGGTACACTAGTGAAGAGGCCTACACGTTTCTGAGCATGACAGCGGCACAGTGGTGTAGTGGGTAGCACTCTCACCTAGCAGTAAGAAGGGTCGCTGGTTCGAATCCCGACCACGACACTACCTGCCTGGAGTTTGCATGTTCTCCCTGTGTCTGCGTGGGTTTCCTCCGGGTACTCCGGTTTCCTCCCACACTCCAAAGACATGCTGGTAGGTTAATTGGATCCTGTCTAAATTGGCCCTAGTATGTATGAATGTAAATTAGGGACCTTAGATTGTAAGCTCCTTGAGGGTGTAGGGACTGATGTGAATGTATAATGTATATGTAAATCGCTGCGTAAATTGACAGCGCTATATAAGTACCTAAAATAATTAAATAATAAATAAATAAATGACAGATAGTGAAGAGGAAGTCACTCATCTGTCAGATTCAGGCTCAGAATACGATCCTGTAGAGGACAGCGGCTCCATGACAGATAGCTCTGACGACGGAGTTGTGGTCCCTGCTAAGGTCAGGCGTACCAGACCCCGAACTTCTTCTGTCCTTGAAGTGCAAGAACCGCAGGGCTCTCGTATGGAGCAGAGAAGTACTAGCGCCGCTATTCCTTCTGGTGAACTGGCAAGCACCAACGGCCTAGTACACCCTGGTCGTACATCCAGCACTGCAGTAACACTTGGTGACGTGGCGAGTCCCATAAGTTCAGTTCAAGCTGGCGAGGTGGCAAGCACAAGTAGTGTCCCGCTGCCACCAAGAAGACAAGCACAGGCCCGTCGTGCCCATAGTGCCCTTCCTGCTGCATTCGCCAATCCGAATTGGGAACCCACCACTTCTGCAGCACCTGTACTTCCCCCATTCACTGGCCAACCCGGAATTCAGGTGGAAACAGTTGATTTTACGTCACTGGATTTTTATTCACTGTTTTTTACCGAAGATCTCTATAGATCTATTGTGGACCAAAGCAATTTATACGCTGGTCAACACATCGCCGCTAATCCCCAGTCCTTGCCAGAGATTGGAGACCAATTATGGTCTCCGAATTTAAGCTCTTTCTGGGCCTTTCCCTCAACATGGGCTTGAATAAAAAGAGTAAGTTGCGGTCATATTGGTCCACTGACCTAATTTACCATTCGCCCGTGTTCTCTGCCTCCATGGCCAGGGCACGATACCAGCAGATTTTGTGGTTCATGCACTTCAACGACAATGAACTCTGTCGACCCTGAATACGATCGGCTCTACAAAATTCGGCCCCTCGTAAACCACTTCAACCAACGTTTTGCAGACTTGTTTACTCCCCATCAAGTTGTCTGCGTTGATAAGTCCCTGATTAAATTTTCTGGCCTCTTGTCATTCAAACAGTACCTTCCCAGCAAGCGTGCCAGATACGGGGTCAAGATGTATAAGCTCTGTGACAGGGCCACAGGCTATACATGTAGTTTTATGGTTTACGAGGGCAAAGATAGTCACGTAGAGCCGACAAACTGCCCTGACTACATAGGAAGTGCTGGCAAGATAGTGTGGGGCTTGGTGTCACTCTTATTCGGAAAGGGGTACCACTTGTACGTGGACAATTATTACACGAGCGTGCCACTTTTTAGTCACTTGTTTGATCAGCAGATTGGAGCATGTGGCACCGTGCGACCTAATCGCCGGGGCTTTCCCCAGCGGCTTGTAGATTCCCGTCTTAGGCTGGGGGAGAGAGCCTGCTTGCAGTGTAATAATTTGCTCGCTATGAAGTGGAGGGATAAGAAGAATGTTTTCGTTCTCACCTCCCTTCATGCAGACACGACGGTCCAAATTACTACAGCGACTGGTGTTGTGGAGAAACCCCTCTGTGTCCACGAATATAACCAAAATATGGGAGGGGTGGACCTCAACGACCAGTTGTTGGCGCCGTGCCTAGTTTCCCGTAAGGCCAGACGCTGGTACAAAAAAGTGTCTGTTTATTTATTTCAATTGGCTCATGTGCTATACAGAGCTTCAGGACGGACTGGATCCTTCCTTACATTCCAGGAAGAGATCGTCAGAGCCCTTCTGTTTCCACACGGTGCTCCACCTCACCTTCCCCAACCAAATGCAGTAAGCCGGCTGCATGAGAGGCATTTTCAATATGTCCTCCCGAGTACCCCTACCCAACGAGCCCCCCAAAGAAAATGTCGTGTCTGCAGAAAGCGGGGATTTAGGCATGACACCCAGTATTATTGTCCCTCCTGTCCTTGCAATCCTGGTCTTTGCATTGGTGAATGTTTTGAGCGCTACCATACACTAGTTGAGTTTTAGCGTAGGGTACAGCATTGCACAGACTAGGACACACTTTCACAGGGTCTCCCAAGATGCCATCGCATTTTGAGAGACCCAAACCTGGAACCGTTACAGTTTTAAAAGTTACAGTTATAAAAAAAAAGTAAAAAAAAAAAAAAAAGTAAAAAAAAAAAAAATACACAAAGAAAATATAAAATAAAAAAACCAAAAATAGTTGTCGTTTTATTGTTCTCTCTCTCTCTATTTTCTCTCTGCTCTTTTTTGCTGTATTCTATTCTGCAATATTTTATTGTTGTTATGTTTTATCATGTTTGCTTTTCAGGTATGTAATTTTTTTATAGTTTACTGTGTTTTAACAATTTTTTTGTTTTCAGGTACGCCATTCAGCTGCAGCGTGGATTTATTTATCTTGACAGCAACAGCGTTTGCTCCCACGATACATAAAGCCGTGACTGGAGCGCTGTCGGAGGTGATTTCACCACCACAGTTACATACTTCAGCATATATGCCGAAGCGTGGGGGCAGCAGTGGGTGCAGGAGCGATTTGCTCCTGCCTTTTGTGGGAGGATGCCCCCATGCTTCGGAATATATATATTTTAGGTAGGCACAGGTTGCGTTAAATGTTTTATTTTTTACTATGTTTTGTTTTGTATTTGCTTTGCAGGTATGGTAAGTCTTACTGTTATACTGTAATGTTACTTTGTTTTTTGTCAACCATCATTTGCTTAGCAGGTACGCCATTCAGTTGCAGCGCGGATTTATTTATCTTGACAGCAACAGCGTTTGCTCCCACGATACATAAAGCCGTGACTCCAGCGCCGAAACGTGGGGGCAGCAGTGGGTTGAGGAGCGATTTGCTCCTGCCTTTTGCGGGAGGATGCCCCCATGCTTCGGCATATATAAACGGTGCATGTATGCCCATCATTAGAAGTGGGTGGATGAAGGGAGGTATTCTAATGGTGGGCATACCCACCGATCAATATCTTTTTTTCGTTCAGCCCACAGGCTGCATGAAAAAAAAGTTTACAATATATGCCCAACAAGGACCAGCAACGTACTGGTATGTTGCTGGACTTTGAGTGGTTATACCAGAATGATGCCTGCAGGTTTAGGTATCATCTTGGTATCATTCTTTTCATCCAGCGGTCGGCTTTCATGTAAAAGCAATCCTAGTGGCTAATTAGCCTCTAGACTGCTATTACAAGCAGTGGGAGAGAATGCCCCCCCCCACCGTCTTCTATGTTTTTCTCTGGCTCTCCTGTCCCAACAGGGAACCTGAAAATGCAGCCGGTGATTCAGCCAGCTGACCATAGAGCTGATCAGAGACCAGAATGGCTCCAAACATCTCTATGGCCTAAGAAACCGGAAGCTACGAGCATTTCATGACTTAGATTTCACCGGATGTAAACAGCGCCATTGGGAAATTGGGAAAGCATTTTATCACACCGATCTTGGTGTGGTCAGATGCTTTGAGGGCAGAGGAGAGATCTAGGGTCTAATAGACCCAATTTAAAAAAAAAAAAAGAGTACCTGTCACTACCTATTGCTATCATAGGGGATATTTACATTCCCTGAGATAACAATAAAAATGATTAAAAAACATAAAAATGAAAGGAACAGTTTGAAAATAAGATAAAAAAATCAAAAAAGTAATAAAGAAAAAAAAAAAAAAAAGCACCCCTGTCCCCCCCTGCTCTTGCGCAAAGGCGAACGCAAGCGTCGGTCTGGCGTCAAATGTAAACAGCAATTGCACCATGCATGTGAGGTATCACCGCGAAGGTCAGATCGAGTGCAGTCATTTTAGCAGTAGACCTCCTCTGTAAATCTAAAGTGGTAACCTGTAAAGGCTTTTAAAGGCTTTTAAAAATGTATTTAGTTTGTCGTCACTGCACGTTTGTGCGCAATTTTAAAGCATGTCATGTTTGGTATCCATGTACTCGGCCTAAGATCATCTTTTTTATTCCATCAAACATTTGGGCAATATAGTGTGTTTTTTCCCAAAAAAATGCGTTTGAAAAATCGCTGCGCAATTACTGTGTGAAAAAAAAAAATGAAACACCCACCATTTTAATCTGTAGGGCATTTGCTTCAAAAAAAATATATAATGTTTGGGGGTTCAAAGTAATTTTCTTGCAAAAAAAAATAATTTTTTCATGTAAACAAAAAGTGTCAGAAGGGGCTTTGTCTTCAAGTGGTTAGAAGAGTGGGTGATGTGTGACATAAGCTTCTAAATGTTGTGCATAAAATGCCAGGACAGTTCAAAACCCCCCCAAATGACCCCATTTTGGAAAGTAGACACCCCAAGCTATTTGCTGAGAGGCATGTCGAGTCCATGGAATATTTTATATTGTGACACAAGCTGCGGGAAAAATTTAACAATTTTTTTTATTTATTTTTTTTTATGCACAAAGTTGACACTAAATGATATATTGCTCAAACATGCCATGGGAATATGTGAAATTACACCCCAAAATAAATTCTGTTGCTTCTCCTGAGTACGGGGATACCACATGTGTGAGACTTTTTGGGAGCCTAGCTGCGTACGGGACCCCGAAAACCAAGCACCGCCTTCAGGCTTTCTAAGGGCGTAAATTTTTGATTTCACTCTTCACTGCCTATCACAGTTTCGGAGGCCATGGAATGCCCAGATGGCACAACCCCCCCCCCCCCCCAAATGACCCCATTTTGGAAAATAGACACCCCAAGCTATTTGCTGAGAGGTATAGTGAGTATTTTGCAGACCTCACTTTTTGTCACAAACTTTTGAAAATTGAAAAAAGAAAAAAAAATACATTTTTCTTCATTTTCAAAAACAAATGAGAGCTGCAAAATACTCACCATGCCTCTCAGCAAATAGCTTGGGGTGTCTACTTTCCAAAATGCGGTCATTTTGGGGGGTTTTGTGCTATCTTGGCATTTTATGGCCTTCGAAACTGTGATAGGTAGCGAGGAGTGAAATCAAAAATGTATGCCCTTAGAAATCCTGAAGGCGGTGATTGGATTTCGGGGCCCCGTATGAAGCTAGGCTCCCAAAAGGTCCCACACATGTGGTATCCCCACACTCAGGAGAAGCAGCAGAATATATTTTGGGGTGTAATTCCACATATGCCCTTGGCATGTTTGAGCAATATATCATTTAGTGACAACTTTGTGCAAAAAAAAAAAAAAAATTGTCACTTTCCCGCAACTTGTGTCAAAATATAAAATATTCCATGGACTCAACATGCCTCTCAGCAAATAGCTTGGGGTGTCTACTTTCCAAAATGGGTCATTTGGGGGGTTTTGTGCCATCTTGGCATTTTATGGCCTTCAAAACTGTGATAGGTAGTGAGGAGAGAAATCAAAAATTTATGCCCTTAGAAATCATGAAGGCGGTGCTTGGTTTTCGGGGCCCCGTACGCGGCTAGGCTCCCAAAAAGTCCCACACATGTGGTATCCCCATACTCAGTAGAAGCAGCTAAATGTATTTTGGGGTGCAATTCCACATAGGCCCATGGCCTGTGTGAGCAATATATCCTTTAGTGACAACTTTTTGTAAATTTTTTTTTTTTTTTGTCATTATTCAATCACTTGGGACAAAAAAAATAAATATTAAAAAAAAAAAAAAAAAAATTGTCTTTTTCCCGCAGCTTGTGTCACAATATAAAATATTCCATGGACTCGACATGCCTCTCAACAATTTCCTTGGGGTGTCTACTTTCCAAAATGGGGTCATTTAGGGGGGTTTTGTACTGCCCTGCCATTTTAGCACCTCAAGAAATGACATAGGCAGTCATAAACTAAAAGCTGTGTAAATTCCAGAAAATGTACCCTAGTTTGTAGACGCTATAACTTTTGCGAAAACCAATAAATATACGCTTATTGACATTTTTTTTACCAAAGACATGCGGCCGAATACATTTTGGCCTAAATGTATGACTAAAATTGAGTTTATTGGATTTTTTTATAACAAACAGTAGAAAATATCTTTTTTTTTTCAAAATTTTCGGTCTTTTTCCGTTTATAGCGCAAAAAATAAAAATGGCAGAGGTGATCAAATACCATCAAAAGAAAGCTCTATTTGTGGGAAGAAAAGGACGCAAATTTCGTTTGGGTACAGCATTGCATGACTGCGCAATTAGCAGTTAAAGCGACGCAGTGCCAAATTGGAAAAAGTCCTCTGGTCCTTAGGCAGCATAATGGTCCGGTCCTTAAGTGGTTAAATAACAAGGGCAGAAGATTTAATAGATGGCAGGTTGAAAAAAGGACCGAAGGTCCGCTTTAAAGTACCAGTGCCAAAAAGCAAAAAATGGCCTAATCATGAAGGAGGGGTAAATCTTGCAGAGGTCCAGTGGTTAATGACATTGGCTGTATGTTTGGGGTCATTATCCTGCTGCAGAATAAATTTGGGGCCAATCACATGCCTCCCTGATGGTAAGGCATGATGAATAAGTATCTTCTGTATTTCTCAGAATTGAGGACACCACCATTCGGGCAACATTGAGGACCTCAGACGCAGTGGTCACCCAAGGAAACCTAAGGCAGCAGACTTGTCAGAAACCATGAATCAGACTGAGACAGAAGTACAGTTAAATCACACCTGTTTAATAATAATAATAAAAAGGTAAACAGAGTAAACGTAGTCAAAACATAGCCAGAGTTCAGGAACTGGAACGGATAGTCAGACAAGCCAAAACAACAGGGAGCCAGAGATGAGCGTAGTAAAACAGCAAGCAGGATATGGAGCCAGAAGGAATGTCAGCCAAGCAAGTCTTTAACAGGAACACAGGAGAGCGTCTCTAGAGATGTGACCAAGGCGAAGGCAGAGATGATCTGGGCTGGACGGCTTAAGTAGGCAGGACTGACGAGCAGGATATCATCAACAGGTGTGTCACTGTGGAGAGATAGGAGCTGGCAATTAGCCAACAGCTGAGCGGCCAGTTTTGAGAAGGAAGGGCTGAGCCCAACCCTGACAAGACTCTGCTAAAAGCTCTAAACCAGAGGTCTTCAAACTATGGCCCTCCAGTTGTTCAGGAACTACAATTCTCATCATGCCTAGTCATGTCTGTGAATCTCAGAGTTTCACAATACCTCATGGGACGTGTAGTTCCGCAACCGCTAGAGGGCCGTAGTTTGGAGATCCCTGCTCTAAACCCACCTGTATAGTCAGGGCAGAAAAATGTGTGCTAGTTGTCTGCAAAATCTGGGCCCAGGTTCGGAGACTTCAACCCTCCCGAATCTCTACAAAATCTCTGTACTCCTGGTCCCAAACAAGGTTTTACTAACCAAAACTAAAAAAAACATTTTCCTCAGAAATAAGCACCCTGGAGCTCCTCAACCTGCCTGGATGAGAATCCTGGGTGACAGAAAACCCTTTCGACACCATGGTAGGGCACTGTACTCTCACTATATACAGTGGGGACGGAAAGTATTCAGACCCCCTTAAATTTTTCACTCTTTGTTATATTGCAGCCATTTGCTAAAATCATTTAAGTTCATTTTTTTCCTTATTAATGTACACACAGCACCCCATATTGACAGAAAAACACAGAATTGTTGACATTTTTGCAGATTTATTAAAAAAGAAAAACTGAAATATCACATGGTCCTAAGTATTCAGACCCTTTGCTCAGTATTTAGTAGAAGCACCCTTTTGATCTAATACAGCCATGAGTCTTTTTGGGAAAGATGCAACAAGTTTTTCACACCTGGATTTGGGGATCCTCTGCCATTCCTCCTTGCAGACCCTCTCCAGTTCTGTCAGGTTGAATGGTAAACATTGGTGGACAGCCATTTTTAGGTCTCTCCAGAGATGCTCAATTGGGTTTAAGTCAGGGCTCTGGCTGGGCCATTCAAGAACAGTCACGGAGTTGTTGTGAAGCCACTCTTTCGTTATTTTAGCTGTGTGCTTAGGGTCATTGTCTTGTTGGAAGGTAAACCTTCGGCCCAGTCTGAGGTCCTGAGCACTCTGGAGAAGGTTTTCATCCAGGATATCCCTGTACTTGGCCGCATTCATCTTTTCCTCGATTTCAACCAGTCGTCCTGTCCCTGCAGCTGGAAAACACCCCCACAGCATGATGCTGCCACCACCATGCTTCACTGTTGGGACTGTATTGGACAGGTGATGAGTAGTGCCTGGTTTTCACACATACCGCTTAGAATTAAGGCCAAAAAGTTCTATCTTGGTCTCATCAGACCAGAGAATCTTATTTCTCACCATCTTGGAGTCCTTCGGGTGTTTTTTAGCAAACTCCATGCAGGCTTTCATGTGTCTTGCACTGAGGAGAGGCTTCCGTCGGGCCACTCTGCCATAAAGCCCCGACTGGTGGAGGGCTACAGTGATGGTTGACCTTCTACAACTTTCTCCCATCTCCCGACTGCATCTCTGGAGCTCAGCCACAGTGACCTATGGGTTCTTCTGTATCTCTCTCACCAAGGCTCTTCTCCCCCGATAGCTCAGTTTGGCCGGACGGCCAGCTCTAGGAAGGGTTCTGGTCATCCCAAACGTCTTCCATTTAAGGATTATGGAGGCCACTGTGCTCTTAGGAACCTTAAGTGCAGCAGAAATTTTTTTGTAACCTTGGCCAGATCTGTGCCTTGCCACAATTCTGTCTCTGAGCTCTTCAGGCAGTTCCTTTGACCTCATGATTCTCATTTGCTCTGACATGCACTGTTAGCTGTAAGGTCTTATATAGACAGGTGTGTGGCTTTCCTAATCAAGTCCAATCAGTATAATCAAACACAGCTGGACTCAAATGAAGGTGTAGAACCATCTCAAGGATGATCAGAAGAAATGGACAGCACCTGTGATAAATATATCAGTGTCACAGCAAAGGGTCTGAATACTTAGCACCATGTGATATTTAAGTTTTTCTTTTTTAATAAATCTGTAAAAATGTCAACAATTCTGTGTTTTTCTGTCAATATGGGGTGCTGTGTGTACATTAATGAGGAAAAAAAATGAACTTAAATGATTTTAGCAAATGGCTGCAATATAACAAAGAGTGAAAAATATAAGGGGATCTGAATACTTACCATCCCCACTGTATACTATATAACCTTGTAACAGAAATACAGATGTAGAAGATCTAAAAATATGATTGAAGTCATAATTCACGGGAAAAACATTCTAATCATACACAAGCATAAACATGCAACAGAAATGCCTGTACAATATAGAAATAAAATATACGTAGAACCTTTCTTTCTGTACAGTCACACAGCTAAGATTCCAAGAACTAAGTATCTTTGGCAGAATACCTACCAACAATCACACAATTCTCAGAAAGTAATCTTAAAACAGCGACTTGAACTTTGCCCTCTGACAATCATTATTGCTGTTGCACAGATAACATGTACTAGACATGGGCTTTTTAAAACTGAAAATAATTTGTGACTAATGTTCCCAAAAATTATATGCACAAGGCAACTTACAGCATATGGTAAATGGCTAACAGCATTAATGGCATACTTTTGTATATTTCAAGAACAATATTTGCCTCTGATTTATAGTTGAAGCAATTTTCAATGCATGCCAACTATTTTACATCACCTGAGAAAAAGACCAGGCAATTACACCAAGCCTTACATTTTTTTACATCATGCCAAGCATAAAAACAGCCTAAAACAGTTTAAAAGGAATGCTCAGCTATAGTATTATTATTAGTACTATTTTAAGAGCATTACACTAAACTGCCTACAAATATTGTGATCACACACTTTTCAAACATAAAAAAGGAAAAGTTAAAACACTGGCTGGTTGGAGCTTATGTGATCTTTTCACATATCAAGGCCTCTCACTGTAGGTACTTTAGTAAAGAGAATCTACGGTCATTTCTAAATAAAATTAAAAGTCAGCAGCTACAAATACAATAGGAGAATAAAGTAAAACAAGTAGTGGTGCCATCTCATAAGCTCAACCTCCCAACTTGGATAGATAGACAAACCCTCTAATAAAATAAATGGTGACCAGTATATAAATTACAGGGGAATAAAATAAGTGACAATACAGTAGCACAGCATTGAAAATGTTCCAGAAGCCCCATTGATGTTGATTTACTAAAACTGGAGCGGGCAAAATCTGGTGCAACTCTGCATAGAAACCTTTTAGCTTAAGGCCCCTTTCACACTGAGGTGCTTCTAAACTGCCAGTAAAACACTGATCGCTTTTGAAGAGCTTTTCAGGCGCTTTTGAAGAGCTTTCCATTCATTTCAATCGAGAGGGGCATTTTTTCACTGCCCTGCCAGCGCACTGCCCCAGTGTGAAAGCATTCATTGATTTTAATGGAAATAGGTTTTCGTGAGCTTTTCAGGTGCTTTTTTTAGAGTGAAAGCGCCTGAAATGCTCCTCAGTGTGAAAGGGGTCTAAGTTTTTTTTCTCGTTTTGTTTTTTGTCAAAGCTTAATTGAACCAGCTGAAGTTAGAAGCTGATTGACTACAGTGCACAGCTGTACCAGATTTTGCACTCTCCAGTTTTAGTACATCAACCCCACTGCAAGAAATTCCAATCTGGTATACAAAGTTTAAACCTGAAGATCATCTGTGTCTGACTTCCCATGAGGGAAGCCCCAAGAATTCCTCATAAAGAACACAGGTGCAAGAATTCCTGATGAAATTTGTGCTATCAAATCAAAGATGACTTACGGAAATAACTCATTAATGATAGGCTCTCTTTAAAACCCATCTCCGAGAATTAGACAAGATCTACCCTTGTAGTGGGGCCACCCTGCTTTGCAAGGGTTAACTGCTTGTTATATCTAGGGATGAAGGATTCATTCTTACCATACTACTTGTTCCTGTAGGCTCCCTCTGTCCATGTGATTGCTCCGACACAGCCTCCTCTCTATGGTGCTTCCAATTACCCACACACACCTGCCTCCTCCATGTACATTGCAGGGTTAATAGTCCTGCATTGTTTGTGATGATGCTAAGGGACCAAGTACAGCCTGGAGCACCAGAAGGAGAAAAGGAGAGTGTAGGAGCCTGCTGGAGTGGGATGTAAGGTAAGTAATGCAACCTCTTCAACTTCCCTTAGGCAGGCCATACATGGTGAAAATTTCTTTCCTAAAACCACGGGTTGCAGGACAGAAATTTGCTGGATTCCCCCATCAACACAGACAGTGCTGACAGGGGAATCAGCAATTGTCTTCTCCTGGCGGGGAGGCAGGTGGGGGAAGCCATCCCCACCGAGAGAAGACAGTGATTATCGCTAGCAGCTGTAGTAGCTGCTTGAGATAATCGCAAGTGAATCTAGCAGGCTGGTTGTACTCAAGTTGATCGATTGATCAACTTGGTACAATCAGCCCACTCATTACCAATTCAAATCTCAGCTGGTTCTTGCTGAATTGTGTATGGCCGACCTAAGACCTAATAAGGGTTGATATTGTCTTTAAAGTCAAACTCCAGGCAAGAATTACATTTAAATGGTGCATTGTGCATCAACTACCTCACTGCTCAGTCTTGATTACAAACACCTCTTCCTAAGCCATCCTACAATGTAATGGATCAAAGTCACCTGTATGAGCCAAGCTAATTTCCTGCCCTGGTAACTAGACATTTCTCCCTGCTGTTGATTTTCTTGGACACTGGTCTCCTCACTTCCTCCATGAGTTATGCTTCTTCTGGAGCCTATGAGTGGTCTCCACGTGCCTTTATCTGGCCCTTGAGGCATGATTTCTGCCACTGACAACAACATTGGGGCATAATTCCTGCCACTGACACCAACAATGGGGCACTGTTCCTTCCACTGACACTAATAATGAGGCATAATTCCCTCCACTGACAACAAAAATGGGACAATATTCCTCCCACTGACACCAGCTACAGTATTTCTACCCTGATACCAAAGATCGGCATTGTTTACTCCCATTGGGCACAGTTCGGCTCCCCTAAAGTCTGAAGGACAGTAAACTGGACCTTTCTTTAGAAAGTTTGGAGAACCCTGGCCTATGCCAATAAAAAATGCCCACATCAAGAAAGCAGGGATGTGAAGAACCAGAAGAAGGACCTCACGAAGTAAACAGAACAAGAGAAAAGTATTGTCTTGACCACAGCTTCAGAAAAGTAAGATGGGCATTTGGAAAGTTTTCTTTATACCTGCTGTTAGTTAGAGGGGGTGGGATTTGGGCTTTAAAGATGAACTCCAGAATTGGAAACTTTTTTTTTTTAACTATATTGATCAATAGCCAATTTGCAAACCCAGATATTACAATATAAAAAGTAGCAGTGACATTGTCACTGTAATGCCGAGAACAGAGGCGTGGGAGGAATCCAGCAGGCCCACCCACAACAAACTGCCTGTAGAAGACTACAGGAGGGGGTGTGGACAAGACCGGTCAATGCTGCTCTCTCTGCTTGTGCTTGGAGACTGGTCTTGTCTACAACCCCTGCTGTAGTTTTCTGTAGTGGGTGAGCCCGCTGGGTTTCTTTATAAAGGAAAAGTGTCACACTGGATAATTGGACAGATCAGGAAGAAGTACACAAAACACACCAAGATCCAAGATTTCATATGGCTCTTATGTTTAGACGGTACATATCCCGCAGTTCCAGGGGAATCAGATTCAGTTTGAATCCCTTGTAAATCTGTAGACAATAAGTACAGAAGGGAAAAGCCTTGCAAATATTAGCAGCACGCACAAAAAAGTACATTTTATCCCTTCGTTCTAACATACACCTGCTGCTCACACACCCCCTTCAGTACATGAGAAGTGATAAGCGTTGTATTCATTCTGAGAAGTCTTGTGACTAATGTTTTTTCTTAGCACGCTGCAGCTGTTATTAGTACAGGGAAAAGTGAAGAAGAGGGAGGGAGAGGGGACTTAGAATCAACAGGAGGATAAACATGCAGAGGAGGCAGACAACATTTCCTGAAGCCTTTCCATTATGCAGCACGCCCACCATTAAAGTACATAGAAAAGTACATTGAGTCCTTTCCCTGATCACCCTACCCTTTAGTACCAGAACAGGCAGTGGGTCGTGTTCTCACTATCCACGCACGTGGATCCCTCCCACATTGCCCTCCTCTGCTCACACCCTCTCCTCTGACTGTGCGTGACTGACTACCCACTCCTTCCTGCCTCTTAATGCAAACAATGAAACAGCAGAAATACACAAGGCTCTGGGTCATGCTTTTTCCGGAAAATGAACAGCAGGCTATTTTTGCGAAGGCCATACTAAGCAACAGGCTTAGAATTTCTCGGTAGCTGTCAAGTCACCGAAAGGAGGAAGTGTACTTTAAATCTGTGTGATGAAATGTATTGTGCTGTTATTTTCCAAGAAAGTACTCAGAGACACACTGTACTGCTGGCTCTGGAAATCAATCAATGTTCATGTAACACAGCAGAAATTGGATGGGAACATGCAGATTATGTGCTCTCTGATCAAAAGCTCACTGAGTCAGGAGAGAGAGTCAAAAACTGTGTATACTATTAGGCATTTATGAGGTCCAGGGCCTGTCAAAGCCTGCACTGGGAATATTATTACCAGAACGTAGCTGTATTGATCTACATCGAACTGTCTGCCTCATAGTAATCAATCGCATTCAAATGTTTATTCTTTATCTGTTATTTTCCAGGTTAGGTTATAATTTGATTGGTAGCCCCAGAACAACTCCGTTTTCAATTATGATTCTTTCATATACTGTATAAGGAATATTTCTATCATTCACTGTGTTGTGATATTTAGGAATTCCTAAACATTCATGGTATAAATTGCTACATATGAAAGTTTTAACATGGAGTGATTGTAAAAGTATAGATTAAGTTAATGTTGAAAAATGTAAAGTTATGCACTCAGGGGCTAAAAACATGCACACATCATGCATACTAGGAGGAGAATAGCTGGGGGAGTAATTCGTTCAGAAGGATCTGGGTGTTCTGGTAGATCATAGTCCTAAAGTTTTACTAAAGGCAAAATTTTTTTTTAGTTATTGGATAAAGTGCAGATGGATTAGAACCCCTGTCAGTTTTTATTGCAATCTGTGCCCCCGTTAGGCAGATTCACCCTCTCTATTTGTCCTGTTTACCATTATCATTGAAAGTGAAAGTAAAAGAAAATCCCAAAAAAGTAATAGAGGGGAAATCTTCCAATTGGAACGATAGTTCTAGTTCCCAAGGAATGTCCTTAATTTGCAGGGATTTCCTCCCACTTCCTGTTTGGCTATGTGACAGGAAGTGATGGTAAATCTTTGCAATGGGAAACAGATGGCAAAAAAAAAAAAATATCTGACAGGGGTTATAACTCTCCTTCCCGAGGGCTTTCACACTGCGGTGCGCTAGCAGGACGGGAAAAAAAGTCCTGCTAGCAGCATCTTCGGAGCGGTGTATACACCACTCCTGCCCATTGAAATCAATGCAGAGGCACTTTGCGGTGGTTTTTAACCCTTTCTCGGCCACTAGCGGGGGGCTGAATACCGCCACCAAAGCGACGGTAAAGCGACGTTAATAATAGCGCCGACGCACCTCCCGCCCCAGTGTGAAAGGGGCCTAAAGCTAGCAATATATATATTCTTCTATTAAACGAGGCATAAACTTAAGAGAAACAGACATCATTTTGCCCCTGTACAAGGCATTAGTTAGACCTCAGCTGGAATATGCAGTTCAATATTGGACACCAGTTTGCAAAAAGGGGATTGGGGAACTGGATAAAGTACAAGCAAACTGATAAGAGGCATGGAGGACCTCAATTATGAGGAAAGATTATTTGAACTGAATGCATTCTACCTTAAAAAGAGACGATTTAGGTTGGGATATAATCACTGTGTATAATTACGTAAGTGATCCTTATAGTAAACTTGGTGCAAAAGTTCACCTTTACCAAAAAGCACCCTGTGATGCCTCATATGGGTATAGTAGCTTACTGTGCTAAACCTACCTTCCAGCCAGGGCTTACTTTCAGTTCAAAGAATGTAGGCCAAATCTGCATTCAAAAGAAGCCTTCTTAAAATCTTCTGCAGTCTGTAATAGCTCTATTCTGAGTTATTGTAGCTACTATTCCATTCCCTTTTGCAGTGTCTACATAAAGTGCAGCTTTCTCTGCAACGTTTATCAACATTCCCTGTATACCCGAGGCGTCCTGCATGCTGACCAAACTTATGTGAAAGTGGCAATTAACGTACATCTTCATTGGTTGAGCTCTTTTATCAGGGGCAACTTGCCCCGCTCTCAAGCCAGGAAACTCAACATTGGCAAAGTTTATCCAAACTCTTGGGTGCAACACTTTTCTATTTTTCAGATTTAACAGTGTTACTGGCTTTGCTTTTGTCCTTGTTTGTACCAACCTCACTTGAACTCTTTCTGCCCTGACTTTGTAGATCCTTGTTTGTTCACCGTTCTCTACCATTGACACATGACTCTGGCAATATACTCGGAGCACAATCCTTCTGCCCCATTCTGTGGCAATGTCTTTGGTTGGTTGATTATGACCCCCTCTAGTTTATTCACTATTGTCTTTGAAACTCCTGGATCAGTTGTGCTGTCCATTGTAATCCCTGAATTGTAAACCACCTCCTACCTTATGGGCACCCAGGCTGTCCAGGCACTGTAATCTGCTGCCTAAGTTCCTGAGGGCACCACAGTTCCAATCATAGGCGTGCGCACAGGGTGTGCCAGGTGTGCCTGGGCACACCCTAATCGCCTTGTGTGGTGCATATTCCCCCCTGTTTAGACCACTGATATTTCATCCCCCCAAAAAATGTTACAAAATAAAATAATTTATTTAAAAATAAAATAAAATTAATGACACTGTCCACTGCCCTACTGACACCATCAGTACATATACACATGCATATGTATTTGAGCTTTGGGGTGCACACCCTAATGCAAGTGGCTGTGCACACCTATGGTTCCAATGCATAAATGAACAGCAGGTGGCAGTGGTTAAAGTGCCTCAAGCTTCTAAGCACCTCTGTAATTCTCATTAAACATTCACTATGAATTATCAATCTATGGTACTGTATGTAGGGAGAATAATGAGTTCCAAAGCCAGGTCTCCATTGCTAGAAATCTCCAAATAATAGCATAATATATTTTGTCCAAACAAGATGTCAGCTACATTTATATATTATCTTCTAATGCTACAGCTTATAGCAATGCCCTTTTTCTCTCCTGAACACAAACATAAACACTAATACTTGTTCTCAGACCTCACAATAAATTGTGCACATGGGCTGGGTAATGTGAACCTTGAAAGCTGAGCACTAGGTGGGAAGACTGAGTGTCTAATATTGGCAGTCAACATGTGTACTTTGGCACAGAGCGCATTTAATTTTTAAACTGCAGTTGAAGAAACCCAAACTTCTATATAAACATATCTGTGAGTACAATTTAAATAGAAAGGTAACAGCATATATATGATCCAGGTTTAACTACATGTTCATACAGACTATTAATGCTTATACTACTTTATTATGCAGAATTATTTAAAAAATGCACCTTCTATTTTTTTTAAATGACAGAAGTTTAAGTGAAGAAAGATAAAATTGGATGAAAATAAAAATGCCAAATTATGCAGATATGTATTAATTAAAAAAATTCATAGTATTTTATGAATGCAAATACTGTTAGTAAATATTTTTGTATTAATATTATTATTCAGGATTTATATAGCACCAACAGTTTGCGCAGCACTTTACAACAGGGCAAACAGTTACAATACAATTCAATACAGGAGGAATCAGAGGGCCCTGCTCATTAGAACTTACAATCTAAAAGAGAGAGTTAAGTGATACAAAAGGTAATAACTGTGGAGGATGAGATGATGGAGAAATTAAAAGTACAGTTATTAGGTGGAGGCAGGATAGAATTTCTCTGAAGATAAAGGTTTTCATGGATCGCCTACAAGTAGAAAGAGTAGGAGATATTTGGACAGATTGGGATAGGGAATTCCACAGGATGGGAGAGACTCAAGAAAAGTCCTGGAGACGAGCATGGGTGGAAGTGACAAGGGAACTAGAGGGCAGGGGGTCTTGGGAGGAATGAATGGAATGATTTTGTTGGTATTTTGAGACTAGGCTAGTGATGTAGGTGGGGGCAGAGTTGTGGCTAGCTTAGTAAGTTGTTGTTAGTATTTTGAATGTACTTTGTTGGGTAAGTGGCAGCCAATGGAGGGATTGGCAGAGAGGGATGGCAGACACTGAACGATTGGTAAGGTGGATGACTCTGGCAGCAGCATTAATGATGGACTGAAAGGGGGACAGCCTATATAAAGGTAAGCCAATGAAGAGAGAGTTGCAGTAGTTGAGGTGAGAAATAACCAAGGTTTGTGGTGTCATTGGTTAGGAAGAGGCATATTTTGGGGATGTTGCAGAGGTTGAGGTGGCAAGCTTTGGACAGTGATTGGATATGGGGCCGAAAGGAGAGTTCAGTGTCCAGGATTATACCTAGCATCCTGTTTTTGCTTATATCCTCCTGTAATATCGACACCTAAACTGAGACGGTGGACTATTACTGGTAGCCAGTCGTGCCCTTTAGCATGAGCTTGCAGTGAAAATGTTAACACAAGGGACACAGGGAGGCAACCTCATCCATATACTGCTTTTTCCTTCAGTATCTAGTCAGCAAGTTGGGGGTATGTTCTGCTCCTGCTCCTGTTGTAGTTGCAGAGGAGATCCTAGACCTGTCTATGCTGTCTGACAGGTATGTCTGCATCCCAAAACTGTACACAGAAAACTTCTAATCCTTTGGAAGGTAACCATGTATGTATTTCAATTGTGCAGCTTTATTTTAACCTTATAGAAATATTCCACCCAAACAAATAGGTCAGCTTCTAGTAGAGGAGATAGAGTTAATAAACTATAATAAGTAAAAGCAAACGGTCACTTATCCAGCGCTCAAGATAAGAAGTAAATTAAACTAAGCAGCTGCTGTAATCAAATATAACATTAAGGGGAAAGCAAAAAAGTTCCAAAGAAATTGTGTTTTTCCAGCATAAGCGGCGCTCAAAGAAAAACAACTGGTGGGCCTATTGACAAAGACAGAATGTGGAAACGCATCTAGGTGAGACCACATGGCTTGCTGCACTGGGGATTTGTTCCGAGTCTCTCCCGGGAACCACCACGAATGATCTGTTTCTTTCTGAGGGCGTGAGATTATCGGAACTGCTTTCACCAGCAGTGTATATTATACCTGAATGCTGTTTTAAATATATCTTTGTGTGAGTGCAATAGCTTAAGGGTCGGGTGTTTTTGGGACAATAAAAGTTTGCAGTTTCACACTATGAGGATTCCTTTTCCTTCTATATGCTTGGGTGGAATAAGAGGATTGCGGGTGTGTGCAGTCTGGAATGTTCAGGATCAGGACGCCATATCTCTGTCGATTTAATCGTTACTGAAATAGCACGCTGATGTCCTATAGTTGCTGAGATAAAGCTGGATTGATTCACTAAAGCGATTGATAATTAGGAGTCCATTGAGTGCAATTCCTATAGGGAGTGGAATCACAAGGTGTGGTGACGGTGGAACATTTCTGCAATGATATGAACTGTCTCATGAGAAATTACTCAACACCTTGACTGTCACAATTTTTATATTTTTGTTGCTCATATGCATTTTTTTTAACTTTATTTATGTGGGTTTTTTTTTTTTTTAGCGCTGCTTAAGTTGGAAAGAACCTATTTCTTTGGAACTTTTTTGCTTTCTTCTAATGCCCCGTACACACGGTCGGATTTTCCGACGGAAAATGTGTGATAGGACCTTGTTGTCGGAAATTCCGACCGTGTGTAGGCTCCATCACACATTTTCCATCGGATTTTCCAACACACAAAGTTTGAGAGCAGGATATAAAATTTTCCGACAACAAAATCCGTTGTCGGAAATTCCGATCGTGTGTACACAAATCCGACGGACAAAGTGGCACGCATGCTCAGAATAAATAAAGAGATGAAAGCTATTGGCCACTGCCCCGTTTATAGTCCCGACGTATGTGTTTTACGTCACCGCATTCAGAACGATTGGATTTTCCGACAACTTTTGTGTGACCGTGTGTATGCAAGACAAGTTTGAGCCAACATCTGTCGAAAAAAAAAACCTAGGATTTTGTTGTCGGAATGTCCGAACAAAGTCCGACCGTGTTTACGGGGCATTAGAGTTAAAAAACGAATGGCATTTTGTGACTCTCAGGAGTTTTAAGAATGAGATCTCTTGAGTTCTCAGTTTCCCTGTGGGATTTCAAAGTTGGGGACATCTTGCTGCTGGAGCCCACAATAAAGGCTGCCATGTTAAGAGTTCTCCTTTCTTTCCAAGAGAATCCCATTTTAAATAATCTTTTATCTTAAGTAGACAGGTTAAAAGGGACCATGATGTTACAGGGAATGTCATGTTACAGTGACTACCACCTTAGAAGTGTAGCCACCATGCGTTAAGCAGGAATGGGTTTCTAAATCTAGTTCTGCTAAACTGTAAAAGCCTGGACTGTACTTGTTTATGGGTATATATTTCCCAAGCCAACCACTACAAGGTTTACTGCTAGCAGTGCCTGCTGGGAAAAAGTATACATATTTTGAACAACCTTATGAAAGATCTCTTGCCTTCCAGGCTTTGCCTGTGGAGGGTGTGTGCTGTTGTTTCTGACCTCCCAGGCCTTCTGCCTGGGGAGGAAACATGATTTCTGAAGATAGGCCCAAGACTGGGGCCAGGAGAAGTGAAGCTGAACTCTGGATGAGAGCACTAGGGAGAACTTTGGCTGCTGGAGGAACCATGAGAAGCTGGAAATAGCTTAGACCTTTGGTGACTCCTTGAGGAAAATAAGTGCTCAAACCTAGAAGAATCCAGTTAAACTGATACTAAAGCTAAAAACATTTTTTTACCTTAACCACTCCTGACCAGAGCACTTTTTGCGATTTTGGCATTGAAACGGTTCAACTGACAATTGCGCAGCCGTGCGACGTTACACCAAAACAAAATTGACGTCCTTTTTTTTCCCATAAATAGAGCTTTCTTTTGGTGGTATTTGATCAGCTCTGCGGTTTTTATTTTTTGCGCTATAAACAAAAAAAGAGCAACAATTTTGAAAAAAAAAGCAATATTTATAAATATCCCCCAAAAATATATAAAAAAACAAATTTTTTCCTCAGTTTAGGCCGATATGTATTCTTCTACATATTTTTGGTAAAAAAAATCACAATAAGTGCATATTGATTGGTTTGCGCAAAAGTTATAGCGTCTACAAAATACAGGATAGTTTTATGGCATTTTTATTATTAATTTTTTTTTATTAGTATTGGCGGCGATCTGCGATTTTTAACGTGACTGCGACATTATGGCAGACACATCGGACACTTTTGACACTATTTTGGGACCATTGTCATTTATACAGCAATCAGTGCTATAAAAAGGGGGCGATCAAGGGGTTAAGTGTGTCCTAGGGAGTGATTCTAACTGTAGGAGGATGGGCTACCATTGACATGACAGCGATCACTGCTCCCGATGACAGGAAGCAGTAGTTCTATGTCATGTCACTAGGCAGAACGGGGGAAATGCCTTGTTCACATAGGCATCTCCCCGTTCTGCGGCTCCGTGACATGATCGCCGGGACACCGGCGGACATCGAGTCCGCGGGACCTGCGGGCACGGTCACACTGTATTCGGAGGGCGCGCGCCCGCTAGCCCCACCAATTAAAGGGGACATACAGGTACGACCATTTGCCCACCGCTGCCATTGTGCCGACGTATATCGGCGCGCAGCGGTCGGCTAGTGGTTAATGCATTCCTTGCATTAGGGTAAAAAATGTTTTATGGATTTCTATCCTCCCCATTCCCTGTGTGAAGGGGAAGAGAGGGGAAAAGAGATCCAGCACAGTGCACGGCTGCATCTCTTCCCCCCTCTCTTCCTCTTCACACAGGGACTTGAATAGCAACAGGAGCCATTGGCTCCTACTCCTGTTAATCAAATGCAGTGAAGATGAAGTTGGGCGGGGCTAAGTCCTGCTGTGTCTAATGAGCATGGCTCCCTAGAAACACAGCTCATGAGCGGGCAGACACTGGGTGCCCCCCATAGCAAACGGCAAGAAGAGGAAAAAGAGGAGAAACCAAAATAGCTGGTGGGGAACCCAAGAAAAGGAGGAATGGGGCCGCTCTGTGCAATACTAGTGCACAGAGCAGATTAGTATAACAATTTTATTGTTTTAATTTTTTTTTTTAAACGTTTACTTTAGTAACACTCTAAAGGTAATTTCTGCATGACTGATAGCAGTATTTTTGCGACTGTGCTGTATTTTTAGGGTATCTTATGGCCCTAACCTTCTCTCCCTAGAATGTATTAGCCTGAATAAATTCTCTTAACTGTTCAAAAGTGACATGTACCAATCTGTCCACGTCCTTCTTACTGTTTAAGATGCTAACCCTGAGCTGAAAGGTTTGCCCACCTGACCTTTTCCTTAAATGCCTCTGGGAGGTAAGGAGGTGGTAGGGACACAAGAGACTGCTAGGTTAGATGCCATAATATTAAAGGGATCACCATGTTACAAGAGACTGCTGGGTTAAATAGATTCTAGAAAATATTATATAGAATGCCATGGCAAACATCTAGTATGTTAAAGCTCAACTGAAGTCTTACACCTGATTTGTGACAAATTTTGCTTGAAAATGCCTAAAATACAATTTTCTTTCAATGAAAATCTAATTCGAACCCCTCCAACTCACACACACACACACACACACACTCTGGTGCTCTGTACTGACATGGATAAGAACAGCTATATCCCTTATTACAAGTCTCCTCACCCAAACACGTATTGCAGGGAAGGAGAAGGGTGTGTCAGACCAGATCTATTACTGAGTTCTGATTACTGGGTGCATTGGGTCTAACTTTGGTGCCTTTTGGACTACACTGTTATAAAAAGACACACTAGAGAATAATGCAGTGTACACACGAGCGGACTTTTCGGCATCAAAGGTCCGACGGTCTTTCCGACAGACTTTCGACAGAGTTACGACGGACTTTCGACAGACTCTCTAAAGAACGGACTTGCCTACACACGATCACACCAAAGTCCGACGGATTAGTACGTAATGACGTACGACCGGACTAAATTAAGGTTCATAGCCTATGAACCAAAAGTTCATAGTCAGTAGCCAATAGCTGCCCTAGCGTCGGTTTTCGTCCTCGGACTAGCATACAGACGAGTGTATTTCTCGATAGGAACTGGGTCCAGTGGAAAGATTTGAAACATGTTCCAAATCTAAATTCCATCTGATTTTTGACAGAAAAAGTCCGCTGAAGGTCCAATGAAGTCCACACACGGTCGGATTGTCCGACGCATTTGTTCCTTCGGACCAGTCCGGTCGAAAAATCCGCCCATATGTACACGGCATAACTGTAACAGGAAACAGTGGGTAAAAATATAAAGATGAAGGTTTTTAGTTTATTGTGTATCTGACTGCATATCTATTTATGTAACTTCAATTGGGCGTTAAAGAAAATGTCATAAAACAGAAACAACCAATATAAAATTCTGCTATGTTAAAAGCTTGCCTGGTTAAGGAGATTGCCAGGTTAGAGACTGCCATGTGTACATAGACTGATATGTTGCAGAGACTGCCCTATTTGATTCAATGTTAAAAAGGCTGTTGTGTTAAAGATACCGCCAACTGCCATTCAAAGAAGTATCTGAACAGTTGCAAGAAAATGTATCTCTTCACTCAGGAGAAATGATAATGTATTCCATACAATCAATCAATTTTAATAGGGGACACATAAGAACATTTATCTGTGCTCGTTGTCAAGCAGCAGTGTACTCTCTGCTTGCAGTGGCTTTGGTAAAGTGCTACACTCTGTAACCAATAGGCAGCCTTTCAGCTGGTCCTTCTGGAATCAGATCTGGAAACAGTGGGCATGTACACAGATGACACTATTCTTTACCTGGAGAAATCAGGGCTTTCCCTCATTTCAGCTCCTAAATATCAATCAACTGGGTGCCCATTCTGGTCTACAAATCAACTGGGACAAATCCCAAATTCTCACTTTCCACCAACTGAAGTTCAGGCCCATCTACCCGGGTGGCTTCACTCCAATATCTCGGGGTACATATCTCCCCATCTCTCAAGGATTATGTCCCATTGATTTACTGACCCCTTGTTTACATTAATTAAGCAAAAAACAAAATTTAGGGTGAAACTTGCCCTAGGAGTAATGGGCAGAATCAATTTAATTAAAATGATTCTATTACCCAAAATATTGTATATCCTTTGGCAATGCCCTGTTTATTTGTCCCTGAACTATCTAAGACCATAGACTCTATTCTAAACACTTTCGTCTGGGGCAATGGTAGGCACAAATTACCATGGTTAATTCTAAAAAAAATCTGACTGCTATGGGGGACGAAGCCTTACCCGACTTCAACCCATGCTACCTTGTGGCCCAGCAATCTCATATATATCACTTCGACAAAACCGATCTTGGAATCAGATCTTAGCCCCATTCATATCGGTGCAGCTTTGAAATTGTGCTAATTCAGTGCAATTTCAAAGCCGCACATCAGTGCAGTTTGCACTGCTGATTTCATTGCGGCTTGCGACTTCATTTAACAGAAGTCTATGCAAGTCGCAATAAAATTGGCAAAAAGTAGTGCAGAAACCTTTTTCATAATCACTGTGACATGATTTGTGGCGATATGAACTGTTCCATTTCTGGCAAAGGGTGCAATTTGGAACTGTCAAATCTCATGATAAGTTGCACCGGTGTGAGTGGGGGCTCAAGGTCCACAACCCATAAAAATATATCTATTGCCAAAATTGGGACATGAACTTTGACACCTTTTCCCTAGATAAATGGCAGGATTTTGTCTAGTGGTGACAATGCAGCTATATATCTTCGGATCATCCAAGAAGTAGATCACCGCACCCTGTTATTATATGTGGAAACATGAATATAAAGTAACAATTATCAAAACTGGGTCACCGGAAGACATAGCATTCTGTAAGACGTCAACTTTCATTTTCTAAACTGTACAAGAATATTTATATAATATATCTGTATTTGCTGAGCATTATAAATGTACCTTTCTCAGCATACCAGCCTCATTATTTGTCCAAGTGGGACAGTTACTTATACGTTTACTGGGCAATATAGTGTAATCCACCCTATACAACTCTTAACCAGATGCCGCCTGTTTGAATCACCCATCGGCTTATTCTTTCCATGACTCCATAGGCCAGATTTCTGCACTGGATTTCCTAGCTCTGCCAATCTCTCGTATCTGTTTTAAAGCAGTCTCACACTCACAACTTGAAGTTCCCTTGATTTTATATAAGGTTAGGTGCAGAATAAGGAGTGATCCTGCCCTACATGGCTTCATAATTTTAGAGGAGAACAGGCAAAGCTGGGAAATAGACACTGAAGTCTCTGTAAATAAAAGGGCCTGCATTGACAGGTTTTTGATTGCTTCAAGCAGGTTTTGCATCCCCAAAAATTCTACGGGAATGCAAATCCCACTAGAAGCAGATCATAAGGAGGTCAAATGCACTTGTCATTCTGAATGATTTCATAAGAATCTCAAATGGATATCAAACGAATGTTGATGTTCTAAAAGCCCTTTACTTACTGGTATCCTTTTTTTGTTATAGGCTCTGGATCTGGTTTGTTTGTACAGGACAAAATATCACAAAATACTGCAATCCCTTCCAGAAGCACTATGAAAATCTGTTTAGCTCACCGCCATGGGGATCAGGATGGTTGCCTCCCACCTACGGGATCCCCTTGGTGGCAAGCTAGCCAGGAGGGACCAACAGCATATTTTCCTGGGCAACAAGCAGAAGCTATCTCTGGAGGGGCTCTTTGTCTCTTGTGTTAGGAGTTGCAGATTAAAATTAGAATTAAGTGACTGAAAGATTATTATTGGAAAAGCTACACACATTGTTCTGTTTCTGTTAAATTCTATGGCAGTAACACTATGCTTTAAATTGTACACTCTAACTAACACATTTCTCTTATTTGCTCCCTCTTGGTTAATTAAATAAACCATTGGAAGAGTTTTAGCATATCTGTTCCACAAATGCAAAAAAAAAACAAAAAAACTGTTCATCCAGCCAGAAATGTTGCGAGCTCAAAACTTCCTTCTGCTTTCTACTAGTTATCATTGTTCCCACCTACCAACCGTATGTAGTCCTAATACCGTGCTACGTAGTCCTGACACACTCCCTGTCCTAGGGTGACAACACTGCAAAACTATTACAACCACCACATCTAAGGACCAGTAAGCTGCAATACTATCAATTTTTTTTACTAATTTTACATATGCTTTAAGACCTTTATGAAACCACACCTTCTTCTCTGAATGTCATTGAAAAGGAGGTTTAAATTCGTAACTGAAAAAATTCAGTTCCCCTAAATAAATACAAATCAGCTATTATGATGCATTGAAAGAAGATAGGCACAGATAAAATACATTAATCTCCTATCTCCTAGGTGATCCAAGCAGAAGTTCGCTCCCCCCTCCTTCCCTGCCCGCATCCTCCTGTCACAGGTCCCAGGAGACTGCAGGTCCATTCACACAGCGCAGAGCGACTTACACATTCGCAGTGGGGAACTGGCTGTGAAGCTGCAGGAAGTCACAGCCAGCTTCCCACATCTAAGATGGCGGTGCCAGGGACCGGATGTCCAGCGAAGAACAGGCAGCACTGAATCCGTAAGCTGGTAAGTGTGTTTTTTATTAAAAGTCAGCAGCTACAGTATTTGTAGCTGTTGACTTTTATTCTTTTTTCGAGACTGAAGATCTCTCTTTAAATTTGGCCCTCCACAACAGTCCCAGTTTCCCATGTGGCCCCTTTGGAAAATTAATTGCCCGCCCTTGCTCTGTACTGTTGAATTTAATTTGCATATTAGTAGCTATCTAAAGCCAACTATAGAGATTAGAACCACATATGGGCAGGCTGATTGTACCCAAGTTGATCAATCAAACAACTTGGGTACAACCAGCCTGTTGCATTTTCATGCTCATGGGGAATCAAGCGTTTTTCTTTCCTGCAACCTGTGGAAATCGCAGCGTCTATGGCTGGCTTTAGCTTTAGAAAAAAAAGAAAAAATACAATAAAGGGCTATATATTGGTAAACAGGTCTACTATGCTTAGTAAAATGTTTTATTATCAGGTCAAATGACAATGTTATGTTAAAACATTGCATTGAATTTTGTAGACAGTGGCATTCCACAAAAACTGTTGGAAAACATTCACTATAATGATTTCAACTCAATGGAGGAGTTGCTTTGATTATAGGGGAAGGACTATAGAAATAACATTTTCCACACAGGTAGTTCAGCAACAGGACATTCGCCTGGGAATGTCGCAATATGGTAGAACATCATGGACCCTCCTACCCTACCAGAAAAGACTGGAATTCAATCGTGGTTGCTAAAGGCATTTTATCCAATACCATGCACTGTAACTTCAAGTCAACCTCCAAGGAGGTTGGAGGTTGCACCTTCTTCTTTCAAAGGGTAGAAGACACACCAATGCACTATTAGCTCTTCCACTGAGTGCTTCAGTAAGTGACACCCTAGCCACTGATGTGCTTCGCTATCCTATACTGGAAAACGCAGAAGTTCCCAAATCGGCACTCTTTTCCTGTACCTAACATTGTTTAAAACAGCCTCAAGGGGTCTACACACATAAAACACAAGCCATTGACCAGCTATTACAGAGAGAAATGTTGACTGACACCCAACTTACTGTGTGCCACTGCCTAGAGAGTACCCAAGTGAAGGCACAGAATAGGTTTGAGGGGATGAGTTATTTCCCTCACTTGGAGAGGATGCCAGGACTGCCACCACAACCCATGCACTCAATGATACACATATAACAGTGCAGATGTACTGTATGTGGTGATTACAGTCATACTTAAAGTTATAAACCAATATAAATGTTTTTATTTGTTTTGACTATAGTTCTTTAACCACTTGAGCTCTGGAAGATTTTTACCCCCTTTATGACCAGGCCATTTTTTGCTATTGCACTTCAGTGCTTTAACTGGTAATTTTGTGGTCATGCAACACTGAACACAAACTAAATTTATATCATTTTTTTCACACAAATAGAGCTTTCTTTTGGTGGTATTTGATCACCACATTTTTTTTTACTTTTGTTATATAAACAAAATAATACTGAAATTTTTGAAAAATAAACCAATATTTTTTACTTTCTACTACAAAACATATCCAGTAAAAAAATGTAAAAAATCGAATTTCCTCATAAATTGTGATCAAAATGTATTCTGCTACATGTCCGTGATAAAAGAAATCCCAATAAGTGTATATTGATTGGTTGTGTAAAAGTTATAACACCTACAAACTATGGTATTTATACACTGAAATTATTATTATTTTTTTACACTACTAATGGCAGTGTTCAGTAAATTCTAATGGGACTGCAATAGTGCGACGGGCAATCTCATACTAATTGACAGCTAAAATGGTATAAATGAGCGCTCAAAAGGGGGATAGCAGCTAGCACAAAAGAAGGTGATAGGCCAACCTATCCACCTCCTTGGATAGGTTGGTGGCCAAAAACTCCACCTCCTTTATGCACTTACCAGCAGGGGTGGCCCGTGCTTTGTGGGCACACGGGCACCGCCCCCCCCCCCCAATCCCTGCCGCCGCCTCCCTATCCATGCGCCTGGCCCCTTTCAAGATGCTGGACGCCTGAGACGCTAATAGGCTTCAAAAAAGGGTGGGCTCAGGGCGTAAAGAGTGCGCCCTGATCCCACCCTGTTGTGTGACGATAGCGAATTCATTTTTACTATTTTTACGCCACAGTGCCTCCACGCCAATCAGGAGGCAGGTCAGTGAGACCTATTTCCCAATTGGCCAAAGTTCCGAGCATCCTATTGGATGCCTGGCGCTTTGGTGGAAGAGACACACAGGGGAGGAAGCTGGAAGATCGGACTCCTCCACCACCGCTGCGAGGTACTGCCGGTGTGCTGCATGCCCCGCGCTCAGGAGAATGGAGGAGGAGACGCATGGAACCCTGGAGGATGCAGTAGCCTGCCCATCCCACAGCTTGCTGCCATCAGGATTGGGTAAGTGCCGGTCTAATGGCGGGCGAGCGGGGGGGTCACAGTGGCTGCATATTATGGGCATAGAAGCTGCATATGGTGGGCACAGAAGCTGCATATGGTGGGCACAAACCTGCATATGATTGGCACAGAAGCTGCATTTGGTGGCACTGTGGCTGCATTTTATGGGGAACAGTGACTGCATATGATGAGCACAGTGGCTGCATTTTATGGGCACAGTGGCTGCAATTGATGGCACAGTGAGGCTGCAATTTATGTTTTTTTTCAGCATTTTTCAGTTTGCTTGCGCCCCCCCCAAAAATTTGAGCACCAGCTGCCACTGCTTACCAGATGGCTGAAATACAATGGCATGTATAGTAACTAATCCTGTCTCATCAGGTAATCCTCAGTGTTCCAATTCTCAGGCAGCAGCATCGATCTCCTAAGTGACAAAGCTCACACCATGGAGCCCAGAGATAGAGTATATAGTGCAGTAATTTATTGCAAGTAAAAATGGCCAATACATAAAAAATACCACATGGAATAAAGTACAACAAACAATCCGGTATCACTCTGAGGGCCGCTGATCTGGCTTGTGGAAATGGCAGTGTGACCTCAGCACGTAAAGGCCTCTCCCAACGTATTTCGTGGGGGATCCCCTGAGCATGTGCGTGCACATGAAATGCGTTGGAAGGGGCATTTATGTGCTGACATCATCACTAGGCCTCTGTGCTTCTTTATGCAATCTGGGCAGATTATGACTGGCGGGAGGAGCCAGCAGGGAGCCTCAGTACTCCTCCCAAGAGCCCTCAGATGCAAGCAGTAGGCTGGTTCTTGGAAGGGGTTATGCAAATATGGGGGCAGGACAGTAGCTAAGTGGTTAGTGCCTCTGCCTGGTGGCACTAGGGTCGTTGGTTGGAGTCCCGACCATGGCGCTACCTGCTTGGAGTTTACATGTTGCCTGTTCCCTGTGCCTGCTTAGGTTTCTTCTGGTTTCTTCCCACACTCCAAAGACACGTTGGTAGGTTCATTGGCTCCTGTCTGAATTGGCTCTAGTACGTGTAAGTATGAATGTGAGTTAGGGACCTTAGATTGTAAGCCCCTTTGAGGTCAGGGACTGATGTGAATGTACAATATGCACTAAATTGTCAACAGTATTGGGACACCTGCCTTTACACGCACATGATCTTTAATGGCATCCTAGTTTTAGTTTGTAGGGCTAAATATTGAGTTGGCTCAACCTTTGCAGCTATAATGGCTTCAACTCTTCTGGGAAAGCTGTCCACAGGTTTTAGGAGTGTGTCTATGGGAATGTTTGACCATTCTTCCACAAGTGCATTTGTGAGCTCAGGCACTGATGTGGACATGAAGGCCTGGCTCACAGTCTCTACTCGAATTCATCCCAAAGGTGTTCTTTTGAGTTGAGGTCAGGACTCTGTGCAGGCCAGTCAAGTTCCTCCACCCCAAACACACTCATCCATGTCTTTATGAGCCTTGCTTAGTGCACTGGTCCACTGGGGACCTTTGTGGGGTATTCTGGTCAGGCTCAGGGGCTACACCATACCTCCAATCTCGCCACCTCCTGCAGTGACGATTTAGTCTCTGTTTGAACAATTGCACTTCCAAGCACTGGACCATTGATTTTATGTTGGTAGGTGCCTTCTGAACATGGAATCGTGCTTATTCAATATGCTGGCTACTGTATGTCTATATCACAACATTTTGCTTTGTTATTCTTACTTATTAGACAAGTTATTGAACGTAGATTCTCCTGTATAAATTCCCCTGATGAAGGGACTGAACCTTAAACGCATTGGGTACTGAAGATTGTTCTCGGATTCATGGAGAATAAGAAACAATATATGTACAACATGTTTTGTAATGTTTGCAATGGTTTTGCTATTTGCTCTTACTCTGTTTTATAGATCATCACGTGTGATAGATCATATTTTAGATGTGTCAATAAATATTGGTTTTACATAATTGTGGAAGTACTGTTGCCGTTTAAATTCCCACCCTAGGGGGAATCTCCAAATTTCTATTATTCAGGTATGTGGCAACCACCTACCATGTTTTGATACAGTTGAAACATTTTCAATAAAATAAAAATGGTCCAAATAATTTGGTAGAGAGGGAATTATGGTATGGGGTTGTTTTTCAGGGGTTGGGCTTGGCCCCTTAGTTCCAGTGAAGGGAACTCTTAAGATGTCAGCATACCAAGACATTTTGGACAATTTCATGCTCCCAACTTTGTGGAAACAGTTTGGGGATGGACCCTTCCTGTTCCAACATGACTGCACACCAGTGCACACAGCAAGGTCCATAAAGACTTGGATGAGCGAGTTTGGGGTGGAGGAACTTGACAAAGGCTAGGGAGGAAAATGCTTGATGATGCTGGATGTCCTCCAGCCAGGAAATGATGCTGACCCTGACTTGCTGCAGCTTCTAATGCACATTGTGTGAAGCTCACAGTGTGCATTGACATCAGGGTAAGCAGTACAACTGTGTAGAACTGAAGGTAAGGTTGGAGTTCAACTTCAAGTTAGTGTTAATAATATGCTCAAATATAGAGGTAACACTAAAAATTATACCTCTAATTATAGGCGAATAGTATTCTGTTTCAGACATTTGTGCTTGCATAGAGAAAACTGTAGCAAACAGAATCCCAGACCTGCAAACTAGTTTGACAAAGTAATTATGAACTTCAGCGCGTTTAACCATTCCAGTCCTGTTGAGTTAAAACACTCCTTGGTTACAGTGTTATTGTTTTTTAAAAAAAGCCAAGCAGGCAATATTATTTTCTCATCGCTAGGGAGAGAATGACTCTATAAAAAACGATGACTTCCCCTGAAAATGGAAGCTAATAAAGAGCTTTAAACTAATCTTATTATTCTGGAAAGGGGGAAGGCATCCTTTTTGTGAAAATATTTTTCAGCAGTTTTTAACTGCATGTGAGAAGCCCCGTCGATAAGGTGCCATAAACTAGCCCTACCTAGTGCTTGGGCATTTATCTCAAAGCAAATCAGTAGGTGGCACACTGCTGCATGAAGAATGTTCTTTGTGTCTGACTCGAGAAATCCATTCTAACATCCCTTACTAATCAGCAGCTGCAGAGGCTGCTTCTAATTTTATCTGGAGCTCTTTTCAGCACCTCTCCCAGCTCACATCATCATCCTCATCCTCAGCTTCTCACTTGGCTTCCATGAAATATTCTAGCAGAATCTAAGGAAGGCAAATGCTGGAGACCGCTAGCGTTTTGCCACTTTGGCTGGCAGCCATGTGTTTACTTCAGTTAACGTCTGTTGTCATTAAACAGAACTGGGCATGACCCCTCAATTTTCTTCTTTATCCCCCCCCCCCCCTGCACCCATGATATTTTATGCAGACGACGTCTTTTTAATTTTATGCAGAGATTTTACGTGCAATAATCCTACTTCAGCAGTGAATAAATTATCATCGCTACCTTTTATGCGGAAGACATTCATTGCGTTTTAACTGAACAGTACGACCATTAAGGTCACGGCAAGGCAGTACAAAGGGGGTCATAAAGCCCACCTCTGTGTTTTTTTTTTTTTTTTTTTATGAAATAGAAATTTGAACTTGAAAAACTGTTTTGATTGCCAAACATAACATAAATAGGCACAAGAGAAGCTCCTATCATAAAACTGACAGTTAAACTGAGTGATCTGTAAAAGAAAAGGCGATCTCATGAAACAAAGGCTTTTTTATTTTTTATGATCACATTGTCAGCTCCCCGATTTTGTCCCTGTACAGTTTAGGGCGGGATGTAGTTTGAAATCCAGGGCAGTGTGTTCATGTGCAGCAGCGAACTGCATGTTCCAGCAGAGGGGATTTCTGAGAACTGAATCTGTGTCC
Organism: Aquarana catesbeiana; assembly: GCF_042186555.1. Classification (NCBI taxonomy): domain Eukaryota; kingdom Metazoa; phylum Chordata; class Amphibia; order Anura; family Ranidae; genus Aquarana; species Aquarana catesbeiana. The sequence goes on from NC_133324.1 coordinate 395,644,615, forward strand.
TCAGATGAACTTCCCTGCTGCTTGCTGCGGTACAATTTCTTAAAGCGGCGCTGTCACAGCTCATCTTGTAAACAAGGCATGTTCTCAATGAGACATCAGACACACTTTTTTTTTTTTTTTTCTGATGAATCAGGAAAGTTCATGGGAATTCTTTTAATACAGGCACAGATGCAAGAGGAGAAGCAGACTGTTTTATGAATAATCTTAAAAATTTGCAGTTGCATGGTTTTGTGCAAGAAGGATAACAAGACAGTCTGGGGAAGCCGAGAGACTGCAAACAGTTAATCGGGGGGGAAAAGCCTGTCTACTCATGTCGCCTGAGCTGACTTTATCCAGTTTTTAATTATATGCATAAGAAATAAGCTAAATTTAGTAATTCCTTCAGGCTTTTTTTTTTTCTGAGGATCCTTCTTGGTCACTCAGCAAAAGCTCCCTATCCTATTATTGCGATGTAAATTCGGAGACCATCAGCTGGGAGAAGGGTAACAAAACATGGTATTGTTCTCTATCACAGAGGGTTGTGGTGCTAGAACCACAATACTTTTTGTTAAAAGGCAAATGAGCTCTAGAATATTGTAACAATAGAGGGTACTAAAAAGATAGTGAAAAGGAAAAGATGGCTTGCCCACAGTGATCAAATATTTTAACACATTTGCTAGATTCTGTTTTAGAATGATTGTTATAAAGTGCTGCGTAAACTGTTGGCACCATATAAATCCTGTATAATAATAATAAAATAATGACTGTAAGATTTGATGACTACATACTAAGTTCACAGTCTTTTTCTTTCTCTCCGATTCAGATTTTATTACTGGCCTTACAAGATGCCTATTGACCTTTAAGGTGCCTTGTACATGTTGAATCCAACCACCAAGTATTTCCAAAATGGCTACTCCTATGTCTGCACTTTATCGATGGGGGTTAGGTCACCTTAGCCCTCCTATCTGCTTCTAACTTCAGTTAACTACAGTGGCGGCCCATCCATTAGGGACGCATGGGCGCTGCCCCCCCCCCCATCCATGCATCCGGCCCCGTAATCTACATGCGGGGCGCTGGACGCATGGATTCCAATGGGGTTTTTTTTTTTTTTGAAGCACGTGATTAGAGCCTGGGGCTCTAATAGGCTTCAAAAAGAGCCCACCCAGCTGATGAATATTCGCTATCGTCACACTGATTCTCTTCCTGGCCAATCAGGAAGCGGGTCCTGAGACCCGTTTCCCGATTGGCCGAAAGGAGAAGTGATCCTATTGGCCTAGGAGGAGGAGGGAGGAGATGCACAGCTAAAGGAGATGCAGGGGATGCCCGACCGACCCACCAGTTGCCACTGTCTTCAGGGATGGTTCACCCGCAGTGGCTCAGCCACATCCAGCACTCCCCGGCTTGGACAGGGGAGGAAAGAGGAGGGGAGATCAGAGTGTCATCCCGGGCAGGACATCTGCCTCCTAAGGTAAGGAGGCCTTCTGCCTTCCCATCCATTCGTCTCCCGTGGGGGGGGGGGGTGTTCCGGGTGTTCCCCTTCTTCATGTCTATCTCCCGCGGTGGGGAACAGCCCCCTCTCCCCGCCGCGTCTCCTGCTGAGGGAGGAGTCGCATTGGTTTGCTGCCACCCCAAATTTTTGAGCACCAGCCGCCACTGGTTAACTATATATGTGGTAGCCTTAAGCCCCTTACACACGGGATGGCTCTGTTGCAGTCTGCCCGCTCAGCAGGGAATCTGTCCGCTGATCCCCACTGAACAGACAGATGGCTGGTCTGTGTCCACTCTGCTTATGGAGAGCGGACACAGACACAGCCCGCTCTCCTCTATGAGTGGTTAGATGTAAACGGACTGCCTGTCCGTTTACACCTGATGAAGATCTGATCTGCCACCCATCTGTTTTTAGCGGATAGGATTAGATTGGACGTTGGTGGGTGTCAACTTACACATGTCCATTGACACGCGCCGCTCCATAGAGGAAACTGGAGGGTCTGATCGGATCCACCTGAAAAAACTGACATGTGCCCATGTGAAAAGGCCCTTAATGTCCATTTTGTACACAAATACATCCATGGCGGTCTGAGGTTGTGTGCTGAGAACGCGCTCACTCCCGAAACACTGGCCAAGCGATTTCCAACAGTTCTTGGTCACAGCTTCTGATCAGAAGCCAGGGAGACAGGCTCCCAATCATGTGACCACTGTGAGAGCCAATCACAGCAGTCATGTGATTGGAAGCTGCTCCACCCACCAGCATCAAAGTCCACCATTAGCAGAACCAAACCCATCAATTTAATGGCTTATCCACACTATGTGGAGTGATCTGTATTTTTGTACACTGGATAAACACAGGTCACCGCTGGGACACATAGAAAACAATTGTTTTCTATGTGCCCTGTTCACATCGCAATGCTGGTGCAGCTTCCTACTCCCCTTGACTTTAATTTGACCAGTGAGCCCACCAATCACATTTGTTGTCTAAAAGGGGGATGAGAGGAGCAGGACTGGGTAGGCCACAGTGCAGCTATAAGATATCTGATTATTGATTTCATAAAAGAAGAGTCAGATGTTTTGGGGCACTTTAGATTAACAAAGAGTGCATATGTAGGCGCTGAAAGGACCATCGTGCATTCAAAAAGCTACAAGTACCACTCACCAACTGCTCCCATCTTTGATACTCCTTAGAGGAGAGCAATCGCCAGGAATCATAATTTATCTAAAGTACTGCTTCAACCTACCAAACGCTGACATTCTTGGATACCACCCTATGGTTTGTTTAGGGCCCCTAGTTGCAACCAAGAGCCTTTTCTCCCTGTGAGAGCCAGATGTGTTTGGACTTTTAGAATTAACACAGTTGAGAAGCAGTTTGAAGTCTCCTTCTGCTGTCACTTTCTCAGTTCTTAGGAAGTTTCCAGTTTCTCGAGGTAGACGGATGCCACCCTCCAGCAGACCTCACCCTGCTCCCCAATAGCATTCTCCCTTTCCTGGCAGGCTATGCTGCATTCACCTCTGTGCATGCATAGCCCTTTCTCCACTACAAATTAAGGCCATTATATTCCTTACATTTACAATCCATATGAAACTTGAAGTCTCCTAAATCTAAACCTATTTGGTGCCCATATGCACTTTCATCGCTGGCCAGAGTAATTCAATAGAAGTAGGGTGAATCTCAACCACATGGGCTCCTGGAGACAGAAGCGCCCCCTCGGGTCTATAAAAACAACTTCCAAATCCCACATTGTCCCAGATTCTAAAGTACATCATGAACTACATTACGTGGTATTCTGTCAGTTCTTTAGCTGTAAAAATAGGAAAGATTTTCTCCTCAAGCAGTTGTACTGGTACAGAACAGCCTGATGCAACTATAGTCGGGTCACATCTGTACTAATTGGAGACTCTGGGTCCAGCTGCTTGCTTTATATGGATTACGGAGCAGATAGAGTTTACAGCTTTCTTCACTGGCATTACCACTGCATCTTCACTGCTGGGCCACCACCCAGGACATTTGTAGAAGCCCATTCCTGCTTCCTTATCCTCTGACAGGTGTGGGTGACTTACACTAAAGGTGATGCACAGCTGAAGCAGTTATGATATGATATCCCTTCTGTTACTGAACAGCTCAGTCTTCATCTGTATGCTCTGGATCCAGGCCCCTAAAGCGTAACTAAACCCAACGATTTAACTGTTTCCCAAACCAACTGCAAGGCGTGCCCTGTATGGTAACTTACACAGTTGCTTATGCTTTAATCTAAACTGTCAAGCTATCAAAGGCTGGTGTCATAACTGATTACATGTGCAGCCACCATAGCAACTGCAACTCAAACTGAGGCTAAGATGGCAGCTTCCTTGCCTCTAAAGCAGTGGTGTCCAAACTGCAGCCTCTTGCTTGCTTTTATCCGGCCCTTGGGGCAATACTTCATCCTCTGACACCAGCAATGGGGCACAGTTCCACCCAATGACACCAACGACAGGGCCCAGTTCCTCCCAGTGACACCAACGATACAGAATGATTCTTCCCACACAATGACTCCAACGATGGTGAACAATTCCACTCACTGACACCAAAGAATGGGTACATGATGTCAGGGCATTTCTACTTCCAATGGCCACAGTCCATCCCACCTAAAGTCTGAGGGACAGTAAACCTGCCCTTTGTTTAGAACTCTTTGAAACACCTGCTCTAAAAAATAGGATGATTTAGCTTCATTTTAATAGGCCCTATCGATGTTTAGGAATAAGATGGCAGAAGCTATTGAAACAGGTATCTTTTTCAAAATATCAGTTACTTGTCAGACCAGTCATTGCTCACATAGCTCAAGTTAAAACCCATCTCAATAATACTGCTCAATGCAATGGTACATATAACACTATCCGTTATAAGTGCTAACCAGGATTTCTTCTTAAATAGCTACCTGAATACCAAATGGGATTCACCCTGGAACTCTTCTTGGTCAGCTCTTTCACTGTCTTCCTAATCTACATCAATGCCTCCTTCAACTGTGATGGCACATTCATGATGTATTTGATGGCCTCCTCTACCTTTCTCAAAATTATTGCTTCCTCTTTTTAGTGGAAGAAGGTTAATCTGTGTCTGCACATGTTGTCTGACATGAGAAAGGTTCAATAAATCCCATAACTCCTGGAAGCCTAATGATGTGTAATGATGTCCACAATTAATGGAAGAAGCTTTCATAAAATTGAACTCAAGAATGCAGATTTTTCTCTAACGTGGACTACTGAAATCTTATAATCACACTTATGAGTGGACAACTTCATAATATGTAGTTAACTTTGTTTAGGTTATTAATAGATGTGATGAATCACTTTATAAAGTAAATTACTCATTAGCGTTGTAGGCAGAGAAAAGATTTGAGAACAAGAAAACCAGTTTAAAAATACACGTGTCGTGCCTTATATGAAAGAAAGCAAAACACAACCCTCCAACTCAGCATATGCCATCAAACCAGGGATAACACAGAGATTAGATCATAAATAGGGGGTGAATCTTTGCAGCAGGTGACATTGCAGTTTGATGTAATGACAACTTAAATTATATAAATACAGCATTTAGGAGAATGAAGAACAGATATTAAGAACATATATTGCCCCAATAAATAACTTTCTTTTGAGACAAAACATCAAAGTAAGCACTATGCTAAAACTGGGCATGTATATACACTTGAACATTTAAATGCACCCTAAAAAATATCTGCAGTATTCCGTACAGAAGGGAGACTGCCTTCACTTATATATTTGCAATTGCAAAAGGTATAGTCTATATACAGTATCTGTTTAGTGCTGGGAGCCAAAGAAAATACTTGTTACTTTCAGGTATGGCGAAGCAGCATGTGAGTCACTCTGTTTAACAGCATTAGGCCATTAACTGGCCCAACACAAGGAATCAATAGCCCTGTGTAAGCTACTGCTCCAACAATTTGTAGATTACCAGGTTAAAGCGGAGTTCCGGCCACATAGTTTTTTTTTTCCCAACATAATGCATTAATACCCAAAATAAAGTTTATATTTGTTATTGCTATTGGATCTGAATTTTATATATTTTTTTATACTTGCAATTAGGGAAATCTTCGGGTCGTTGCTATGATGATTGTGGGCATGTGAAGCCCAATCGCAACCTCTTCCTGAATTTGCGATGGAGAGGGGCATGCTGAGTAACCAGCATGTACCTCTCGATCTCGTGCATGCGCGATGCTCCGCTGGCCTTACGCGGATTGTTTAGAAAGTTGCCAAAACAACAGGCGGTGACGGAGGAAGGTCCCGCCCCATTGTTATGGCAACATAGATGTGATCCACCTTAAATCGAGTCATTTCCTGTCAGGAAATAATGCGATTTTTGCTCACAGTACTGCCCACTGACTCCTGGGAAATGATGACTCACATTTCCCAGGAGCACAGGCGAGGGAGGAAGTGATGTGGAGCTCCGCGACCCGGAAGTGGCAGATTAGGAGCCACTACATAGCAACAGGGCATTTCTTTTGAGTTGAAAAAAAAATTCCCCCCAAATGTTTATTAATACTATGAAAGGACTGTAAATATGTAAAAATGTTGGTTAGGGTGGAACTCCGCTTTAAGATAAAGAAAAAAAAAACGTCTGAAAAATAAAGACTAATGCAACCACTCCATCTAAGGACTGGTAAATAGATTTGGTGTGATGAAGGGCTTGATGCCTGAAACTGTTTCTAATTTGCTATATGTCTTTTGGATATTGTAATATCAATATAAACATTAGTTACTTATGTCAATCCAATATAAGCTTGCTTGACAAATCTCCTTTCATGTTGTGAGTCCTGTCTGTCTGCTGGCCATCTCTTTCCACAACTTCCTGGATTCCCACATGATTTGCAGTTTCCTTTCAATTTCTAAAGACTACATATGTCATGGTACCTTGCTGTCTGCAAACCATGATTCCTGTACTGTCTCCGCCTCATGCAACGCCTCCTCTCAGCACCTCAGTAGTTCAAAAGGTAGGCTCTGTGAAATGTGTGACAGTGGTGCCTACCCACAGGACATAGTGAATACCTGTCACAGAATTCCAGGAAATAGATGTGTGGGGATCTTCACAGAGTAAGTTTAAAAACTTCAATATTATTTAGAGTATTAGGAATAGGCTAGAAATTATTGAAATACAATGTGGAAATTAATATATGATTTCTGTGTCCAGCTGCACTTAGCTCTAAAGCTGATTAGCTTTCACAGCCCATGCAGTCAGTGTAGCGGTCCTGGGACTTGAAATCCCCACTCGTCTTCCCCTTCTTTCTGTAGGGCTGCTGGGATGGATTCTAGCATGATCCGTTCTAGAAGCCTACAGAAAGAAGGGGAAGAAGAGCAGGGATTTCTTATTGTTGGACCACTACACTGGCTGCATGGGCAGTAACAGCTAATCACCCTCAGAGGTGCAGTGGGGACCAGAGGGGTAGGGAAGGTGTAGGGTGTTAGGCCGGCCATACACGGTTCGAATCTCGGCTGGTTCAGCAGGAACCGCCAGCGATAATCACTGGCTTCCCCCACCCACCCCCGCTGGGAGAAGACAATGACCCGGCTGGAGGGATGTCCTCATCAAAGCTGTGTTGATGGAGGAATCAAGCAAATTTCTTTTCTACAACCTGTGGTTGCAGGAAAGAAATTTGGTCGTGTATGGCCGGCCTTAGTTCACCTTTTATGAAAAATAAATATTTATTAGGTGCTGTACCTCTAATGGTCTAAAGCTGGCCAGTGGGTTGAATAAAAAAAGCTGATGAGATTCCCCCACCCACACATTTGAGGTGGATGGGGAAATCCGCCTGCTGTGATGTTGTATTCTGACAGTGAGCAGACTACCCTGCTGTCAGAAAACACTGATTGATAGATGGACTTCTGTTCAACCAGTGCCCATACATGGGTCAAAATGTGTCTGGTTCAGCAGGAATTTCGACCCATCTATGGACAGCTTAAAGCATAACATCACCCTAAATAGGAAGTTACCCTTTAAAGAATCCTCCCCTCTCCTCTAACACTATTGGAGGTTTACTTTTTTTGGAGGGGGGGCGAGTACCTATTTTTGGCAACTACCTGCTCCTACTTCTGGTCGGATTGTATAGGCCACATGTGTCAACCACAAGGCCCGTGGGCTGAATCCAGCCTGCCAGGCCATTTCCTGAGGCCCTTGCACCTCTCCTGCAGTTGCGGCCAACCCCCTTGTCTCTGCCCCTACCTTGTCTCAGCAGTCAGCAGCAGAGAGGAGGGCAGAACTCCTCCTACAGATCCTGCACTTCTCAGTAAAGCCATGGAGAGGCTCGTCTCTGCCTCGTCTCAGCAGTCGGCAGCAAAGTTTTTTGTGGGTGATACGAGTGGTGTGTGACGCTCCTTTTCAGACTTGCATCATCTGCTACAGGAATGTGAGTGGGTGCTGTGTCAGTCTGCACCTGCCCTTCACAGATTAAAGTGGTTGTAAATCCTTACTTAGCCCACGTTCACACTGAGGGCCGGTTTGAAGAACTCGCACGATTTCAAACTGGCATTTCAGTCTGAATTTGGGGGCGATTTGACAGACATCTGTGCGGGTTCATGCACAGATGTCTATTCAAATTGCCCCCGAAGTCGCCAAAGATAGTGCAGGAACTACATTTGGGACTCGCAAGTTGGCGTCGTACTGATTTGGACGGTGCCATTGCCAGCAATAGGACTCAATTTGACATGTCATATCTCTTAAATTCTTATATTATAAGTCTTAAATTATAACTATAATCAGTAATAATCAAATGCAGAGGCAATTATTTAATACGATAAAGAGTAAATACATTTATATAGTATTACAGATAGAACTGGCCCTTTGAGGGCAACCATAGGGCTGATGGGCTAAATGAAATTTAGTTTGACACCTCTGACCTAGGTGATTGCACCAGAAGTTGTCAGTTTCGAGCGTCACAGAGAAAACTGCATTACAAATTAAACTTTGCTAAAAGACTCAAGCATCGCTGCTTGTGCAATCAAGCCCTTTATTAGCTAGATAGATGCAATATGCTTTACAGCATAGGCAGACATACTGTAGATTATAGTATAGCAATTGATCCTATAATATAAGCAAAATGATGATCAGCCTGGATCATCATAGGAGACTTTGGGTAATTTGGTCATACATTTTTCAACTTGTCCCGCATCTGCAAGGAATGCCAATCCCTGGAAATTGAATTTTCTTGGGGGGGAGCAATTGCCCCATTGCCCCCCCCCCCTGGTTCCACCCCTGCCTGAAGACCAGTGACGAACTGGCGCAGGTGAGGAAAGCGCTGGGTTCCTGGACAGGTAGGTGTATTATTATTAATGAGAGTCCACAGCTACGTATTTGTAGTTGACTTTTAATTTCAATAGGGTGACCGACAGGCTTCCATCTTCACCTGGTCTCCCTTCTGGGTTTGCGTGCTCTGGCTATCTGATTGCCTGAGCTGTGATGACATCACTAGTGTGGGAGTCACGGACAGCGGCATGGAGCTCTGAAGGGACAGCATGGGTATGCCATCTCTTTAGAGCGCATGCGCTGGTGACATCACTGGCTGCATGCAGCGTGAATATATCTCCCAAACAGTGTAAGTTTAGGAGATATTCACTGTACCTACAGGTAGGTACAGGTTTTAAAAAATTTTTTACTACCACATCAATCTGTTGATGAAAAAAAATATCTATATATATAGATAGATCTATCTATATATATATAGATAGATCTATCTATATATATATAGATAGATCTATCTATATATATATCTATATATATATAGATATATATATACACATATATATATTTCAGTGGTGTCTGGTGATCAATAATTTTGAGGGGGGTGGCAAACCAATGCCGACACCCCCCCCCCCCCACGGGAGATGGATAATGGATAGAGAGACGGGGGAGGGGGAGACGGACATAGAGGCAGTGATCACCCCCCCCCCTCTGCAGGAGACAGACAGACAGAAACCTCCTTACATTACCTCACAAAGACCCAGGGTAGGGCTGCTGTTCCTCACTCAGGGGCTGTTGCTTCTCCTCCCAGCCGAGCAGAAAATGAGTCCTGAGACCCGATTGGCCGGGAGTCCTAAAACTCCCTGGCCAATCGGGTCTCAGGACCCTCTTCCTGATTGGCTGGGAGGACAATCAGGAAGACAATAGCAAGTGTTAATTCGCTATCAGAAGCCAATTAGAGCTTCTGGCTTTAATCACGTGCTTCAAAAAAAAAAATTGAAATCCATGCATCCGGTGCCCTGCATGTATATTAGGGGCCGGGCACATGGATTAGGGGGCAGCGCCCCTAATAGATGGGCCGCCACTGGTGTATATATGTATGTGTGTGTGTGATAGGAAGGAGTAATATTATGGAAATATTATGCAAAGTGCAAAGGGATGGAGCGGCAGTTTAGAAAACTTTACAAAAACTTGATAAACTTTGCTTAGGATCCTGCAGAAGAAACATTGTTTAGACCAGGGGTCCTCAAACTACGGCCCGCGGGCCAGATATGGCCCTCCAGGGTGATTTACCCAGCCCCTGGACTGTCCCTTCTATAAGATTTCAGCACTCGCACTCGGACTCCCCCCCCTTATTCACGCAAGACAGGAAACATGACAGGTCCGGACAAAGGGTGGAACTTTTCATGTTAAGAAGCGGGTGATTGGTTACTAGACAGCGGGGCGGTCCCAGCAATCAATCACCTGCCTTTAACATGAAAAGTCCCGCCCTTTGTCCAAAACTGTCATGTTTCCTGTCTTGCATGAATAAGGTAGCAGAGGACAGGGGGAGTGCAAGTGCTGCGATCTTATGAAAGTGTGTAATATATCGATGGGGGGGGGGGCTCTGTGATGGGAGGGAGTCAATGGGGGGGGGCTCTCTGTGATATGGGGCTCCGTGATATGTGGGGGGGCTCTGTGATATAGGGGGGTCTCTTGGATGGAGAGGAGTCTGTGATGGAGAGGGCTCTGTGAGGGAGGGGGGCTCTATGATGGAGAGGAGTGTGTGATGAAGAGGGCTCTGTGATGGGGGGGATATGTGATGGCAGTGGTGTCGCTATGGGGGTGTGGCCCGCACCTGGGTGACACCAAGCCCAGTCTGACACCAGTGCCGCATTGAGAGGAGCGCAGCGGCTCCCTCCTCTTCCTCCTTCCCTTCCGAGATTTTGTTAGCTACACGCAATGTGCAGGGAGGGACCGAGGCAGAGACAGACACCCCACATGCCGCAATCGCATTCCTCTCCCTGCCAGCTGCACTCACTGCATACCGGACTATAGCTGCCTCCTCCTCAGCTCTGACATGACAAGTACACAGACCGGGAGGAAGAGCCGAGGAGGAGGAGGGGCAGCACGCTGCAGCATCTGCCCAGGGGCCGGAGTTGAGGTCTGTAATAACAGGATTTTGTGGACATTGTGATGGGGGGGGGGGGGGGGTTGTGGCAGGCCTGGGTAGGTAACAATTATGCTGCCAGGAGTACATTTTAGGGAGGGGGTTAGAGGATATGTGGTAGAAGGGTGCTTTGTTTTGGGTTAGAGAGGACTTGTGCTAGAAGGAGGGTGCAGATTCGAAGTTTAACACCCCCAGCACAATACCTCTCCCCTCCCAAAGCACTCCCTAGCACATATCCTCTAAACCCCCTCAAATCAAAGAAGCCATTCCAGCTCCATCCATCCCCCTGGGGAGTCTGGTGGGGGAGCTCTGTGATAGAGAGGAGTCTGTGATGGGAGGCTCTGTGATGCAGGGGGGAGTCTGGTGGGGGAGCTCTGTGATAGAGAGGAGTCTGTAGTGGGAGGCTCTGTGATGCAGGGGGGAGTCTGGTGGGGGAGCTCTGTGATAGAGAGGAGTCTGTAGTGGGAGGCTCTGTGATGCAGGGGGGGTCTGGTGGGGAAGCTCTGTGATAGAGAGGAGTCTGTGGTGGGGGGCTCTGTGATGCGGGGGGGGGAGTCTGGTGGGGGAGCTCTGTGATAGAGAGGAGTCTGGTGGGGGAGCTCTGTGATAGAGAGGAGTCTGTGGTGGGGGCTCTGTGATGCGGGGGGGAGAGTCTGGTGGAGGAGCTCTGTGATAGAGAGGAGTCTGTGGTGGGGGGCTCTGTGATGCGGGGGGGAGAGTCTGGTGGGGGAGCTCTGTGATAGAGAGGAGTCTGTGGTGGAGGGCTCTGTGATGCGGGGGGGGGGGGGAGTCTGGTGGGGGAGCTCTGTGATAGAGAGGAGTCTGGGAAGCGGGGGGGGGGGGAGTCTGGTGGAGGAGCTCTGTAATAGAGAGGAGTCTGTGGTGGGGGGCTCTGTGATGCAGGGGGGGAGTCTGGTGGGGGAGCTCTGTGATAGAGAGGAGTCTGTGGTGGGGGGCTCTATGATGCAGGGGGGGGGTCTGGTGGGGGAGCTTTGTGATAGAGAGGAGTCTGTGGTGGGGGGCTCTGTGATGCAAGGGGGGGGGGGAGTCTGGTGAGGGAGCTCTGTGATAGAGAGGAGTCTGTGGTGGGGGGCTCTGTGATAGAGAGGAGTCTGTGGTGGGGGGCTCTATGATGCAGGGGGGGGTCTGGTGGGAGAGCTCTGTGATAGAGAGGAGTCTGTGGTGGGGGGCTCTGTGATGCAGGGGGGGGGGGAGTCTGGTGGGGGAGCTCTGTGATAGAGAGGAGTCTGTGGTGGGGGGCTCTGTGATAGAGAGGAGTCTGTGGTGGGGGGCTCTATGATGCAGGGGGGGGTCTGGTGGGAGAGCTCTGTGATAGAGAGGAGTCTGTGGTGGGGGGCTCTGTGATGCAGGGGGGGGGGAGTCTGGTGGGGGAGCTCTGTGATAGAGAGGAGTCTGTGGTGGGGGGCTCTGTGATAGAGAAGAGTCTGTTGTGGGGGGCTCTGTGATGCAGGGGGGGGGGAGTCTGGTTGGGGGGGGGGGTTCTGTGATAGAGAGGAGTCTGGGAAGCAGGAGGGGAGTCTGGTGGGGGGATCAGTGATGGTGAGGAGTCTGGCCCCCCAACAGCCTGAGATACAGTGAACTGCCCCCCTGTTTAAAAAGTTTGAGGGCCCCTGGTTTAGACTGTAAAGTATGTATTAGTGATGTTAGCCGCTTTCTTGAAACACTTAGCAGCACAAAAATAATTCCACGAGTCGGCTTGGTGTGAGATCAGGCAAGTGGAAAGGCGAAGCCAGGTGACTGGGGGATGAAGAAGAGAACAGATGGTGAAGGATCGCCCTTTTAAGAGCCAGCTGTGTGCCTGTCTGTATGTGTGTGTATGTGCGTCTGGCTGAGTAGCACGCTGGAAACTGTAGAAGGCACCTGATTGGCCGTGACTTAAGTTGTCTCCCCGCCTCTGACCGGGGGGGGGCGCCCTGATTGGGAGAAGCGGCCGGAGGTAAACAGAATAGAATGTCCCCTTGTGATAGAACCTATGGGAGCCGCATCCCATTGTGACGCGTGGGGTTCTGTTAAATTGTTACTGAGGCAGGAGAAATGCCTGAACCCTGAGAGTGGAAGGTGGAGGGGCGGGAGAGGGGGGAGTGAGTGAGTGAGGAGAGAGAGAAAAAAAAAGTGTGTGTGTCTCATATAGAGCTTTGTCTGAGATTTCATCACAGACTGTGTATGATTGAGGAGGATGCGTGTAGTGGTGGGGACAGTGAAGTAGACAAAGCACCTGGTTGTCCCCTTGTAGGGGGGAGACAATGGCGCGGGTTCGGTAGGTGCCACGTGTGGTGGTGTGGCGCGGCAGCACTCTTCTCTCACACACACACACAGAGAGAGAGACAAGTTTTGTGAAAGAAGGTAAAGAAGTGTGGTGCGGCAGTCAGTCAGACACAGGAGGGGCATTGTGTAGTAGAAGTGGGGAGGTCCCAGACTAGTGCTGTCTGATGAAGATGAGGGGCTGGGTGCCGCTCAGGAGGAGCACACACTCATAGCTCGCCTGCCTCTACGACTTGTCGTTGGATCCCTCTCTATACATTGGCAATGACAGCAGTCGCCTACACGGACTTGGTGGCTGCTCAGTGTCTGGTGTCCATCTCTAACCGTACGAGAGAACCTGAGGTAAGGGCTGACGACGAGGAGCCCACTACTCTACTAAGTCCACCAGCCGCCACAGAACACCTGAGCGAGCACCACCTCAGGACAATGGCCGAACCCCTGACTAAGGAGCACCATGACGGGGGACCGGGGGAAGCCTGGAAGGACTACTGCACCCTGCTCACCATAGCCAAGAGCCTGCTGGAGTTAAACAAGTACCGGCCCCTGCCCTCCCCGGACTACAGTGACGAGGAGCTCAGCTCGGACAGTGACGTGACCACAGAGTCCGGCCACAGCTACCACAGCGCTAGCAGCCGGACGGACTACAGCCCCGAAGCGGGCTCCACACAGCAGCCGCCACGCCCACCCAGCCCGGACACGCCCAGCTCCCCGCCACGCCCCGCCGGCTCCACTAGTGAAAAGAGGCACAGGTGTCCCTTTGCCGGCTGTGGCAAAGTCTATGGCAAATCTTCCCACCTTAAAGCCCATTACAGAGTGCACACAGGTCAGTACCCCCACCCACACACTAACCAGACAGGGACTACCTTTCCCTTTAATTGGGGGGGGGGGGTGATAGCACCAATGGCCACCTGTCTAGACAACATGGGTAGAACATCACATGGTGAGTTGGTGACACCACTTTCAGTCTAGAACCCCTTATACAGATTGGTAAACAAGGACACATTGTTAATGTCAAATGAGGACACGGGGACATGCTGAATATCTGCAGTGGTGGTTCCTTGAGGTGTGTCTCCAATCCAAGGCAGGTCAGGTTGATGTTTGCAGGTTGAGAATGTGGCTCTGTGTTATATCAAGGTACAAATGTGTGATTTGCCTAATTTAGCACATGGTAGGGGTCCATAGGACACCCTTTCCAGGAGATCTCCACTCAATGTGAGGTTACCAGAAGACTGGTGTCCCTGATCCCATCTTCTGTTCTCTACTGAGTGCTGGAGAATACTGCAGCATATTAAAAAAGTGTCGGGAATCCGAGGATGTCCCATGATTGGTGTCCTCCGACTCCCTTCCCCGGTGGCACCTTGACCCAAGCTAGTCAAACGAAGGGGTTGTGTCTCCTTCCAGTGAAGACATGCATGCTTTTGGCAACGTAGTTGTAGCGACGTGTTGCTGAGGTTGAAGGAGGTGGTTCCCGTGGATTCGGGGGAACACCCTTTGGTGACGCCTATATTTGTAACCCAGCCAACCGGTGGGTAGCCACCACTTACACGTGTATTGCAGCATGACGTCACACTAACAAGCAACCTATACCTGGGTTGGGTGCCATTCACTAAATGTAGAGATCTCCGGCAGGTGCATACCCATGTCCAGTTGCCACGGACGAGGCACTCGGCTATAAGTCCCATTCTTTTGGAAATGCCACATTTTTTCATAGCGATCTTAGTGCCGGGGCAATAGGACAGGGTTTAAGGGCATGTATCGGAGTGTTAGGCACTGAGCTCTAGTTAGCTGGTTCGGTCCCTGTAAAGTCTAGTGGTAAATCATTCAGAGACTTTACGTCAACAATATGTTCCCAAGCAGAGTCTATTTTTAGATTCAGCAGTTTTTTTTTTTTAAAGTATTTTTAGGAGCCTTTCCAGTCTTGGCAGTTTTGTATTTTTCTGTGTTTTTTTCCCTTGTTTGATTAAGAGCCAGCAGGGTAAGAGCGGACTGTCTAATCACATTCTTCATTATCTGCTTCCGCACTCCCATACCAAGTAGGTGACCTCATATTACCTCTTCCACTGAGACTGACTGAGGATATTGTGTTTCTGCTGTTCCACCGCCTGCGCTCAGACAGCATACACTGTATCTGAGACGCTCTATCTCCGAAAGCAGCCGAATCATGATGACATTATATACTACAGCACTTTATGTACATCATTTCTATACATTATTAGATGTGATGTAATTAAGGATGCTACCAGAAAATCCACATTTATCTGTATGTGCATGCTGTGTTTGGTTTCTCTCCCTTTTGCTGCTGTTCTCAGCACCAGTAAAAAGGCATGAATCAGAATAACCTTTATGATTCACATTGCAAGATAGAGCTTGATCTATATTCTGTCCTATCTTTTGGATTAAGGGTGTGGTGATTCATGGCATGACGTAGGAAAAAAAATAAATAAAATACAAATTGTGCTTTGAGATTAGAAAGCTCCATCTTGTTTGCATTTTAATCAGTTTGGATGACATTGCAGTTACCCTGCTACAACATGCCAAGTGTACCATAGATAGACCCAGAGTGAGAGGTGACATCACAGTGCTTTTAGCCTTAACACTTGCCAGTGTCAATTGTAGTTTTTAGGTCTTTTCTAGGCTGATCCTTTTTTTTTTTTTTTTTTGAAGGCATGTGAAATAAAACCAGAATGGCCGATTAGGAAGAATTTCTTATGGAATCCAGTGAAACCCAGAGCAATCATCTTTTGTTTTCATTGACCTAATTGGTTACAGTCAGGAAGGAGTAAAGGTTGGGTGTGTCTGTGGAAAAGTACAGCCTTGTTCACTTCTAACAGCTTCTCTAAAGAAGTTATGAAACAGCTGTGGGTGCAAACAAAGACTTTTTTTTTCTCCAAAGAATGCATCGTGCACATTCCAGTATGGTTATAGATTTTCAAGTATAAGGGGGTTGATTTACTTAAACTGGAGATGGCTAAATCCGGTGCAGCTCTGCATAGAAACCAATAAGCTTCCAAGTTTTTTTTGTCAAAGCTTAATTGAACAAGCTGAAGTTAAGAGCTGATTGGCTACCATGCACGGCTGCACCAGATTTTACACTCTCCGGTTTTAGTAAATCAACCCCAAGGTTTCCATAAGTGGTCATAAGGGATGGTCAATCTGAACCTAAGCTCTTCACTAGTGAGCCCCAGCATTTACAGCGAAGCTGTCTAGCTACGTTTTTTTTTTTTTTTTTACAATGCTCACGTGGTTTGTTTAGTATTTTTAATCACCGTTCTTCAACTGCTATCTGCACATTGATCTTATTAACATGTTAGTGTGCATGCTGTGCATGGCTATTTAAAGAACAGGGCTGACTGTGAAATCTAGTGTTGGGGCTCTTTGATATAGCTGTCCTATTGTATAGTCTTACCAGCTGCTACTTGATGTCACTTGTCCCAGTATTATGGATTGATCTATAAAATGATGCAGCTGATTGAGCAAAGGAGTGCTAATTATATCATAGGCCCTCATTTCTAAACAGTGATATAATGGTACTGGGTTGCAGTGCTGAGTGAGGTATGGGTCATGTGCAGAAAGGAACAAGATTATTGATGAGTCTGGATTTAGTCACGACTGTACAGCACTAGTCATGAACGAATGGAGTGTTTAAGTGGATGACTGCTGCATCATGAGATCAGGACAACTGTGGGAATTTATGACTGATCTATAGCAGTGTATATGGAGCTCTGACTAACGTCCACGTGTTCTAAGCAGGTAAAAGGGATCCTTTTGCATATACGTAAGGAAGCAACACAAGGCTTTACCATAGCTACTCTGATGTCTTTATTTCCTCTGTCATAGATATACATTATATATTGTTGTGGTAAGTGCTAGCATTATAGGGACATACTAAATAACCAACCTTTTTTGGCCTTTCTGGCATTTCGAAAGCAGGCCTGTTTTTGCAGGATTAAGTCCAGTAAGCCATAGCAACCATTCAACAATTAAAGCAGAGTTCCACCCAAAAATGAAACTTCCGCTTTAAGTGTTAGTGACCCTCTGACATGCCACATTTGGCATGTCATTTTTTTTGGGGAGGAGTGGGTTATTAGAGGCACCCAGCTCCCACTTCCTCCCCTGGCGCCGTGGTGGAGGAAGGAAGATCACCTCTCCCCCACTGCAATCTTCTGGGACACGTGACGGGTCCCAGAAGATTGCCCGGCCATTCGCAGTGTGGCACACACGTGCGCGCCCAGCTGTGAAGCCACAGCCAGTTGCCCACAGTTAGAATGCCAGCACCATGGAGAGGGAAGGGGGGAAGAGAAGCGAGGCTTCATGCACTCGCATCGCTGGACCGTGGGACAGGTGAGTGTCTGTTTATTAAAAGTCAGCAGCTACACTTTTTGTATCGGCTGACTTTTAAATGGGTGGAACTCCGCTTTAAGGATTTTAGCTTTCAATTTAAACTGAAAGGTGAAAGCTTATCAGCTGGTGGATAGCTGCATGTCATTGTACTTTGCATGTTATTGATTAGGCCTGTGCTTACTTTCCATAATTCAACCTTAAGATTTAGTGTTGATGCATATAAATGGAACTTATAGATTCCAGGGCACATCTCCTAGCTGTATGCTCTCACAGGACCCATCTCAATGGAGCAATATGTACCCATTTATGAAGTAATACTCTTTCCATGTTATTATGACTTTACTGATAGAAGAAAATATATTTTACATGTGTGTTGCAAAGGGACAGAAAACATAATATTTTGCTATTCCTAGGCCTGACCCCACTGTTTCTGGTCCCAAACTACTTTGGCAAAGGGGTATGCTTCTTTTGAACCTTGCCCTGAAATAAAATAAAGCAGTGTTTCTCAACTCCAGCCCTCAAGTACCCCCAACAGATCATGTTTTCAGGCCTGCCATTATTTTGTACGGGTGATTTGATCAGTTTCACTGCCTTAGTAATTACCACAGCCGTTTCATCTGAGGGAAATCCTGAAAACATGACCTGTTGGGGGTACTTGAGGACTGGAGTTGAGAAACATTGAAATAAAGGGTTTAGCTATTTCCACTCACACAGGATTTAGCTTATTTGTAGCCTGCGACGCTTTATCATTTAAAGGGAGCCAAGGGCTATATAAAGTGTAAGCCCTTCTCTTAAACCTCTAAAGAAGGGGTCTCCAAACCTCCTAAACAAAGGGCCAGTATACTGACCTTCAGACGTTAGGGAGGCCGGACTGTGTTCATTGGGAGTAGAGAGATACATCCCAGTGTCAGTGAGTGCAAAGAATGCCTCAGGCTTGGTGGTCAGTGGGAGGAGGAATAGTGTCCCATCATTGGTGTCAGTGGAAGAAGAAATAGTGCCCCATTAATGGTATTAGTGGGAAGAATAATGCCCCAACTTTGGTGTCAGTGGAAGGAATAGTGTTTCATCATTTGTGTCAGTGGAAGGAATCATGCCCTATTGGTGGTCAGTGGAAGGAAGGGTGCCTCATCATTGGTGTCAGTGGGGGGAATATTGTTCCATCGTTGGTGTCAGTGGAAGGAATAGTGTTTCATCATTGGTGTCAGTGGAAGGAATCATGCCCTATTGGTGGTCAGTGGAAGGAAGGGTTCCTCATCATTGGTGTCAGTGGGGGGAATATTGTTCCATCGTTGGTGTCAGTGGAAGGAATAGTGTTTCATCATTGGTGTCAGTGGAAGGAATCATACCCTATTGGTGGTCAGTGGAAGGAAGGGTGCCTCATCATTGGCGTCAGTGGGGGGAATATTGTTCCATCTTTGGTGTCAGTAAGAGAAGTGTTTCATCATTGGTGTCAGTGGAAGGAATCATGCCCCATCATTGGTGCCAGTGGAAGGATAGGTGCCTTATCATTGGTTTTAGTGGGGGCAATAGTGTTCTATCGTTGCTGTCAGTGGAAATAATAGTGCTTGTATCAGTGGGAGTAATAGTGCCCTAAGAGCCGGGTAAAGGCAAGCAAAGGGCCATATCTGGCTCACGGGCCACAGTTTGGAGACCACTGCTGTAATGCATGTACGAGGACAACTTTTTTTCTAAGGTATTTGATGAAGATAATAACCATAGAATAGAAAAGTTATCTGTAGCAGCATGTAGCAAACTAAAAAAACATTCTTTCCCAGAGTGGCTGATGTCACTCAAGGATGTGAAAAAATGGCTACTTTAGCATCTATAAACGCTAAAGTACTTGTATCACTAAAAAAAAAAGATAAAGCAAGATTTGTTCTTAATTCCCACATGCACGTACCTTCAGAACATTACAAAAGTGCCACAGGACATTTAAAACTTTAATCTGCTGCTCTAATCTGCAACCATTGACAATTCTTAGAAGGCCATCCCACCCCCTTTTACACTTTATCATATTGTCCACTGAAGATTCCATGTCTGACATAGGACAAGCATGCAGAAGAGGGGATTATTTAATGTTAGAATTTACTATAGGGGTTAGGTCAGATAAAGGGTTGATGTTAACCTTTCAGTAAAAAAAAATCGATAAAGAGTATCCTTCAGTGCCTGTATCTCTTTTTACCATTTCTTCTGTGCCACATAAAATACCCTTCATATTTCTGCCAAGTCATGGACATTTGTCAACAAAGCCAAGCATTATTATTAATTGTACACTAAATAGTAAACAGGAAGGCAAAGACAGCAAACAAGAGAAGTTCTGAGCCTCTCTCTGCTAAAAAAAAAAAAAGTGTAAGAGTAGGTAGAAATAGAGTTAAGTTTTTGGTATTGTTTAGGGAGCTTGATGGCATTGTACTGATTTGGTACTAAAAACCCCATGCCAAAAACAAATTTACCAAATAGTAAATTTGGGGGGGGGGGGGCAGGCAGTCTTCAACATTACAAGAAAGTAACAACATTTGAAGATTAGAGTGGATGAAGTTTTGGCGGTCCTATGGTGAGACCTTACTACAATATGTGACCTCTCTAAATGCCTGATTCTAATAGCTGTCAGATGTACTCTAAACCTTTACATATACCCAGTGATGTGACTAGCCTCGGGTCATGCTGAGATGAAACAAATCCTCCTAAATAAATTGTACCTGTTTATCTGCAGTCTTCTCTATGTCCGTTCAAAATGCAGAAATTATAAAAGTTGCTAGAGCTGTCAGAAAAAAGGGGGCAGAGAGCTGATGTTACACTCTGCAGAGTTCAGTGAGGAGAGCCTTGGGAGCTGATTGGAGGGAAGAGACACCCCTCCCCCCATCACACAGCACACAGGTATAGAGCTGAGGCTGTCAATCAGCTGGAGATTCCCCCCCCATCACCTTTTTTTCTCTTGGTGTCAGGAAAACTTGTCAGAAGTGGCTCATGCAAATAGCAGAGGAAGGAAGCACACTATAGGAAGGAAGGAAGGAAGGAAGTACACACTATATAGGGATATGCTTTATTCATTTTTTCATGTCTGAGGTCTACAACCACATTAAGGTCCAGTGTTGACCAGCTTTTAGCTTGTGTCAAAGGGCAAATGCAGCTTGCATTTGACATCAGTTTGATATGATTCAGAATTCATTGACAAGTGCATTTGACTAGCAATTGACCTCCTGACCTGCATTTGACTTCATTCATGCTGTTTTTTTATATTTCTAACAGCTTGTATGGTAAAGTAATATTGATGCAAATTAAAGGTCGTTGACACAGGCCCGAAAGGTTAACCTGTCACAAAGAACACGTGTGTATAGACTCTGAAAGGCACAACCCATTCCATTACTCATGTGCTTATGTGTATGCTTTTTTGAGATCCTGATGGGTAGAGGGCTGTAACAGTACAGGTCCTCCTATTTTGGTAAGTGGAGTAATTACTTCTTCAGTGAGGAGAACAAATGCCTTTTCCATGGAGCTTTATCACCTTTAAACTTTGTTTAGCTATACACAGTTTCCTGATAAGATTTCAGGGTACAGAAAATTTAATTTTGCAGCTTGCTTATACTTCTAGTGGGTTCTGTTTTTTCTCTTTTTTAGGTAATTCTTTTTTGCCCCCATAGGTGAACGTCCTTTTCCATGCACATGGCCAGACTGCCTTAAAAAATTCTCTCGATCTGATGAGCTGACCCGCCATTATCGGACCCACACAGGCGAGAAGCAGTTTCGATGTCCCCTGTGCGAGAAGCGGTTCATGAGGAGTGACCACTTGACCAAGCATGCCCGTCGCCACACAGATTTCCATCCCAGCATGATCAAAAGATCCAAGAGGTCCAACTCAGCCTTCATCTGAATACTGCATCTTTGAGTCAACAAAGCTGTTACACGAAAATTTCGGCTGCTGTACATATCATCTTTTTGCATCTTTTCGAAAGAAATGTAGCAGTTTCAAAATCCATGCTTCTGCAGCAGTTATATTAAAGGAAAATGCTGCCCGGTTTCTTTTGGTGGCACACGACTCTAGGTATTTTTTGTAGTGGTGTAATCTGTACCATCACGGTTTTGACTGTAAGATCTTTTGTGCTTGCGCTGGCATGAATATGTGTTTATGAAATAGAAACCACAATGGATCAGCTTTACATTAGTGAAAGAAGTACGAGAACATGTGCTTACAAATATAAAGGGAATACTTTTTTGTTTCTTTTTTTGATGAAACCGTATGGTATTTGGAACATATACATCTTATGAAGCGAGCAGGTATAGAGTATACTTGAACCTGGTTTCTTGTGGATTATTGTCTTACAATGTCTTGAAATATGTGTTTTATTGTTGATGGAATACTAGTCTCCCACTATTATGGACCTCATCAGTCACCTAGTTTGACTTGACTCATAAGGTGCACTTTGTAGGACCAGCGCCATCCCTTATTCCTTGGAGCATGGTGGACAGTGATGGAACTAAAGTACACTAAGGACTGGAAAGCTTAGAGGATGAAAGCCTTGTTGTTTTACCTATCATGTCATAGGTTGATAAAGCTGTTAATGGGAGATGCAATACTCAGTAATCATACTGTATATAGTTTGCAGTATCTTAAGATAAATGTCTTTCCATGGATATATTCACACCTTACCTAACTTTTGGGCAGACTGTCTCTACGTCTGCTTTGAGTGCATCTGTTGAAGAATGACACAAAGCTCCACAGAAGACTGAAAGAACTTATATGCCTTTTACCCTGCAAGTTTAGAATAATATCAGAGGGTAATTTTATTACACCTGTAGGTTGCTATGCACATTTTATATCTCACATAGCAACGATGAACAGTTTTTGCAAAACCAGAATGTTTGATTCAGCTTTTGACAGAGGCGATGCCATCTTTTCAGTGCTTTATGAGACTAAGCACTGGAACACTGGGCAGTGCAAACATGCAAGTAGTCTTTTCCAGGCAAATGGTCTGTCACTGCATCCACTACAGTATCGCACTTTCTGATTGTGTGACGGCACTCTGCATGTACAGACTGACAGAAAGTGTCATTCTTTTAAAATGCGTCACAATTGTGTCATTTAGGTTCTTGATCTAATTATTCAATTCACGTTTACATAACTTCATTTGGTAGCCAGAAGCACCAAATGGAATGAAGACTTTTTTGCACCTTATGTTTCCTATTTCACATGACGCCTATAGACTTTTTCCATACCGGAGAGGCTGCTTATTGGTGTAGTAGGCCTCTCCAGCTGCGAGGGGGGGATAACTATGCAGAATCTAGCCAGACAGGCGGTTTACAAATTTATGTATCTGTACTTAAAAAGTTAAGTTCATTCCACAGTATAAGCACTCCAATCATTCTTTTTTGAAATAATAGAAAGGACTGTTGTGACTAACTCCACACTATCAGCTATTTGCCTTATAGCTATCCTACTAATTAAATTATAGGGGTGCCATATCACAAGGCATTACTAACAAGGCCAGTCAGGTTTTGTACATGATGTTTCTGATTCACTTAGCCTTTAAAAGCATTACATATATGCACGGGGATAAAATATTAGCTGTAGTTCTGAACCCCTTCAAAAAATATTATATTTGCCCTTGGGACAGTTTTATAATCATGCAAGTGCCAAGGGTCTCCCTTTTTATAACATTTTGTACAATTTTCACAGGCCTTTAGTGCCTCCTTTATTTGGTGTCTTTCAGATTTTTTTTTTCCAGCTGGAAGTGCATCTAATGGAGTCTAATGCACACGCAGATAAGTGTAAGTTACTGGTAAAAAAAAGGTTAAAATTCAGATTTAAAGGGCCAGAAAACCTAGAATACAAGAATAATAATATAAAAGACATCTGAATAATAGCCACAGTCAGTCAAAATACGGCATATTCTGCAAGGCAGGACAAAGAGCAGGTCTGAAGTGCAAATTGCAGTAACTCATTGCAGTAAGTTGTATTACAGTGTACTGAAATTATATTGCTGAATGCTGGGAACATTTTTGTATTTCTTATTGCTCAAAGATGAATTCAGGCTGGTACTATGAGGTACTGCACTTTGCTGTTTGGTCAGTCTTATTGAATATGCCTGTATATTTTGAGATAGTGTTCTGTTTGCAGGCAGAGCTATTTTGAATTGCACAGCTGACTTCCTGTCTTAGAGCCCTTGCACACTGGGGCGGGGGGCGGCGTCGGCGGTAAAACGCCGCTATTATTAGCGGCGTTTCACCGTCGGTATGCGGCCGCTTGCGGGGCGGTTTTACCCCCCGCTAGCGGCCGAGAAAGGGTTAAATACCACCGCGAAGCGCCTCTGCAGAGGCGCTTTGCCGGCGGTATAGCCGCGCCGTCCCATTGATTTCAATGGGCAGGAGCGGTAAAGGAGCGGTATACACACCGCTCCTTCACCGCTCCGAAGATGCTGCTGGCAGGACTTTTTTTACCGTCCTGCCAGCGCATCGCTCCAGTGTGCAAGCCCTCGGGGCTTGCACACTGGAATGAAAGCAGCGGCACTTTCGGGGCGGTTTTCAGGCGCTATTATTAGCGCAATAGCGCCTGCAAACCGCCCCAGTGTGCAAGGGCTCTTATAGTCAGCCTATTATCAGCTTGACTTGGATGATAACATTAGAGGCTGCACAGTCTATGCTTGTGCAATGCATAATATACTTTGTTAAAGTAAGGCTGGGTTCACATATATGCAAATTAGATATGTTTTAAACCACATCCAATTTGCATGACCTGAATGTAACTGACTCATAATGGAGCTGGTTCACACATGTCCAGGGCAGCCGCGGTGGGGTTTGAAAAAAGGGTCCTGTGTGTTTTTGGGTCCGGTTTAGGTGCAAAAATTCAGGCAATAATTCACACCTGAATCGGTGAACAGAAAAGCACCAGACCCCAGATTTCAACCCGCAGCCACACATATGTGAACTCGGCCTAAGAGGCTTTATGTAGGTATTTGTGCATTAATAATACAACTGCTTTAATTTGAGTGTTTAATTGCATTTTCCCCCCATTATCACAATTTAAATATCAATAATTAGAGGGGCAGTGGAAAGAAAATATTTATTTTTCACTGAAAAGGTGTTTTTTTTTTTTTTTAAGGACACTTCAAAAGCAATTAGAGTCATGTTAGATTTTAAAAAGAACTAAATTATCAAATGTAATCCTTCTCGTTTACTGGTGAAACAATTTGAGGTACAGCACAGTAGGCACTTTGGTTTTCTATTTTATTTAATATGTATCCTTGACCAGAAATTATTATTATATCGTGTGCAATCTTTTGTTTGTCATTAGGCCATAAAAAAACTGTTGCAAAAAAAAAGAAAAAAAAATTCAACAACAACACTACAGTTCAATAAACTATGAAACCGGAATGTCAGGAAAAAATAACATTATACACTTTCTACCTCTGTTTCAGTTTTTGAAACACCTACCGTAATTCTTTATTCCGTATAGCTGAGTAATTCTTCCAGTCAAGGTAGCCAGATTGAAAAAAAAAAAAAAATTGTATGGTTTGGTTTAACGATTTTCTGTTTTACTGCCAGGGGCAGCATGTGGTTTTAGTGGGAGATCTTTTAAAAAGGCTAAATGAGGACAACTGCAAGCATTTCTGGTTTTGCACATTGAGCAGAAAGAAAAGAAAAAAAACTTAACGTCATCAACAAGCACAAATTATATACAGTGACTTATGAAAATAAAGAAAGAAACTTGTGGGGTTTTTTGCATTCATGTTCAAACACAAGCACCCCTTATTCTGTATGTAATTGTTGCAGATAAGATTTGTTTTTCAAGATAAAATGATGTTTGTCTGTTAAGTATTTGACATAAGATCTTTGAGCATTGTATTTACAGCGTCCTGACTTGCTTTAAGGTGTATAGAAATATTACAGGTTTAAATTGGATTTATAGTGGTTAAGTATGACAACTTGTATAAATAGAGCTTCAACATGTTTCAGCTTATAAGTACAAAAAAAAAAACACATCATCATTATAAGTTTAAGATAAGTGAACTTTAGTCTAAGTGACGTTAAGGAAATGTTTATTTTGTGATTGAATTACAAAGCATGTGTCTTTACCACTTCTGAAACCAACATTTTTATAACATTTTATAACATTTTGCTGTGGCTTTAAATCGAATGGAGCTGCCTTTGCTCCATAATGTCAGATTCAGGAATTCTAATACATTTTCTCATGCATGTTCCTGTTCTACAGAATTACATCATCATGCTTATTTTTTTAACACAACTGTATGTAATGCTCAGTACAAGACTAGCAAAACGTAGTAAACATTCCATGAAAGTAAACCAAACATAGCCCTCGAGTGGCAGAAGAAATCAAACCATACGTATGAGTCAACACTTTTTCTTAACTACAGTACAGCCTCTAGTCATTATCACTGTAGGAAAGTGACTTTGGGCAGTGAATGCCCAAACAGTCGTCCTTCTGTATACTTGCATTTTTTAATCAATTGGACTTTTTGCTTTTTCTCAACTCCACATATGGTTTTATTTTTCTTCTTGTGTTAGCTGCTATAGGCATCAAGCTTGACAGAAAATTTGTGAATTGAAACTCATGCCTTAAAGCCCAACTGAACATTCCGTTTAAATCAGCTAAATACATTCTAGGTGCATTAAAACAAAAGGTGTGCAGAGCCTTAAAGTTTGTTGTGTGCATACAGCAACCACAGCATACAGCAACCACAGCCTGAGTAAAAAAGCCTGTCCCCTGCTGTAGAGTAGGACCCTTGTTTTGTGTGTGGAAACAGTAATCTCTTTGTAGAGGTGTGACGCCCTGTGCGTAATCAGACCTAGAGCTCTGTAATCAGTAAAAGTTGATGCTCCCTGCTGATTGGAGAGCTCAAGGTCTGACTCAGCAGGGCATGTGTCAGACCTTTGCAGAGAGACCACTGTTTCTATACAGAGAGGTACGATTCTTCTCTACATCTTGGCAGGGGACAGGCTTTTAACTCAAGATGTGGCTGCTTTGTAAAGAAAGCTAAATTTAAGACTTCCCACACATTTTTTTATTAATGCACCAGGAAAACATTTAGCCAGTTTAAACTTGTTCAATTGGGTGTTAATTCTTTGGTTGCTTAGACAATAGTTACCGTATAAAAGGAAATATGCCTTTAGTATATGGAAGAGACGTTTTAGACATAAAATCAATAAGTTGCAGAAGTATTCTTTAAAATAGAAGGCGAGTAGAAGATGTTGTCTATATCAACCTATCATGCATTTAAAATGTTTTTGAGATGAATATAAAATAACGATCATTGTTTTGTCTTTCAGGAACCTAGGTGATAAGAAACCTTGAATTCTATTCCATACTTCCCCATGTACAGGCCCTAATTTAAAAACAAAATTTTAATAAGATAACTATTGATGCCTCCAGAATGATATTGATGATCATCCTGGTTAAAGATCAAGTCTACACGGTAGAGAATGCTAAAAACATCCAATCCTGTTTTGTTAATTTTGTTTTTGAATGTTCGGGCCATCACCTCCACTGTAAAGAATACCTTAGTTTATAAGCAGTGATCACTGGCCACTATTATCTGCTGTCTATACCTTAAAGGATTTTTCTGCTTGTACCTACACAAAAAAGGGTGCCTTTATTTAAATAACTTAATTTGCTTAAAAAGGTTTGACATGGACAGTTGTTATATGAAAGTGAAACGTATAAATGCTAAAAAGTTAACAAAAAAAAACCCAAAAAAAATGGCACAGTATAGTTAAAAGAAATCGACACCGCCTTGAAGGATGTTCTTTTAGGACTTCCTAATACAGAATAATCAGTTACATCAAGTAAAAAAATGGTAAAAATTAATCCATAAGATTTTTAAATAAATGAAAAAAATCTTGTTGATTGGCTAAATATATCTAAAAAATAGATTTAGCTGGGCGTGTTTCATGTTTTTTTTGGTGTTTTTTTTAAATATGCTTGCCTAGAGCGGCCTTATTAACCACTTCAGCCCCGGAAGGATTTACCCCCTTCCTGACCAAGCCCTTTTTTGCGATACGGCACTGCGTCGATTTAACTGACAGTTGTGCGACGTTGTACCCAAACAAAATTGACGTCCCTTTTTTCCCACAAATAGAGCTTTCTTTTGGTGGTATTTGATCACCTCTGTGGTTTTTATTTCTTGCGCTATAAACAAAAAAAAAAGCGACAATTTTGAAAAAAAAGCAATATTTTTTACTTTTTGCTATAATAAATAGCCCCCAAAAAGTATATAAAAAAAAAAATTTCTTCCACAGTTTAGGCCGATATGTATTCTACATATTTTTGGTAAAAAAATATCGCAATAAGCATATATTGATTGGTTTGCGCAAAAGTTATCGCGTCAACAAAATAGGGGGATAGATTTATGGCATTTTTATTATTAGTAATGGCGGCGATCTGCGATTTTTATCGTGACTGCGACATTGCGGTGGACAGATCGGACACTTTTGACACTATTTTGGGACCATTGGCATTTATAAGACGATCAGTGCTATAAAAATGCACTGATTACTGTGGAAATGTCACTGGCAGGGAAGGGGTTAAACACTAGGGCAATCAAGGGGTTAACTGTGTTCCCTCAGCATGTTCTAACTGTAGGGGGGATGGGCTCACTAGAACATGACAGATCACTGCTTCCGATCACTGGGAGCAGTAGAACCCTGTCATGTGGCTAGGCAGAACAGGGAAATGCCTTGTTTACATAGGCATCTCTCCGTTCTGCCTCTCCGTGCTGCAATCATGGGCCACCAGCGGACATCGAGTCCGCGGGCGTGCACCTGCTAGCCGCGGATGACGCAGCAAAGTACGGGTACGTTGTTTTGCGCACTCGTACCACTTTGCCGACGTATATCGGCCTGAGCCAGTCGGCAAGTGGTTAATAGAAACAAAATGTCAATATTGATGTTCCCTGGATAAGGCCCGATTCACACTGGTGGGATATAGGATCCGATTTGTGAGAGCATAAAGTCGCATGGCATGTCAAATTAAATGTTTCACTATGAGAACCGTCTTAACTGATCCGACACAAGTCGGTTCCTGCACTACTTTGGTCCGACTTTGATATGACTTCAATGCCATAGAGTGTAAAAGTCACATTAAGATGGATTGAAGTTGCAGGGCAAAGCAACTTTCATGTCGGAGCAGTGTGAATCTGGGCTGAAAATAGGAGGCCTTCATTTTGACATTTTTTTTAAAATACGGATCTCTTAAAGGGGTTGTAAACCCTTGTGTTTTTTCACCTTAATGCATCCTATGCTTCTGGCACTGAGTAGCCTCCCCGCTTTTTACTCACCTGAGCCCGTTCGTTTCCCCGCCGGAGACACGCTCTACCTCTCTGGCCAGGGTTCTCGGCTCTTGATTGGATAGATTGATAGCAGTGCAGCCATTGGCTCCCGCTGCTGTCAAATCCAATAACCCAGGGGGCGGGGCCGAGTCTGGCATTCAGTGTCTATGGACACAAATGCTGGACTCGGGAGCATGCCCGCACGGTAACCCCCAGGGAGAGCGCTTTACCGATGCCCCCAGAAGACGATGATCGGGGCCACTCTGTGCAAAACTAACTGCACAGTGGAGGTAAGTATGATATGTTTGTTAGTTAAAAAAAACAAACAAGGGTTTACAACCCCTTTAAACAAGTTTTACTAGGGCTGGATCTCAGACAGCATGGAGGTAAGTGCATTTAAAACATTACACTTACCTCCTTGCTGTCTGAGATCCAGCTCTACTAAAACTTTGCCCGAATTGCAGTGGTACTGCTAGTTCAGTGCTTTCAGTCTTCCTACTTCTTGTCCCTCCTTTTTATATGGAATTAATTGCAGCAATAGAAGTCTAAAAGTTACCAACTCCATTTACAAAATAGCAAGGCCCAGAAGTAGAAGGCATCAGAAAAAGAAGCATTGTTTTAAAGGTACTTCTGCAGTTACAGTTTTGGACAGGTGTATCTCAAACAGGACAGTATGAAGGTAAGTGTAATTAACACATAACTCTTCCTTCTGCTTTCCTGGATCACTGCTTTAAACATGTTCAGCGATATCTGATGTTTTCTAAATGTGTTTTATGTCCCTTCCCTTCTGTGAAACTATTAATTGAGCACGCCAATATCAACATTTTTTATATGAACTTACTTTTGGCCAAATCAGCATAGAAAAAGTGCTGAGAATGAGACTCCCTGCCTCACTCAAAGAGAGTGTACTTTTAAGTTAGTACGTGGAGGGACCTGCAACAGGATATTTACACTAAATAAAATTAGACTTAAAATGCAAATGTGTGTGGAGTATCTATATAGAATTCTGCAATAAAATTAGGACCATGATGGAGCAAATATGTTTTAAACTGTATATGGGACAAATATAATCCATTATTGTATATTTTGCTTTGCAGCAACAAGGATTTCTTTTTTAGAAAAGGGAAAACTGGTATTCCACTGGAGATTAGTACCAGAAACTTGTAATTAGAGGCCTCACATGATTTTAAAGCACCATCTTTACTGGCAAAACTGTTTTCTTTGGAAATTGTTATATAATAATATGGAGGTCCTGCAGAGTTCTTGTGGCCAGTGATCTGTAGCATGCTGCTGAGTTATGAACCTTAAATGTCATGAATCTAACAATTTTGTTATCGCACTCTATAGGAAAAGAAAAGATCATTATGTATTGTTGAGAATTAAAAAAAAGTTTGAATAATTGATTTTGCGACAACAGATATTGTAAAGGACATTAAATCATGAAGAATTACATATTGGAAATTCCAGTTCTGTTTGATCCAATCATCTTACGTTTAATCTTCCAGAATGGATGCTGCCCAAGCACCAGTTCTGAAAGAGTGGTAAGATATTACGAAGGTTAAATGCAGATCAATAACTTGCAATTTTCTAGCATAGTCATTTCTGCAACTGTTTAATTTTTACAATGTTTTTGTATAGTTTCATAAGTTATTTCTGCTGTCTTTTTGGTTTTGGAAAGCAAATGGAATTGTTTAATGAAATGGTAGAACAACCCTATTTTGTACAAGTGTATATAAATTGTTCCAATAAAAAATGCCATTCAAATATTCATCAGTTTTGTCAAATGTCCTTCTGTTAAAAGAAGCATTTATAACAAAGTAATTTATCTTTAAGGTGACACAGTAGTGATCAATAAGGAAAAATGTCAAGGGTTTTATAGCGGTCTTACTGCAATGCAATGGTGTGAATGAACCCTTAATCTCCCGCAGAGCAGGCACACAGAGCTCCATATGGGGTCAGTAAGAGAGCAATAGGAGTGTTCTTCAGGGAGCCTGTGCTGAGTAACTTCCTCTCTCTTGCTCTACTACTACTTGCATCTTCACATTCAGACTTTTAAAGTCGTTTTGAATTGGATTGGTGGCTTTGAGAAAGGAGGGTGCTCTAGCACAGTGGTTCTCAACCCTGTCCTTAAGTACCCCCAAAAGGCCATGTTTTGGGAATTTTTCTTAGATAAAATAGCTGCCCAAAATACCAAGCCATTGATTTAAAGCACCTGTGCAAGATAAAGGAAAACCTGCAAACATGGCCTGTTTGGGACACTTGAGGACAGGGTTGAGAACCACTGCTCTAGCAGACAAGAAGGAGTTTGATGAACTGCTGCAGTACAACAATGCCTGGATGAAAAATGCAACTACTCACAAGGTGGTCTTTTCTCCCTCTATGCAGCTCAGATTTTAAAGTAAAACTAAACTCTGGAAATCAGCATTAACTATTTTTAATACGCTGCTGGCATTAGTACCTAGATAGGAAGGTGCAATATACTTACTTGGTTTAACTTTTTTTTTTTTTTTTTCCTTCACACATTTCATGAGTTGCTTCTTGGTTTCTGCACTATGCCCAGGAGTCTTCTTTCTTCTGGAGAAGGTGCTTTCTCAGCTAAGCACCCACCTGCTTGCATGTCTTAGCGAAGGGCAGAGGGATTCCAGGAAGTAAATGCTACATGAATCATCTGCCTTTATTGAAGATGATCTTGGCTAGCAATCCTTGGGGGTGTTTTTCAAAGTGACTTTTTAACAAAATAAAGCATAAAGACATGGCTGGATGGGTTTGCTGTAAATACTAAAATAAATAAATTAAATAGGGTTTTCAGTTTGTGGTACTCAGATACAGTAGAGTTTCACTTAATTAAATTTTGACTTGAGTGTTACCTTTTAAATATATATCGCTTTTAGAACAAACAAGGCCTTTCCTTTTTAGAAAGAAGAAACAATACGCTCTTCTAGGTTACCCAGTGAATGCTTTAAAAAAGCTAATGCTACTGCAGAAACAAAGGAGAGTGGGAACAAGGAGACAGTGGCTGATGTTGGCCCCATAGCATTCCCACCCTAAAAGTGGCTGGACTATATCGGTACAGATAGACAACAATGAACAATTTAGATAAAAGGATTTATTACAAAAAAAAGGGGAAATACATAGTATACTTATTAAAATTGCAAAACAGAGGCTCGGGATTCCCCAAGGGATATCTGTTACAAGGTATAGAATGGTCTGGTTCTCGACTAGTTTTGCGGTATTACCGCTTCCTCAGGAGGACCAATCCTATAACTAGGTGAACATGTGCGGCACCCAGCCGCCCAATAGAATCTCCCCCGCGGCGGACAAGGGGGATTGTGCGGAGTTCCCATGGATGTTAACCAAAAGGTGATAAAGGTACCAAGCCACATGGAGGCTTCTTGATGACGCAGAGGTCGGATGGCCCGCAGGAAGCAGGAACACCAGCTGTGTCCACCGAATGGGGCATCATAGAGGAACCAGTGCGGTTCTTTCCACTGAAGGTTCGTACACGTGGGGCTTGGATGGAAGGGACGCCTTCATTGTCTCACCGGGGACATCTATGGACTCCCATGTTACCCTGTGGGTATCCCCCCACATTGCTGGGCTCCCACAACCTTGTACCCTCTATGATGCCCCATTCGGTGGACACAGCTGGTGTTCCTGCTTCCTACGGGCCATCTGACCTCTGCGTCATCAAGAAGCCTCCATGTGGCTTGGTACCTTTATCACGTTTTGGTTAACATCCATGGGAACTCCGCATAATCCCCCTTGTCCGCCACGGGGGAGATTCTATTGGGCGGCTGGGTGCCGCACATGTTCACCTAGTTATAGGATTGGTCCTCCTGAGGAAGCGGTAATACTGCAAAACTAGTCGAGAACCAGACCATTCTATACCTTGTAACAGATATCCCTTGGGGAATCCCGAGCCTCTGTTTTGCAATTTTAATAAGTATACTATGTATTTCCCCTTTTTTTTGTAATAAATCCTTTTATCTAAATTGTTCATTGTTGTCTATCTGTACCGATATAGTCCAGCCACTTTTAGGGTGGGAATGCTATGGGGCCAACATCAGCTGCTGTCCCCTTGTTCCCACTCTCCTTTGTTTCTGTATATTAATTTGGATGATGGTACGTTTTAAAGACTTGTTATCTTTGACTACATGAGGCTATACTCAAAATCCTTGCTAATGCTACTGCAGATACCATGTACAACACTTTTTACGCTCAATATTTTTTATTACGTAATAGATGATAGGGGCATTGTACATCAATTCAAAACAAGTTATAGTTTATTTTGAATACAGAATGAAAAAGAAAAAGAAACCAATAATCAATGTACATAATGCACAAATAGTTTGGGGAAGCAATTCAGCATAAAGTATCGCAAAGCTCATTTAAGGTTAAAACTTGAGGGCTGTTATTGTATACATAAGCCTGTGACCCACTGGAACAAGGAACAGGTGAGTCAAGAGTGTAAATCTGGATATAAGAATCCCATTGCTCCATAATTTGTCTCAGACATATGAGCCAACGGGTAAACCTGGATATTAGATTCCCATGGCTTTGTACTTTGTCCCATAACGATGCAATAGTGGCAAGGCCATAACTGGGGGATGAGCTTTAGATGGTTTCCACATTACAAAGTCTATAGTAAAGGGTTAAATAGCTTGGCATTCCATAGTGACAAAGTCAGGTTTTTCCATCTTTGAATATACTGTACATCTAATAATTGTGGTGCCTGATAGTATAACCAAAGGTAATCAACACCCCTTCTTTCCTTATATCTGAGTTGTCCAAATGACCACTTGCTATACAGAGGGAGAAAAAAAAATATATAAAAGCTTGGGTAAATGGTCATTTAAATTAAGCAGAGACCATTTAGTGAATTTCTCCTTCAGACATTTATATGTAGCAGGATAGTTGAGATGATAGAGCCGTGATAGAGAGGAGTGAAGACTCTTCCCAAATAAAAGGAAAGTGTTCTTGCAACCTAGCTAGAATGTTCAGAGAAACATTAATATTTAAGGCCGTGGATCTTGCCTCATTCACTTGAAGGCCCAAAACCTTGTTAAATCACATAGAATGCATAGGCTATTGGGGATAAACTTTAACTGGGAAGTGATAAACAAAAGCAAATCATCCATGAATAGTTGCAATTATGAATCCTAGAACCACACATCACTCCCACAATGTCACTTACAGCTATCACTAAAGCCTCAATTACAATAGCAAAAACGAGTGGGGATAACCGGTAACCCTGTCGGGTATCCCTGGAGATTGTTTGCGGAGAGATGTTCTTGTTAATATTCCTGGCTATGCTCTCTTTTGAAGAGACCGGGTAAAACGGAAAGGCGGTGGTGTCTGTCTCTATGTTAGAAATGATCTCAAAGTGAGTGTTGAAGAGGACCTAGTTAATGGAGAGTGTGATGAGGCTGAAGCATTATGAGTGGAATTGCACATGGGTGTGCGTACTACAGAGTTAATCATTGGAGTATGTTATAGGACACCCAGTGTTAATGAGGAGGTGGAGACTCAGCTCCTTGCACAGATAGAAAGGAATGCAAAGGCAGGGACAGTGATGATAATGGGGGGTTTTAACTAGAGAATGACTGGAGTAATGGCACTGCAGGAACATTGAAAGGGCAAAAATGTATAAACCTATTGCAAGACAGTTTGATGGTACAGTTCATAGAGGCTCCAACTAGGAATGATGCTCTGCTAGACCAAGTAATCTCAAACCATGCACAGCTTATTACTAATGTTCATATCAAAGAACATCTGGGTAGCAGTGACCATAACATGATTTCATTTAATATTATCTGTAAACAAGCTCCTACTGGAAAGATAAAAACAAACACTTAACTTTAAGAGAGCAAATTTTCCAAGGCTGAGGGCTGCTCTCCAAGTCTTAGATTGGGAGGGAATATTGGCATCAATGAACACAGAACAGAAATGGGAACTTTTCAAAACAAAATAAACCCTATGCGGCTTACGGCCAAAGTTAAAAAAGCTATAAATGATAACAAAAGGGCTTTTTAAAAATATAAAAATTATAACTATCATCATTTAAATGTTACAAAAAATATAACAGAATATATAAAAAGGAAACCGAGGCTGCAAAAATTCAAAATGAACAACAGAAGACAAAACCAAAGAAATTCTTCAATTATATTTATAGTAAAATGGTCATGTCTGAGCATGTAGGCCCTTTAAAAAATAATCTAGAGTGGGTGACTGGAGACAAAGAGAACGCAAATTTATTAAATAACTTCTTCAGCTCTGTGTATACTCTGTGTAAAGGAACATGGGGAGCGCATGTCTATAATGGGGATGTTATTGACACAGCCCCAAATGATCCACTATGGCTCAACTTTCTTACCATCCAAAAATATTTAGACAGAATAAAGGTGAATAAAGCACCTGGACAGGATGGCATACGCCCGTGTGTTCTGAAAGAATTGAGCTCTGTTATTTTAAAGCCATCGTTTTAAATTTTTTGGGACTCTCTTTAATTACTGGCATAGCACCACTGGATTGATGTAAGGCCAATGTGGTGCCTATATTTAAAAATGGGTCAAAGTCTTTAACAAGTAACTATAGACCTGTTAGTTTAACTCCTATAGTTGGGAAGATACTGGAGAGTTTAATAAAAGACTACATAGATGAGTTTTCACTAGAAAAAAAAACATTTTAAGCAAAAGTCAACATGGATTCATGAAAGGCAGAAGATGTCCGACAAATCTGATTTCCTTTTTATGAGGCGGTAAGCAACACCATGGACAGAGGGGTGGCTATGGACTTGCATTTTACAAAAGTGTTTGACACAGTTCCCCACACATGGCTATTGTGTAAGGTAAAACCTACAGGCTTGGAAGAATCAGTTTGTAAATGAATGGAAAAAATATAATATGTAGAGATTGGAAGTCTTTGCAGATGAAACCAAGCTATGCGGTGGAATAACATCCTTACAGGATGTCTCCAACTTACAAGCCAGCCTCAATGCACTGTTTGGGCAACTGTATTGCAAATGAGGTTTGAAAAATGTAATGAACAAGATATGGTGAAAAATACTCCTGCACTTGTGAGATCGTTTGCTGTAAAACAAAGGTAGTATTGTAGTCAGAGATAGGACTGGGGGAGATGATGGTGCGTGTCCCGCTGCCTTAGCTGACCAGGGGTGGTCTGGAAAGGACTGTTTAGTAGGAAGTGGATGGAAGGCGCATGATCAGACGCTTTCATCAAGAAATGTATGGTTTATTTATGTAAAAGAATACAGACATATAGTCATATAGATGTAAAATCATACAAATACTACATAATATTATAAAAAAAAAGGAAAAACAGGTAACAAAATAAGTACTAGGAAGTTAAAATTGGGGTGTGCCCATATTGAGGCAGGTATTTAAGAAAGGCTGATGCGTTTCGAGGAAAACCTCTTCATCAGAGCCAGGAGAACTGGAGCACAGTCTGTATGGGCCGGTAGGCCGAAATGTGTACATGGGGAGAGGAGGTGTGGCTAGTAGGATGTGTCCTGTGATGGACAATTGATTATTCCAAGTTCCATACCCAGGTGTTCTATGGATGAAATTAGAATGTAAATAGATTGTATTTTCTTTTTGCGGTGCTGTTAGGCTGTCAGATGTGCCTATCTCAGGAGAAGTGTGTAGACACAGCTGCAAACTGTAGAGATCCTTTGGAGTGGAGAGCCGTGTGATCCTGGCAGCAGAAGGGGGGGAGGAGGAGGGAGGAGGTGTCCTTGAGGCAGCTGATGCCTGGATAGAAAGCGTCTTGCTGCCTAGGGATAGGAAAGGTTTTTGAAAAATGTAATGTTATGCAATGGGGGGCTAAAAATATGCATGCATCATACTATGGGGAGTAACACTGGGGACATCAATGGTGGAGAAGGATCTGGGTGTTCTGGTAGATCATAAGCTTAATAATAGCATACAATGCCAAGCAGACTCCAGTGAGAGAGATATCATTTTGCCCCTGTACAAATCATTAGTAAGAACTCATCTGGAATATGCAGTTCAGTTTTAGGCACCAGTTCACAAAAAAAATATTGGGGAACTGGAGAAAGTGCAGAGAAGAGCAACCAAACTGGTAAGAGGCATGGAGGAGCTCAGCTACGAGGAAAGATTAGATGAACGGAATTTATTCTCTCCTGAAAAGATATTAAGGGGGGTATGATCAACATATATAAATACATAAGTGGTCCATATAGTGAACTTGGTGTTGCGTTATTCACCCTAAGGTCATCACAGAGGACAAGGGGGCTCTCTTTACGTCTAGAGGAAAAGCGATTTAATTCCAAATATGGAAAGGTAAAAGCTGTGATATTGTGGAATAGACTCCCCTCAAGAGCTGGTTCTGGCCAGCTCAGTAGATTGTTTTAAAAAAGGATGGATTGTTTCCTAAATGCACATAATATAACTGGATACTAAAATGTATAGGTAAAGTTGATCCAGGTAATATACGATAGCCTGTTGGGGTATCAGGAAGGAATTTTTCCCCCCCGATGGAGAAAATTAGATCATGCTTTGTTGGGAGTTTTTTTGCCTTCCTCTGGATCAACTGTGGGTATAGGATTGTACATATGGAGGTTTTCTATTTGTGTGTGTTTTTTTTTATTATGTTGATTGAACTGGATTGACTTGTGTCTTTTATCAACCAGATTAACTAGGTAACTTGATTTTGGCATGTGGAGAGTATTATAAGGATCATAAAATATGCAAAAAAAAAAGGGTTTTAAGGATGGTAGGTTCACAAGCCTGAATCGAATGCCTTTGCAAATCAGTCGATAACAAAAAGCGTTCCTTTGGAGGGGATCTAAATAAAAGTACAACACTTTTTAAAATATATTTTAGAAAGATATTATAATGTTTTGTAGGTCAATTTTATTTTTACATTTTTAAAGTGAGGAAAAAAAAAAGTATGCACACACAACTCCAATTTCACAACCTTGGGAGGCTATGCAAAATCTACATAAAAAAGAATGCAATGATTTGCAAATCTCATAATCCCATGTTTTCTACACAATATAAAACATATCAAATGTTTAACCACTTCCATCCCAAGGACGTCATATGAAGTCTCTGACTTTGAGTGTGGATCTGCAGCTGCAGGCATCATTCAGATATCATCTTTTACAGCCGGCGATTCAGAACAATCATAGTGGCAGTTTAGCCGCTTGATCGTTGTTACGCACGGGCGAGCCCGGAGAAGCACCGGAGGTCAGCGGTAGGGGGGTATGTCCCTTCCCGCCGCCCTCCGGTGCTTCTCGGGGCTCGCCCATGCGATCAGCGAAGCAGAGAAAGAATCTGCCTCCACTGGGCGTTGATCATAGAGATTTCCGGTGACCATATGGTCCCCAGTCATCTCTATGACCTTCGGAGGCCCGGGCGTAACTTTATGACATAACGTCCAGCCGACGAAAGTAAACAAAGCCGAGAAGTCGGCTGCAAAGAAAGAGATCGTTCATTTTTTTTTTTTTTTGGATCTAAATCTTTCCAGCCTGGAGGAGGGATCTGGGGTCTTATAGACCCCAGATCTCTCCATAAAGAGGACCTGTCAAGCACCATTCCTATTATAAGGGATGTTTACATTCCTTGTAAAAGGAATAAAAGTGATCAAAAAAATTTAAAGAGAAAGTGTAAAAAAAAAAAAAAAAAAAAAATGAAAGTAAAAAACACTAAAAAAATGTTTTTTAAGCATCCTCATGTGCTTGCGCACAGAAGCGAATGCACACATAAGTCGCGCCTGCATATGTAAATGGCGTTCAAATCACACATGTGAGGTACCACCACATGCATTCGAGCGAGAGCAACAATTCTAGCACTAGACCGCCTCTGTAACTCTAAACAGGTAACCTGTAAAAAATTTTAAATCGTCGCCTATGGAGATTTTTAAGTAGCAAAGTTTGGCACCTTTCCAGTATGCGCAATTTTAAAGCGTGAGATGTTAGGTATCTACTCGGCGTAACATCATATTTCACATTATACAAAAAAAATTGGGCTAACTTTACTGTTTTGTTATTTTTTTAATTCATTCATTTTTTAATTTTTTACCCCCCAAAAAAAGCGTTTGAAAAATTGTTGTGCAAATACCGTGTGACATAAAAAGTTGCAACGACATATTTTATTCCCTAGGGTCTCGGCTAAAAAAAAAAAAAAAAAAAAAAAATTATATTATATATATATATATATATATATATATATATACATATATATATATAATGTTCGGGGGTTCTGAGTAATTTTCTAGCAAAAACATTACGATTTTTACTTGTTGGAGAGGAGTACCAGAATAGGCCCGGTATGGAAGTGGTTAAACTGAGAAAATTAACTATTTTAAGAAAAAAAATAAGGTAATTTTGAAATTGATAGCAGCAACACATTTCAAAAAAGCTTGTGACAGAGCCATGTTTACCATGGTGTAGCATCCCTTCTTCTTTTAGCAACACTCTGTAAACCTTTGAGGAAACCAGTTGCTAGCGTTTTGGAGGAGGAATGTTGTCCCATTCTTGCCTGATATAAGATTGTAATCGCTCAACAGTTCTGGGTCTTCTTTGTTGTGTTTTACATTTCAAGATGCGCCAGACATTTGCAACTGGTGAAAGGTCTGGACTGCAGGCAAGCCAGTTAAGCACCCAGACTCTTCTACTACAAAAACAGTAACTCTCCTGCGCTCAGGTATAAAGCTCAAGGGAAGGAAGAGTGACCAATCCTTATTGTCAAACCACAGTCTTGCTGCACTCTCAGGACCGTGGGTATCCAAATGTACTGAAAGATGACGAAAACAAGAGAAGGGCACACCAACCTAGTGCAATTCCAAGTTTTTTATTAAAAGATAAAACATAATCAGGGCGCATGCGCGGCGCGATGCGGGAAGGACGTGAGTAGCCACAGCTCCTTCGGACCCGGACAGTGCAGGCTAAATCACCAGGGCTATAGTGCCCATATACCGGCGAAAACTGCACCCACCCCTAAAGAACATCTCCTTACATGCCAACAAGGAGACCTGGGCATTTTAGCCGCTCACAGCACAACCTCACAAACTTTCTTCTGGACGCTGCGGCCAGACAGAGCAGGAAGATGTCCCAAGATGGCGCCGGCTCCCACGCTGCCTCCAGGAAACTTCCATCCAACCCATCCATTATCTCCTCCAACAATGGGAACTGTGAGTACACCTCTCCCCTCTCTAAAGCAGATCTGGATGCCGGTCTTACAGCCATTTTTGACAAACTGGTTGACAAGATTGAGAGCGAAGTACACAAATCCACTACTGCCCTGTCTCATGAGATTGCTAGCATAGGCAGTCGCACAGACATATTGGAAACCAAACATGATGAACTCTCACTTGCGCATAATGATCTAAGAAAAGATTATGAATCATTAGCTGACAGCTTTGCCTTCATGCAAGCCCAAGTTGAAGATTTAGATAATAGAAATAGACGCCATAATATCAGATTACGTGGCGTTCCAGGATCGGTCACAGATCTTATGCCCACTGTTTCCAAGATTTTCCACAACCTCTTGCCAGATAAACCATTATCAGCATTTACATGCGACAGAATCCACAGAGCATTACCCCCTAAGCCCACACCAGATAAACCTCCCAGAGACATTATCATGTGCATGAAGGATTTCTTGGTAAAAGAGGACATCATGTGTGCCTCAAGGAACTCCCCCAATATAGCCCTGGATGGTAAAAAGCTGCAGATTTACCCTGACATTTCTCCTGCCACCTTAGACAGAAGACGCAGGATGAAGGAGGTTACCAATATTCTACAAGCAGCAAGAATAAAATATAGATGGGGTTTCCCATTTAAACTCACAATTCCATACAATGGCGCTACATACACAGTGTACAATGTTTTCGAGAGCAAGGAATTGCTTGTAAAGCTGGGCCTGCTGGAACCAGAACCTCCCAACCGTTTCCCTACAACCCCAAGACCCTCCCCAATTTGGTCTACCCCGTCCTCCAGATGCAATACAAATGACCAAAGAAGATGGCGTCAACCTTTTCAAGATCAAGCTCCTTGAACATATGCTGCAATCGGTTGGAGGATTGTATTATTTAGTTTTGTTTTATTTTTTTTCCAACCAGATTACACTGGTATTTTTCACGTTCAACCTTGACTAATGGATACTCCATATCAGACTTTTTTCCTAAGCAGATACACAAGATGTCTTACAACACCTCTGCAGTACCCCACCATTTGAACACGGACAAAAAAATATATCTATAATCCCCTTCCATATTTTGAAAAGGACAAAATCAAAGCTGTTATTACACTTCATCTTAACGAACTGTCACCCTTATATCTTTTCTTACTGACAGAAACTTGCTTTTTTCGCCGGATGTCCAAACACAAAAGAAAGAAAGGAAAAAAGAAGCCCCCCCTCCTCCCTCCCCCTTTTTTTTTATATATATCTCTCTGGTACCTAGTAAGACATCTGTTATTATTTGATATGCTGCATGTCTAATATAACTCTGCTGACCCTCTTTTGTTGTGTAGCATTGATGTTACTATTATACGTTCTACTTTTTCCCCACCTCCCTAACCTATAAGTTGTATTGGATAACTTTGGGAAAACCTATCCGCCCCCCCTGGTTGTTATTACTCAATGTTTTATACTGGTTTAACATAATAGACTGCTACGTCCGCCGTCGCTGGATTTTCCCCCCTCCTGCTTATGCGGTTAACTGTGACACCCTTATTCGTGGGGATGCTGCACCTGGCCGTGTTTGCAGGTTTAGGACAAATTTGTCCTTTGGATTCTAGTTCACATTGTAGTGACAAGATATCTCTTGTCCCTTTGATCTTGTTTTATTTTATTACCTTTCATGCTAATTTTGCCCTTATGGCTAACGACAAATTTATTTTGAAAATCGGAAGTTATTATAATAATTCACAGTTACACTGGAAAAAACAATGTTATTTTTCTCTTTGTTACGACAATACAATCTCAGGGTATGATATGCACTCCATGTTGTTCTCTCAATCTTCACCGTATAATCCTCCCCAGTCTTTAATAATAATAGACACTGAATCTCCTTTGCACACACAGGAGAGCGCTTCTCATTTATATTAATTTATGTTTATAAGATAGACTTTTTTCATAAACAGTATCACTCACCAATGACTAATGGTTCTTAAAGTTTTATCGCATAACGTGCAGGGTTTCAATTCACCCCATAAACGAAAAAAGGCCTTCCAACACTATAAGAGACTGGGGGCAGATGTCATACTCATGCACGAAACACACTTTTCCTCTTCCAATCACCCAAACTATTTTGACAAGTCTTATAACCAATTTTACTATACCACTTTTCATAACAAAACTCGCGGGGTAGCCATCTTCATCCGCAATACCATTGTTTTAGACATACAAAATATATACAAAGACGTAGATAGCCGCTATGTCATCATTAAAGAACTGATAAATAACAAAGCAATAACTATAGCATCTATATATGCCCCTAACGAATCTCAGTCTACCTTTTTCATGAATTTTTTCGAGATCCTGGATCGTTATAGCTCTCCCCACATAATTTTAGGTGGTGACTTTAACCTAGCCTCACACCCGGCCCTTGATAGAAGTAAAGTAACCCCATACTCCAAAGCTTTCTCTAAATCCTTAAACCGATGTATTCACAAATTCCAACTCACTGACTCTTGGAGGGCCCACAATGTTGGAATTAAAGCCTATACACATTACTCACACCCTCCTGAAGTCTATGCCAGACTTGATTATATATTTTGCACCCCTATACTTTTAGCCAACTCTTCCAAAGCCCTTATCCGCCCCTGTCCTTGGTCAGATCATGATATAACCTAATTTGTAACATCACATACAGGACTCTCACCTTCCCCTTACAATTGGCGGTTAAATTACTCAATTTTAACTGATCCATCCATAGCTCAATCTATTTCAACACATTGAAAACTACTTTACAGAAAACGCTAATGATGAAACCCCTCCCACAACACGTTGGGTGGCTCATAAAGCAGTTTTGCGTGGTCACCTAATTAGCATAGCCGCAAACAGAAATAGAGAAAGACTCACTAACATCAAAAATCTCACTAGAGATCTAAATCACCTATATAACAAACTACAACAAACTCCTTCTCAGGAACTTACAAAACAGATTCAAGACAAACGCAAAGCTTTGGACCTTATCCTATCAGCAAATACAGAAAAATTTATTAGATTCTCCAAAGCTAAATTTCAGCCATGTTCGCCAAAAAACGTAACCATGAACACAAACCTCCACACATATATAAACTTAGAAATCAGACTGGAAACATGATCACCCACCCTCAAGAAGTTTTGAATATATATACAAAGACCTACTTTCGAGTCCACAACCTCCTCTCGATCACACCTCATGGCTAGATGACATTCAATTACCCTCCCTTAGCTCACAGCAAAGAGAATCTCTTAATGCTCCCTGTACTGAAACAGAAATAATCAGAATAATCAAATCTCTCAAAACATCTACAGCCCCTGGCTTCTCATCCTCATATTACAAAAAATTTGCCTCTCTCATAACTCCTTACCTGACCAACCTTTTTAATCATATTCATAATGGCAATCACTTCCCTGATGAGATGCTCCTAGCCAACCTCTACCTTATCCCTAAACCACTCAAAGACCACTCTCTCCCCCAAAATTATCGCCCTACATCGGTCCTTAACAACAACCTTAAAATTTTTGGGAGACTACGATCTGACAGATTAGCAACTGTCATCACAAATTTAATTCATATTGACCAAACTGGTTTCATCCCCAGTCGGCAAATTGTCGATAATATTAGACTTGTCACTAATATTATACAAGACGCAAATCTTCACTCTCGTCAACTATGCCTCCTTAATTTAGATATCCATAAGGCGTTTGACAGCGTTAGCTGGTCATATCTCAACTTCCTACTGCCTAAATATGGGATTTCAGATAA
This sequence comes from Aquarana catesbeiana, assembly GCF_042186555.1. Classification (NCBI taxonomy): domain Eukaryota; kingdom Metazoa; phylum Chordata; class Amphibia; order Anura; family Ranidae; genus Aquarana; species Aquarana catesbeiana. The sequence continues at coordinate 395,688,320 of NC_133324.1, forward strand.
ATTCCTGCAGGGATTTAACGCACTATATCACGCCCCTCAAACCAGAATCAAAATTCCTGGACATAACTCCGATTTCTTTCCCCTCAGTAGAGGGACTAGACAGGGCTGTCCCCTATCACCACTTTTATTTGCCCTTGCAATTGAACCATTAGCCCACAAGATCAGAAATAGCATTGATATAAAGGGATATACTAAGGGAAATGGTGACTTCAAAATCAGCTTATACGCTGACAATGCCCTTATATTCCTTACAGATCCTCTTACCTCTATCCCATCTCTCCTTAAAGAACTCAATTTCTTCCATACCATTTCAGGCCTTAAAATTAACACTAATAAATGTTCAGCTCTACCAATTAACTACACCCAATATATTAAAACCTTATTATCAAATAATTTTGCATTTATATGGTGTCCCCAATCATTTAAATATCTTGGCGTTACAATCACCTCAACACACACAACCTTTTATATAAATCCAATTATATCCCATTATTTTCTCAGATCACCTCCCTTAAAATCCTGGTCGTCTTTCCATATATCTTTCCTGGGTAGAATATGTGCCATTAAAATGACGATTCTCCCTAAACTCTTATATTATTTCCATGCCCTTCCTATTAATATTTCAAAATCTAAATTGACTTCCCTTCAAAGAGATATCAACAAATTTATATGGGCGGGAAAAAACCCAGATGCAGCTATGCCCTCATGCATAGACCTCAATCCGCAGGCGGCCTAGGCCTCCCTAACCTTTGGCTCTATTACCTAGCTGCCAGACTAACGCAACTTACCCAATGGTTCACCTCCACCCAGGAGACTCCATGGAAACAATTCGAAACCATTTCCATATCCCCACTACATTTACAGGGAATATTATGGTCCAACACCACCTCCTACAGTAAACTTACCAAACACAACATTATCATTGCCCAATTTTATCAACTATGGAATAGGCACAAAGATACATTCAAACTCTCCTCGGACACTCACCCATGCTTATAACAGACACTCCTTCTCTCCTTGGATCAATAAAAATCTAACCACACTTAGATCCTTACAATTAAATCGGGAATTTATTCCATTTTCCTCATTACAAGCTACCTATGGACTCCCTTCCTCCAAACTCCGCTACTACTATTTAATTAAATCCTTTTACGCTGAATATTATGCACTCACAACACACCCCTCTAACACTACCTTTGAACAAATCTGTATCACTTCATCCAGAGACAGAGGCCTCATCTCAAGACTGTACAATTATCTTAATAGCTTTGGACTACCGGATAAATCTGCACAGATGCTTCAATGGGAAACGGACATGGATGTCTCATTCAGTGTTGATGAGTGGACCTCCATATCCGACAACCTCCGCAAAAGTAACAAAGCCATCTCATTTAGGGAAACCTCAATATAAATATTTTCCAGATGGTATCTAACCCCTTCAAAACTTCACACATACTACCCTTTCATTTCTCCAAATTGTTTTAGGGGATGCTCGGAACCTGGTACGCTCACGCACACATTTTGGAGTTGCAATCACCTTAATCAAATATGGCGCAATGCCATTGATATAGTTGAAAACTCCTCCAAACAAAAAATCACTCCCACCCCCCAGATATGTTTGCTATACGCAAACATACCAAACATTCTTTCTCCTTTCATGAGATTATTTCACTCCTTGTGCAGTTCCATCCACTGGATGATAGCATACAAGTAGAAATCCAATAATTTACCTTGGCAACAAGTAATCACCAGAATGGAATTACTTAAACTCTCAGAATGGCTATACCACACTCTTAATGATACAATCCATATGTACAAAAGAAAATGGTCTTATGGAAATCCAACCTAACAAATACCAATATGATATTATCCTTATCCCTATAACACTTCACACTCGAGACTTATCATACTGCATATCATTCCTGAATAATTTATCCTTAAGAGCCCTTTCACACTGGCGCGGTTTGCAGGCGCTATTGCGCTAATAATAGCGCCTGCAAACCGACCCGAAAGTGCCGCTGCTTTCATTCCAGTGTGAAAGCCCCGAGGGCTTTCACACTGGAGCGATGCGCTGGCACGACGGTAAAAAAAGTCCTGCCAGCAGCATCTTCGGAGCGGTGAAGGAGCGGTGAAGGAGCGGAGTGTATCCTTCACCGCTCCTGCCCATTGAAATCAATGGGACGGCGTGGCTATACCGCCGGCAAAGTGCCTCTGCAGAGGCGCTTTGCGGTGGTATTTAACCCTTTCTCGGTCGCTAGCGGGGGGGTAAAACCCCCCCGCTAGCGGCCGAATACCGACGGTAAAACGCCGCTAATAATAGCGGCGTTTTACCGCCGACACCGCCCCAGTGTGAAAGGGCTCTTAGATTTTACTATTATGTCTGTAACTTGAAGTCATACCACTTTATAAATGTAAATTTTGTATTACTGTTATATGATTTCTATAACTAAATTCTTTGTTTACTTGAACTTCCAAATAAAACTTTTGTAAACAAAGATGTACATAATACTCACAAACATATGTTGTATACATGCATGTCAGACCAAAATTGCAGACAGGTTGCCTCTAGGACTGCTGGGGGATTCCAATGGTGCAAGGGGACCAGATGGCGTCCGCACTGGCTTGGTTTGGCATGATCTCCTTCCTCTGGAGACTGGGCCGCTGGGCAGTATTCCAACATGATAACGACCCCAAACACACCTCCAAGACAACCACTGCCTTGCTAAAGAAGCGGAGGGTGAAGGTGATGGACTGACCAAGCATGTCTCCCGACCTAAACCCTATTGAGCATCTGTGGGGCATCCTCAAATGGAAGGTGGGGGAGCGCAAGGTCTCTAACATCCACCAGCTCCGTAATGTCATCATGGAGGAGTGAAAGAGGACTCCAGTGGCAACCTGTGAAGCTCTGGTGAACTTCATGTCCAAGAGAGTTAAGGCAGTGCTGGAAAATAATGGTGGCCACACAAAATATTGACACTTTGGGCCCAATTTGGACATTTTCACTTAGGGGTGTACTCACTTTTGTTGCCAGTGGTTTAGACATTAAAGTGATTGTAAGGGTTAGTTTTTTGTTTTTTTAAATAACAAACACATCATACTTACCTCCACTGTGCAGCTCATTTTGCACAGAGTGGCCCCGAACCTGCTCTTCTGGGGTCCCCCCGGCGGCTCTCGCGGCTCCTCCCCACATCAGATAACCCCCTGGAAGAAGCGCTCTCCCGGTGGATTACCTTGCGGGCGCACTCCCGAGTCCAGCATTCGGCGTCCATAGAGGCTGAATGCCAGACTCGGCCCCGCCCCCCGGGTCATTGGATTTGATTGACAGCAGCGGGAGCCAATGGCTGCGCTGCTATCAATCTATCCAATCAAGAGCCGAGAACCCTGGGCAGAGAGACAGCGCGTCCCCGTGGGTCTAGTCCCAGGGCTTAGGTAAGTAAAACGGGGGGGGGGGTTAGGGGGGCCGGTCACTGCCAGGATGCATTAAAGTGAAAAAACACGTAGGTTTACAACCCCTTTAATGGCTGTGTTGAGTTATTTTGAGGGGACAGCAAATTTACACTGTTATACAAGCTGTACACTCACTACTTTACATTGTAGCAAAGTGTCATTTCTTCAGTGTTGTCACATGAAAAGATATAATAAAATATTTACAAAAATATGAGGGTGTACTTACTTTTGTGAGCTACTGTATATCGTTTAGCATTGATGATGCCTTTCCAGATGTGCAAGATGCCCATTCCATATGCACAAATACACCCCATACCATCAGAGATGCAGGCTTTTCAACTGAACGCTGAAAACAAGCCGGAAGGTCCCTCTCCTCTATAGTCTAGAAGAGGACGCAGTACTCATGGTTGCCAAAAAAAGAATGTAAAATTTCCATTCATCTGACCACAGAACAGTTTTTACAAACCTTTTTAAATGAGCCATGGCCCAGAGAAGGTGGCAAGCTTTCTGGATCATGTTCAGATATGGCTTCTTCTTTGCATGTTAGAGGTTTAACCACTTGACGTCCGCGCTATAGCCGAATGACGGCCACAGCCCCTTACCATGTGATCAGCTGTCAGTCAATCACAGCTGATCACATGATGTAAACAAAAGCTCGGTAATTGTTCTTTTTTTTCTGCTCACGCTGACAGCTTGAGGAGAAAAAAACCCGATCACCGGCTCATCTGCAAGGGACATTGGTCCCGAAGAGGAAGAGGCAATTATGCCTCATCTGTGCCACCTGCCATTGCCACCTGACCTAGCCCACAGTGGCACCTATTAATGCCCACAAGTGGCACCTATCAATGCCCACCAGTGGGGCCAATCAGTGCCACCTAGCAGTGCTGCCTATCAGTGTAACCGATCAGTGCCCATTACTGCCACCCATCAGTGCCCATCACTGCCACCTATCGGTGCCGCCTCATCAGCATACATCAATGAAGGAAAAAAATTACCTGGTTTTAAAATTTTTATAATAAAATATAAAAAAAAAATGTTTTAAATTCGGTCTTTTTACATTTTTTTAACAAAAAATAAAAACCGCAGCGGTGATCAAATACCACCAAAAGAAAGCTCTATTTGTGGGGAAAAAATGCTAAAAATTTAATTTTGGTACAGTGTTGTATGACCGCGCAGTTGTCATTCAAAGTGCATCAGCGCTGAAAGCTGAAAATTGGTCTGGACAGGAGGGGGGTTTAAGTGCCTAGTAAGCAAGTGGTTAAAGGATAAGTTCACCTTTGTTCACTTTTTTCCCCTAAATTCCAGCTCCCCTATGTACCAATATAGCATTAATGTACTTCTTTTGTAACAATATCAAAGCTTTCCATTCATTTTAGACACTTACCTTACTGTTCTTATCAAGGTTTCTAAACGTATCCATTACTTCTGCCTTACTTCCTAGTCAGACTTTAGGTCATTACACAGGAAGGAGTTGACCAGTTGACCTCATTAGCACACACCCTGCATCATCTACCCTCCTGTCTACCCACCCATTCTCAGCTGCACGTTTTTCTAAATGAAATGCAATCAATCCATGATCACCCTTCTCACTAAATACACAATATACAATCAGATTGCATAGTATATGGCCATCTTTAAACTCAGCTGTCAAGCCCTGTTTACACCTCTGCATAGCGGGAACTCACATTCCTACTTTTTTTTTTTTTTAGCGAGGTGAAGGTGTTTTGGAGCATTTTCACTCATCACACATGGGGTAGCCCATCCACCTGAATAGGCTGCCCTACACGCAAAAATGACATCAAAGAAGCGTCAGAACTTTTTTTTGTGTGCGTTTTTTACTGTGATCTTTGGTGCAGCACATTTCTGAAATGCAAGGAAACGCACAGATGTGAATGGAGCCTCATTGTTCTTGTGTAAACGCACCGATTTTACTTTCTGGCCCCATTCACATCTAGCATAGTGGGAGCGCACGTTTTGTGGCTCATTTTTCCTGTGACATGCATAGGGCAGCCTGTTGATTTCAATGGGCTTCACTACATGTTACTCATTTGACATTTTGGTGTTTTGTGGGTTGCGTGTTTTTGCAACATTTGCCACTTATTTTTTCACATGTCAAAATGTGTGTTTGGTGTGCAGTTAACAATTAATGGCACTGAAAGCGCAACTAGTAATTGTAGGTGTATAAAGATGGCCATACACTATACAATCTGATTGTACAAACATCCATGAGGACAGTGAAGCAAGTGTCTGTAGAATTAATGGAAAGCTTCAATATTTTTGCAAAAGAAGTACATTAATGGCATATTGGTACATAGGGGAGCTGGAATTTAGAAAAATAAAAAAGATGAACAAAGGTGAACTTAGCCTTTAACTTTAATCTAGCATAGATGTTTTATTTGGTATTTTGAAGTGTGCAGGAGATGAGATATGAGATAGTGGCCTATGTGGATAGAGCTGTAGTATTGAAAACAGAAGAAGGGTGTCCTGGGTTCTGTAAAGTTCACCATACACTAAAGTCTATATAAAGTCTGACTAGGAAGTAAGGCAGAAGTAATGGATACGTTTGGAAACATTGATGAGAACAGTAAGGTAAGTGTCTAAAATTAATGGATAGCTTTGATATTTTTGCAAAATAAGTACATTAATGCTTTATTGGTACATAGGGGAGCTGACATTTAGAAAAATATAAAATAAAAGGTGAACTTATCCTTTAACTTGCATTTTTGAATGGTGCACTGTTTTGGTGGCACACACCTTTTTTGATGGCAAACTATGTTCACAGACAGTGATTTTTGGAAATATTCCTGAGCTCATGCAATGATGCCCATCACAGAATCATGCCTGTTTTTAATGCAGTGCCATCTGAGGGTCCGAAGATCACAGGCACCCAATATTGCCTTTTGGCCTTGTCCCTTGCACACAGAAATTTCCTCAGATTCTCTGAATCTTTTTATATTATGTACTGTAGATGATATATATGTAAAGTCTGTGCAATTTTACATTGAGGAACATTATTCTCAAATTCTTTGACAATTTTTAGAAGCAGCTTTTCAAAGATTGGTGAACCTCTTCCTATCTTTACTTCTGAGACTCTCTGACTCTCTAATATGCTCTTTATATACCAAGTGATGTTACTGACCTGTTGACAATAAGTTGCAAAATGTTCTTCCAGCTCTTCCTTGTTAATATCACTTACTTTGCCAGCTTTTTGTTGCCCTTTCCTAACTCCTTTGAGATGTATTTCTGTCATCAACTTCAAAATTACTGTTTTGGGGTACATTTTCTCAATTTAAGCATTAAATATGTTTTCTATTGTAAATAAAATATGGGTTTATGAGATTTGGGTTCTCTCAACCAAAAATAAGACACTAATGAACTCACTTAATATTTGTTCTGTGTTATAGCTGTCAGGTGAAATTTCGAGTTGGCCTGGAAAGGGCAAAATTTTGCTGGTACCCATACAGCCTGGCAAAGACCAATTTTTGTATGTGTAATTATTCCATTGTCTGCTGTAGATTACTGTAGACAAACAACATGATTACCAGCAATTCTAGCACATTTTATTTTAACCACAGTGAATACCTCACAAGCCTGCATAACCCTTTCACGCCTAAGCCTATTTCTGACATTTGTTGCTTACAAGTTAAAATCCATATTTTTTGCTAGAAAATTACTTAGAACCCCCAAACATTATACTTTTTTTTTTTTTTAAGCAGAGACCCTAGGGAAAAAATGGTGATCGTTGCAATATCCATCTTTCTAACTGAATCTAATGTAAAAAAACTTGAACCTTGGGTAAAAACACTGCCCCAATAGAATGGTCACCTTGGTAGTTTTGGCAACATCAGCTTGTCTGGATACACTTCTATCTTAGATATATTAAAATATTATTTTAAAGCGTATCTATGGTCAAAATGTATATACAATTATTTATTTCCACGTGGCATTTGTTATTTCAAGCCTACTTTATTAATCTGAACCATCTTAAAGTTTGTAAACTTACTTTCTGAAGATCCCCAAACATTTTTTCTTGAATTCTGACAAGCATATTTTCTATGCCCTGTTGATATGTACTGCTGTGTGACATAATTCACAGAGCCTGCCTTCTGAACTACAGAGGTGCACAGAGGAGGAATTTCAGTACCAGAATTTGCTGCTTGGAGGTACCAAGGCACTGTGGGATACGTAGTCCTTAGAAATTAAAAGTAAACAGCAGAGGAGAAGCTACAAAGAATGCAGGGAATCCAGGAAGTTGGATAAAGATATGGCCAGCAGACAGGAGCACTCACAACATGAAAGGAGATTTTACAAGTAAGTTTATATTGGATTGTCAAAAATAACTAATGCTTGTATTGTTATTACAATACTGATGTTAAAAAAATGAAAGTGTATGTTGCGACCATAGATTTCCTTTAATCAATTTTTCAAAATACAGAAAACTGTGAAAAAAAAACATAACATGAGTGCAAGCAGGACTTGTATGATCTTGCAGTTCAAAGTGGACTGGATTCTCAGTGCATAATTATCATCCTAATTGCCCAGGAACGACAATATCAAAGAAAAAATAAAGAGAAATAAAAAAAAGTAGAAAAAAGGGAGGAAGGAAAACATGGGGACTAGTATGCACAGCCATGTCCAGTGTTACAGTGAAATGTAGTTGGCCTTATCTAAACCCAAAAACAAAAAAATTTACCGTAAATATTGCAACCTACCATTCCTTAGGCTCCTTTTACACAGGGGAACCGATTGGGTTTGCCTGTCAGTTTTTCGGGTGGACACGATCGGACCATCCATTGCCTTTTTTGGAGCAGCGGATGTAAACAGACATGTGTCCGTTTAAAGGGAATAAATGATCGCGCTTACGGATCTGTCTAGGTATGCTGCCTCCCCTAATATAGTCCCCCAAAGGGGTCTATAACCACAGATTGTATGAATAAAAAAGGATGGTGGCGCTTCCTAGTTTGGGTAAAGGTGCCAGGTGTGAGAAAAAAAAAGGAAAATTAAATTTATAATATTAGTACTTAGTGACCTATGAATACGTGACTGGTAAACGGGCTGTTATTCACTTAACAAAGTGATCCTGCCAGAAACATGACTCATCTTAAAATCAGTGAGTGTCTCCTATTGGTAAATATGTTTTAATGTGCAAATCTCCAAATATATACTAAATAACTAGCTCCAAAATACCCGTCCTATATATTAGTGCTGGTATATACCAAAATAGGGCCCATACCCTCAATTAGGAATCAAAAAAATATATATATGTACATTGAACATATGTGCAGAAAAATAATAATATAAACAAACAAATAATTGTACATAAGGACTTAGTAATGGTCCGTAATTAAATGTAGAACCCCCCTCGGGGTTAGCATCCCAAATTAGTAAGTGCAAATATTCCAACAAATCTTGCTGCGTGTAGCTAATAGTTCATCAGATAAAATGAATTTCCATTCGTAATCGTTGACGTAAACACAGTGACTGTGAATGTTCAAAAAATTCAGTGACTGTAGGTGTTCAGACAATTCCACTTGTGACTTCGTGCTCCCCCTCAAGTGTCCCCACTCACCAGATCCCCTCGCCCCCACAGGGGCACTGCGCTTATCTTTAGGCCCACCAAGGTTGCTCCACCGAACTCATCCAAGGGTCTGGGGTAATCCACCTTCCTGCAGGTGTTATCTTTATGGTTGGCTCCTCACAGAGGGAAAGAAGAGATATAGGCTCCCATAGTGTAGTAAAAACGCTGGGTTTTATTGAAGACACAACACCATGATCCAAACAATAGCAGTTTTTAAAATTAAAATATAAAAATATATATATATATATTGTAAAATCCTGGATAACCTATGCGTAGCTCACAGATTGCACATAGTGCCACTATTGTTAATAGGCAGCTAGTGCAGAGTGTGTCGGCTAACTCGGCAAAAAACGCTAAGTAAAAAATTGGTCGAATCAGCAACAGCGCGCTGCGTTCCACCTGCGTTCCAGCTGCCTCTACCAGGAAGTGACGTAGCGTGCGTGGCGCCGTCGTACGCGTTTCGTCATAGACGTCCTCAGCGACGGTACCAAGCACACCACGCACCACGTCATAAATAGAAGGGCCGCCGTGTCCGTCCCATCCTACACCTAGGAATCACCCAATCATAGTACAGGAAGGGGCGGTGCCTACAGCCCAAGGTCTGTGCAGTGTCAGCAGTGGGGTATAGTTAGACCGGACGGCCACAAATGGAAGTATTCTATCTAATTTGCATAGATACCATAGCGGACCCTCCGCAACCATCATAAACATATTGTTAAACCACATAATTCATACAGAAGCTGAAATTTGATATCGGAGTAGTAGAAAATATCAAAAAGTATACGAGTATGTATATTGCATGTTTAATACCCTACCCAGGGGTCCTATTATTCATGCAATATGTGCCCTCAGCGCATTGTATCACTATGCATAATAAAAATACAAAATAAAAAAAAATAAATAAATAAATAAATAAATTAATTAAAAAAAAATAAATAAATAAATAAAAAAAAAAAAAAAAAAAAATAAAAAAATAAATAAATAAATAAAAATAAATAAATAAATAAATAAATAAATAAAAAAAATGCACTGAGGGAACCACAGGACATCATGGTTCCTACTATAAACAGAGTTGATTTAAAATGAGGAAGATTCATATATAAGAAATATATCCAGACATATCTACAGGCCAGTTCCACAATGCTATAATGTTGATGTCCATATGTCCACATATATTAATGGGCACATAGACATCACCCACTACACATGTATACAGAGGTCCTCAAAATGGTTATAAATAAAACCATGTTACTAGCCTAGACTAGTCCCCATATTACCCTACAAGGAGGTAATCAGCACCATTTCTCCTTCTACTCTACATACCGCTTATGGGTTGGCTATAAAACAGTTTAAGTCAATGTCCAGGTTGAGGCCCCTTGGGGCAAGGGACCCCAACCGGTAGATCCAAGCAGTTTCATTTTGTGATATTAATGTAGTTGTATTGCCCCCTCTCCAGTGTTTCCTGACACAATCAATCCCATAGAAGATTAAGCCTGATGGGTCACGTCTATGTACTACATCAAAATGACGTGACAAATGATGCTTCGGGAACCCCTTTTTTATGTTTTTAATATGCTCCCTTATACGTACATATAAGGGGCGGGTGGTTCTGCCCACATATTGTAACTTACATGGGCATTCTATAACATACGTGACGTGCGTACTCTGACAGGTGATAAGTTCCCTGATACGGTATTCTTTATTATCAGATGTAGATTTAAAGGTCTCTCTCTTCCGGGGTTGCTTCTTACTAGTCCTACAGGGTAGGCATTTTTGACATTTGTAAAACCCCTTCATGTTTGGGAATATCTTTATGGACTTAGGAGGCTCAATTACGTTATGGACTAAATAATCTCGCAGTGTAGGGGCTCTTCTGTATATTACCTTAGGTTTATTTGGTAATATGCCTGCTAGGACGCGATCCTGTTTTAAAATGGACCAATACTTTGTCAGAATGTGCTCAAAGTCTTTATACTGGGTATTAAACCCAGTGATAAACGCCATACTAGCTTTATTCTCCTTTTTCTTCATTTTACAGAACAGATCTTTTCGGTCCATTTGTGCTATATTATTTTTAAGTTTCGTTAGTAGATCTAACTTGTATCCTTTTTCTAAAAAGCGCTCAATTAGAACATCTGCTTGCTCTAGGTAATCCTCTGTTTTTACACAATTCCTCCGCAGTCTAATGAGCTGGCCTTTGGGAATATTCCCTTTCCATCGGGGATGATGACAGCTAGTTATTGGGATATACCCATTTCTGTCTGTTGTCTTAAAGTGCGTTCTAGTATGTAGTTCATTCCCATTTTTCATAATCTCATGGTCCAGGTATTCAATCTTGTGATTATTACACTTCCCAGTAAATGTCAAGCCATATTTATTAGTATTCAGACTTCTCAAGAAATCTTCAAACGTATCTGGTGTGCCCTCCCACATTATGATCAGATCATCTATGTACCGACGGTACATTTTTAATTGGGGAATTCGTTTGGCATAGATGTACTCTTCCTCCCACATTGTCATAAGTAAGTTGGCTACACTCGGGGCATACCGTGCGCCCATAGCAACTCCTTTAGTTTGGACATAATATTCATGATTGTACCAAAAATAGTTACAGGTCATGGCCAACTGTAAACCTTCGAGGATAAAGTTAATTTGTTCTTGTTTCATCGACGTGAGCTCATGTAAAGCTTTTTCTACACCCAGTAGGCCATCCTGCTGCACAATACTTGTGTATAAGGAGTTAACGTCTATAGTGGCTAGTAGACAATCTTGGGCTCCGTTTGTTGATTGTAATTCTTCCAAAAGTTGGGCACTGTCCTTTAGGTAGGATTTCCCTTTACAGACCAGAGGTTTGAGAAACTTGTCTAGGTATTCACCTAGCCTAGAGAAGACTGAGTTGATGCCACTAATGATAGGTCTACCTGGTGGCTTAATAAGTCTTTTATGAATTTTTGGTGTATAATAAATGACTGGGGTCTTGGTAGAGTTGGATACCAAGTATTCGGCCTCTTTTTTATTTAGGATACCTAGATCTTTTCCTTTTTTGACATACATTTTCAGTTTCTTCTAGTAAATGCGTTTCGGGTTCTTCTTGAGTTTGCTGTAGGTGTTCTCCACTCGGAGCAAGTTTTCCATCTCCTCTTCATAATCACTTTTATTGAGGATCACCAGTCTACCTCCTTTGTCCGCAGGTCGGATAACTACTTCTTTCCTTTTACCTAGGGACTTTATAGTATTCCAGACATTTCTAGCTCTGTGATTTTTCTGTTTTTCCAATTTCCTCAAATCGTCCTCAACCATTTTTTGGAAAGCTTCCAAACATTGGTTCCCTGAAGTGGGGGGATTAAAAATAGAATTATTTCTTAATGTAGTTTGTACATATGGTGCCTCTACATGTGTATTTACATTTTTTAAATTTTTATTTCCCTCAAAATATTTCCTCAAATTAAGCTTCCTCATAAATTTTTTTAAATCAATATATGTCTCAAATTTATTTAGGGATTTTTCAGGGGCAAATTTTAGGCCTAAGTCTAAGATTTCCATTTCTTCCTCAGTGAATATGACATCACTGAGGTTGAAAATGCCCTTGCCTATTGTTCTCGTCTTCTTTTTCTTCTTCCCTCCTCTGTTACCTCTGCTTGATTTCTTCTTTCTTCGGGTCTCTGAATGTACCCCCTCTCTCTTGCAGGATGCCTGTTCCAATCTTCCCTTGGGTGCCTCGGCTCTATGTTGTACTGGTACGGATCTGATCGCTGTTCCTCCCTCATTCTGTATGGTCGCCCTTGTGGTTCTCTTCTGTCTTCTTGTGCACCTCTCCATCCAGGATTTTTGTAGGCTCCCCGGGCCCTCCACCCTCCTGGTGGTCTGTCTCGGGGGCCTCTCCTGGGAAAATCCTTATAATGTCTTCCATTCCTATATATTTGTGAGTCAGTGTGATCTCTATAGTTGCTTCCATACTCACTATCTCTATTTTCCCTTAAAGGCAAGTATCTATTACGAGTGTCTATATTGTATCTAGGTGTCTGGGGGGTGCTGACCATTTCCTGTTCTTGGTAGTTGACCCTCCTCGTATCCGATCTTGCCTGCTGTCCGTATGGTGTTCCCTGTTGTTGTCTATATGGGTGTCTCATATTCATATCTGTTGGTGGTATGGGTGTATTAATGGGGAGTCCCTCTTGTTCCATATCGAGGGATGTATCGGGGCTGGTATCCAGCATTATATCTTCTTCTAGCTCATCCCCAAGGTCTGGAGTGTTCATTTGCCATTTATATACTTTCATATTTTGATAGTCCAAGACGTCTCTTTTATATTTTTTCTGCTTTTTTGCTTGTATTTCTTTATCATACTTCTTAATGTGGGCAGAACCACCCGCCCCTTATATGTACGTATAAGGGAGCATATTAAAAACATAAAAAAGGGGTTCCCGAAGCATCATTTGTCACGTCATTTTGATGTAGTACATAGACGTGACCCATCAGGCTTAATCTTCTATGGGATTGATTGTGTCAGGAAACACTGGAGAGGGGGCAATACAACTACATTAATATCACAAAATGAAACTGCTTGGATCTACCGGTTGGGGTCCCTTGCCCCAAGGGGCCTCAACCTGGACATTGACTTAAACTGTTTTATAGCCAACCCATAAGCGGTATGTAGAGTAGAAGGAGAAATGGTGCTGATTACCTCCTTGTAGGGTAATATGGGGACTAGTCTAGGCTAGTAACATGGTTTTATTTATAACCATTTTGAGGACCTCTGTATACATGTGTAGTGGGTGATGTCTATGTGCCCATTAATATATGCGGACATATGGACATCAACATTATAGCATTGTGGAACTGGCCTGTAGATATGTCTGGATATATTTCTTATATATGAATCTTCCTCATTTTAAATCAACTCTGTTTATAGTAGGAACCATGATGTCCTGTGGTTCCCTCAGTGCATTTTTTGGGACGGACACGGTGGCCCTTCTATTTATGACGTGGTGCATGGTGTGCTTGGTACCGTCGCTGAGGACGTCTATGACGAAACGCGTACGACGGCGCCACGCACGCTACGTCACTTCCTGGTAGAGGCAGCTGGAACGCAGGTGGAACGCAGCGCGCTGTTGCTGATTCGACCAATTTTTTACTTAGCGTTTTTTGCCGAGTTAGCCGACACACTCTGCACTAGCTACCTATTAACAATAGTGGCACTATGTGCAATCTGTGAGCTACGCATAGGTTATCCAGGATTTTACAATATATATATATATTTTTATATTTTAATTTTAAAAACTGCTATTGTTTGGATCATGGTGTTGTGTCTTCAATAAAACCCAGCGTTTTTACTACACTATGGGAGCCTATATCTCTTCTTTCCCTCTGTGAGGAGCCAACCATAAAGATAACACCTGCAGGAAGGTGGATTACCCCAGACCCTTGGATGAGTTCGGTGGAGCAACCTTGGTGGGCCTAAAGATAAGCGCAGTGCCCCTGTGGGGGCGAGGGGATCTGGTGAGTGGGGACACTTGAGGGGGAGCACGAAGTCACAAGTGGAATTGTCTGAACACATACAGTCACTGAATTTTTTGAACATTCACAGTCACTGTGTTTACGTCAACGATTACGAATGGAAATTCATTTTATCTGATGAACTATTAGCTACACGCAGCAAGATTTGTTGGAATATTTGCACTTACTAATTTGGGATGCTAACCCCGAGGGGGGTTCTACATTTAATTACGGACCATTACTAAGTCCTTATGTACAATTATTTGTTTGTTTATATTATTATTTTTCTGCACATATGTTCAATGTACATATATATTTTTTTTGATTCCTAATTGAGGGTATGGGCCCTATTTTGGTATATACCAGCACTAATATATAGGACGGGTATTTTGGAGCTAGTTATTTAGTATATATTTGGAGATTTGCACATTAAAACATATTTACCAATAGGAGACACTCACTGATTTTAAGATGAGTCATGTTTCTGGCAGGATCACTTTGTTAAGTGAATAACAGCCCGTTTACCAGTGACGTATTCATAGGTCACTAAGTACTAATATTATAAATTAATTTTCCTTTTTTTTTCTCACACCTGGCACCTTTACCCAAACTAGGAAGCGCCACCATCCTTTTTTATTCATACAATATGTGTCCGTTTACACCTGCTGACATCCGATCCTATCTGCTAAAACAGACGGATGGGAGATCCGATCAGATGACAGACGGATGTAAACAGACAGGTGGTCCGTTTACATCAGACCACCCATAGAGGAAAGCGGACTGTGTCCATGTCCGCATAAGCAGATCAGACAGATCCCCCCAAGCTGAGCAGGTGGATCCGCTGGCAGCTTCCGCCCATGTGGAAGAGCACTTGGATATTGTGGATGCTTTCGTTTTATATTTTTAAGGCTTTTTTCCTTTATTTTCACCAGGTGGTGTGGTCAGTAACACACTTCCTGTCTTAGGGTGGCTCCCTATCCATGGAGGAGCAATAGAGACACCCTTGGACAGCAACATTGTCTGCAGAAGGTAGTGGTAAATACCATAAATTAGTAGATTTAGATGTATGTTGTCAACAAAATTAAAGCCTACCTCCAGATAACACTTTTAAACAGTTATAGCGACATTTTTTTGCACACCCCAACATTTTATATTCCTGATAAGTGCCTGTTGAATCATGTGAGAAATACATAGTGATCCTGCCAGTGCCTTTCCTATTGCAAACTGACCATGCTAGGCATAAGAGCACATCCATACCAGCATGGTTAGTTTTCTTTTTTTAATTCTACTTGAGAGCGCAGCCTGTCTGTTCTCCAATGGCCAAGATTTGTGATGACATGCCCCCTTGCACAGCTCTTCATTGGAAAGATCTGCTATATATCACCCCTACAGTCTCCTTCCAACCTCTCTAAGCTCCTTATGCAGCTGAGGTTATGTGATCATTAAAAAAAAGGGATTTATAATAATTTTTTATACAGTATATACACAAACATTTTGCCTTGCCTTGCCTTGCATTTCTTTTTTAAACTGAATGGATTGTTTTAACAGGTAAGGGCTTACACATACTTTAATGGTGCTACCACTGATTTTGATTCCAAATAGGAATTAAATAACATGGCTCATAAATATGAGACTGAAAACAAATGTTTAATACAGTGCCAGTATGGATTCATGAATAGATTATGCAAGGGGCATGCTTTCCCTTGACCCTCAATGTAACAGGACAATCTTCCTAGTGACCATCAATATAAGGGGGTACTTTTTTCATTGACCACCTATGTAAGGAGCATGCTTTCCTTTGGCGCCAAATGTAACAGGACAACATTCTCAATGACCATCAGTGTATGGGTTTTGTTTTCTCTCTATCCAATATATGGGAACAATTTTCAATTATCCTCCAATGTAAGCTGGCATTTTTCTACTATCCACCAATGTAAAGGGACTCTACACTTTTTTACGTTCTGCTTTCCTTTTCTTGACATTGTTCATTATAGATCAATAAGAAGAATAAGTTTGTCATCTAGAGCAGAAAGACGTTACATATGCTAGATAAGCCATATTCTTTATTTAATTATTATATCTATAACTTACTGAATATGCCAATAAATCGTGCTATAGTTATAGAATTGTTGTTTTAGCAGGGATTCCCCAAGACCTGAAAATTATTTCAAGGGCTCTTCAGTGGAAAAAGATGTAAAAAAAAAAAAAGTCTGTGCTAACCATTCCCAACAGCGCTAAACTTGTTAAAGTACTAAAAAGTAGTACTTTAAGGCAAATGTAAAGGGTTAAAAGTACTAAAGGTATGCTAAACTACTGTTGGTAGTGGCACTACATGCAAAGACTTAATGCTGACCACACCAATGACCACTAGCAGCTTGGTTAAAACAGGCTAATGCTTGAATAATTGCATAAACGGTATGTGAACGATCTTACGAAAGGTGGATAGGAAGTCATAGAAGGCCTAAAATGCTTACCTTGCCTGAAGAAAATACTGTTCCATGCTTCCTCCAAAGCTGCTCAAGTACACAAAAACAAAGAATTTAGTTACATGATCTCTGCTAAAGAGGAGTGTCAGATTTTTTACTAGATGAGATTTTGTGATCAAATGTGCGTTTCATTATGTCTTTTTGGTCCTACAAGCCAAAGGCCTGCAACTCTTATTGTACTCACGATGAAATATCTACCTTGGCAATTGAACTATTTTCTGGAATGTCCCACTTGTCAAGTACACATTTGATTTCTGTGCTAAAGACGTGCTTTTGTACACTGCAAATTATGATCAGTTCACTTTGAGCAATGTCTGCAGCAGAAAGAGGCCTTTGGCACTTGTGCTAGCTACAGCAGGTATACATAATGAAAGGTCTGATGTCACCCCAACATCACCTCCATCCCCAATAAGATACATGGATACAAAGGAATCGCCCTGGGATTTTAGATGAAGTGAATATGGTTATGTATCCATGTAGCTACGGCAGGGAGTGTCAGTGAGTCTAGTGTGATAGCAGTGTGTGATATGGACTAACCTTGCAATGAAGTGTACAAGGCTTGTCAACTTAGAGATACGTTCAGTGTTTGCAACTCACATTAAACATCTGGTCAGGTCTGATAGCAAGGGTTTTGACTTCAGCACGAATCTCTGGGTCGTTATCTGGGTCAAGGAGATCATAATCATCAGTTTTTCCTTCTGCATGATCCAGAAGGAATTCTGGACCTGTTAACCACGATCAATCTGTAAAGGCACTTACAGACATTGGCCTAGTGACATGACCTGCAGGGTTAATTTCAGATAGAATATAATGCCATTGCTCAGGATTTGAGGATTTCCTAACTCTTTCTCTCCATTGCCGACATAGAAAGGTTTTGTCTGGTTGTATATGTAGCCCAGCTGTCTGTGTGAAGCTGCCCCTGTAGAATTTGATGTCATCTACTTGAATGTCCAGCTCACAGTATGAAGTCTGCCATTTACACAGCTAGCACAGTCCTACAAAGTTCAAGCCTAGTAATTGTATACTCAGGCTTAGGTGCCAACAGCTGTAATGGCCTCTGTTCATGCATCTGAGAAAACGTGTATATCCTTTCCAGCAAAGGTAATGGAAGTGTAGCAATGTGGTAAATCCCATCGAATTCATGTAGAAGTTGTTCCCAGGACTCCTATTTAGATTGTTTGTCAGTTGGTAGCGTTGAGTCCCAGTCCTTAGTATTCTCTAAAACCTGTCTCAGTAAGGATTTGCCTTGTATGGTGAGATAAGCTATGAACCCCAGTGGATCATACAGGCTGTTACACTAAGAGATCACCACGTTTGGTAAATGATTTGTCTGTAGCGCTAACTTGTAAGCCAAATGAGTGTTAATAAGTTCCATCATAAGCCCAGACTTCTTTGTACAGATGGATTGTCCACTACCAGATTTAAGTCTTTAAATCCTGTGTCATGATCGCAAGGCTGAAATGCTTGCATGACAGCAGCACTGTTTGAGGCAATCTTGTGAATCTGAGGTTAGCTTCAGAAAGCATATCTTGTGTCCTTTGAAGCAAGTTGATAGTTTCTATATCCTTTGATAGGGATTTAAGTCCATTGTCAACATTGACAAAATATTGAGCATCTGCTCCATACTCAACTTCAAGAACAGGCCTCTCTAGGCCGTATGATGCAACAGCAGATGCAGGTCTGTTACCAAAGACATTCACCTTCACACAGTATCATTGTTTAGGTCATTGTTAGCATGCAACAGAAAGGTGAGGAAGTTCCCATGGTCTTCTCATACAATAAACCGATGAAACAGCAGTTAAATGTTAGCTGTACCGGTTAGGATCTCTTTTGAACCCCATAGGTACTCCCACAAGGTTGTTGGTTAAGTTAGGACCAGTAAAAAGAATGCCATGCAGTGATACACCTTGATACTTTGTGCTGGAGTCCAACTCTACACTTATTTGTTTCAGGTTACATGGGTGATACACTCCGAAGAACGGAGCACTTGTCATGCTCTTGTAACAGTGGAGCTGGCTCAACATGATCATTTGAGTATCTTCTTCATAAAGGAAACAATCAAATGTATACTGTACTTGACAAGTGGGACATTAAAAAAACAGTTCAATTGCCAAGGTAGATATTTCATTGTGAGTACAATAAGAGTTGCATAAAAACACATAATGAAACGCACATTTGATCACAAAAACTCATTTAGTAAGAAAATCTGACACTCTGGTTTTTTCTATCATTCTTGATAGAATTTTCCCCTGACATCAACATGGCATTTTTGTCCACACAACTGCCGCTCACTGGATATTGTCTCTTTTTTGGAATATTCCCTGTAAACCCTAGAGATGGTTGTTCGTGAAAATCCCAGTAGATCAGCAGTATTTAAAATACTGAGACCAGGTCGCCTGGCACCATCAACCATGCCATGTTCAAAGTCACTTTAATCCACTTTCTTCCCCATTCTGATGCTTGGTTTGAACTTCAGCAAGCCATTGTCACCACGTATAGATGCCTAAAAGCATTGGGTTTCTGCCATGTGATTGTCTGATTAGCAATTTGTGTTACCAAGCAATTGAACAGGTATACCTAATAAAGTGGCCGGTGAGTGTTTATGCTGTTGCATATCCCTTTATGCTGATGATCACAAAGAATTTTGGTTTAACCAAAGATTTGTTGCTTTGGTATGGCATACCATTCTAGTAGATATTTTAAGGGGGCTTTGAAGAAGTCAATACAACGTAAAGTGTAGGGCGGGGCTTCCTACACATCTGTCCAAAATTTAGAATTTTTTTTTTATGTCCAGCAGCAGCAATCTGCCCCCATTGCAGACTGTAGTGGTTAGCCGGGAAGCCAGTGTGAGTGTTGAGCAGCGGGCTTTTAGCTCACTCCGAGTACTGATTTAAATGAGCTGTTCTTTTATATCTTTGTGAGTGTTATTTCACACGAGTTAATAAAAAGGATATTCAGTTTGTTTTATACAGAGAGCACTAGTCCTTTACTTTTTCTTTTTTATGTGCTTTTACATTTATCCTGAAGCTGATCCCGGGGAAAGGAGAGACAGCAGAGAGTGCATATAACCTTTTAAAGCCGGCCTAATCAAATGAACTAACAGACCTTTTTTAATTGAGAACTATTCTTTGAGGTGAGCATCTCTGTTGCACACATTGGTGGTGGAATTTTCACTCTTTGGTAATTAGAAATAAAAGCACATTGGGAGATTCATCTTTCACAAATGTTATGGACTTATAAATAAATGTGAAGAGGCCAACACCTGTATAACTTGCATTATATATTTTTTATATGGGTTTTTGATTATTGTCAATTTTAGCAATATATTGTTTTATTATGACACATACATTAATTCTTTATGTACCGATTTTGAAATAATAGGTAGTGTGGCACTATTTATAATTATATTTATTAGCAGGCCACTAGCAGTATGTGCTACAGCTTCTTCTTTATACATTTTTTTATATATATTTTTTTACTCAGTTTGCTAAATAGGAGGATATACTGTATATATATTTTGTTGTTGGCTGTTAGCGGTGGGTGCTGCAGCCCTTTTTAGTTTGGATGTTTTATATCCATTATTCATTTATATAAATACTTTTTTCACATTTTGGGTGAGCGCAAAAACACTGATATTTTAATTATAAGCACTAAAATAAACATGATTACCACCCTTGCCGTGGTCATTAAAAAATGCTGCAGTTATAATGTGCAGGTACAAAAAGCCTCTAATATTAGAGCTGGATTCTGTGCTGTTCTGATAGGCAGAACTCAGGTATTGTCAAATCTCTTTAATGCTGTTCTGTAGTTTGCTTGAAAATATTACCTAGTGCAACCTAGAACTTACTTTGTGACCAAATATTTTAAAAGAGCTAAAAGCTCTGTATTTGTAAAGGGTGCAGAGAAACATTGGGATTATTTGTCTTTAGTTGTGATAGGACTTAATGATGAGTCTAGGCACAATATCAAACACTTCTATCTTGCCTGACAAGGATAGATAGTGCCAAGCATCAATACACCCATCAGAATTTAGGCTGTAAAAGTAGCCTAGACCTAAAATATTGGATGTGCTGTCTAAACCAAGCCAGAAAAGGCAGGGCATACAGATATGACCGAGGCTTTATGTACACTGGCAGCTCCTAAACTTGAGTTTAAGAGCTTTTGGCATGTTTGCCAAAGCTCCTAAACGTAACTCCATAACAGCCTATGTGTCCATGTACACAGGCTTTTAGCAGAATTTAGGAGCTGGCGCATTTGCAGTGGGGACGGAAAGTATTCAGACCCCCTTAAATTTTTCACTCTGTTATAGTGCAGTCATTTGCTAAAATCATTTAAGTTCATTTCTTTCCTCATTAATGTACACACAGCACCCCATATTGACAGAAAAACACTGAATTGTTGACATTTTTGCAGATTTATTAAAAAAGAAAAACTGAAATATCACATGGTCCTAACTATTCAGACTCTTTGCTCAATATTTAGTACAAGCACCCTTTTGATCTAATACAGCCATGAGTCTTTTTGGGAAGGATGCAACCTAGATTTGGGGATCCTCTGCCATTCCTCCTTGCAGATCCTCTCCAGTTCTGTCAGGTTGAATGGTAAACGTTGGTGGACAGTCATTTTTAGGTCTCTCCAGAGATTCTTAATTGGGTTTAAGTCAGGGCTCTGGCTGGGCCATTCATGAGCAGTCACGGAGTTGTGAAGCCACTCCTTCGTTATTTTAGTTGTGTGTTTAGGGTCAGTGTCTTGTTGGAAGGTAAACCTTCGGCCCAGTCTGAGGTCCTGAGCACTCTGGAGAAGGTTTTCGTCCAGGATATCCCTGTACTTGGCTGCATTAATCTATCCCTCGATTGCAACCAGTCGTCCTGTCCCTGCAGCTGAAAACCACCCCTACAGCATGATGCTGCCACCACCATGCTTCACTGTTGGGACTGTATTGGACAGGTGATGAGCAGTGCCTGGTTTTCTCCACACATACCGCTTAGAATTAAGGCCAAAAAGTTATATCTTGGTCTCATCAGACCAGAAAATCTTATTTCTCACCATCTTGGAGTTATTCAGGTGTTTTTTTAGCAAACTCCATGCGGGCTTTCAGGTGTCTTGCACTGAGGAGAGGTTTCCGTCGGGCCACTCTGCCATAAGGCCCCGACTGGTGGAGGGCTGCAGTGATGGTTGATACAACTTTCTTCCATCTCCCTACTGCATCTCTGGAGCTCAGCCACAGTGATCTTTGGGTTCTTCTTTACCTCTCTCACCAAGGCTCTTCTCCCCCGATAGCTCAGTTTGGCCGGACGGCCAGTTCTAGGAAGGGTTCTGGTCGTCTCAACCGTCTTCCATTTAAGGATTATGGAGGCCACTGTGCTCTTAGGAACCTTAAGTGCAGCAGAATTTTTTTTTGTAACCTTGGCCAGATCTGTGCCTTGCCACAATTCTGTTTTTGAGCTCTTCAGGCAGTTCCTATGACCTCATGATTCTCATTTGCTCTGACATGCACTATGAGCTGTAAGGTCTTATATAGCCAGGTGTATGGCTTTCCTAATCAAGTCCACTCGGTATAATCGAGCACAGCTGGACTCAACTGAAGGTGTAGAACCATCTCAAGGATGATCAGAAGAAATGGACAGCACCTGAGTTAAATATATGAGTGTCACAGCAAAGGGTCTGAATACTTAGGACCATGTGATATTTCAGTTTTTCTTTTTTAATAAATCTGCAAAAATGTCAACAATTCTGTGTTTTTCTGTCAATATGGGGTGCTGTGTGTACATTAATGAGGAAAGAAATGTACTTAAATGATTTTAGCAAATGGCTGCAATATAACAAAGAGTGAAAAATTTAAGGGGGTCTGAATACTTTATCTCCCCAATGTAGGTGAGATTAAACTTCCCTCTCCTGAATGCAGAAGAGTTGTGTTCAGGACATGGCTGCTTTGACTGCTGGCCGTGGGAAAATGCAAAATACAGCAAAAACGTTTCACATTTTCCCGTAACCGCGGTCAGGGTAGGCTATTGTACAAGTAGCCCAAAGGTCCTAAAATGTTTGCTATACTGTTTATACCAGTCAACTATACTGATGAGTCTTCTAAATCTATAGTTTCATAAAATGGACACTTTAAAACAGTGGTCATCAACCCTATCCTCAGGGCCCACCAACAGGCCAGGTTTGCAAGATAACTGAAATACATCACAGGTGATATCATTTGCTGCTCAGTGATTGCAGTATTCTAGTCTGCATCTCCCCAAGGTAATACATAAAACCTGGCCTATTAGTGGGCCCTGAGGACAGGGTTGATAACCACTGCTTTAAAACACTGTATACTAGTAACAAGAGCATAGCCCTCTCCGTTTCAAAACATGATCTTATAAAAAAACCCTAGTTATACCATGTTTGTTTCATTACAATGAGAACAGCAGGCCCTACTATTCAACTCTGAATAATATACTTGCTCTAGTTCAATAAGTGTAAACATGAATATAACAAGGGGCACATTTTAGGCATTTTTTTTTTAATAGCCAAGTTTTTTAATATTTGGAAGTAAAAAAATACTACTCACCATAAATTTCAATAAAGTGCACACTTATTTAGCCATAAGACCAGCTTTTAAAGCCCTGCTCTGTGTATGCTGTGACCTTTACATTTCTCCTCAAGTAGTTATGAAGGTCATCAAAAATGCATTAACAAATAATATGTAACAATAAGTTTTTTTTATTCACAAAGTTAAGTTAAAGAACATTTGGAAATACTTTTTTCAGAATAAAGACACATAAAACAACAAAAAAGTGCAATAATAATGGCAATAAAGTGATATTTGCATGTATTAAATTCTGTCTACTGCAGTGCATTTTCCTACGCTATCAACAGACCTCTGAAAAAATGTATTTCTTAATGTGGCCATATTTTGTAAAATGCAAAATTATTTTGTAACAAATACGTACATTTTTCATAAACCTATTAAAGTGGCTATTCATCTAATAACTAATCTTGGTAATGAATCCGGATAAGATAAAAAGTATAATTATACCTAAACCTTAAAAGAAGAACTCTAGCCAAAAATGTATTTTTAGTTTTGGAGTGAGAAAGGGTTTTAACATGTTTTAGTTATTTATTTTTGTCATCTGTGTCTCAGTGAAGGAGATCAATCCTCACTATTAATCATGGGGATAAAAGTCACAAAGACCAAACCCAAGTAGAGAAATAGAGGGGATATTCTTTAATGGTAGACTTTGTCAAGGAATTAGATTTCCTCCTACTTTGAGGAGATTTCTACACATTTCCTGTTATCTTGCAGGGAAAACAGCCAGAAGGGAACAAAAATATATTAAAAAACCCTGAAGATGTTATAATCCTTCCACAGTCTCTTCTGAAGGAAATAAAAAAAAGCTTGGGCTGAAACTCTTATGCCAAGCTACAAAATTCTTGTTCCCCTTGTGTCGCAAGACATTTAAGCCACTTAATACGACACAGTAAACATATTGGCTGTAGAATTTAAAATTTTAGGCTGGAGAGTCAAGAAATCTAAGATGCAAGTATATTATATTATTTAGGTGACCTTTTTACCTAAAACTGAATTATCAGGTTTAAAGGGTGTGTTTTTATAAATCTGAAAAATTGCATATCAAATACATTCTTCTGCCCTGAAGTAAAAAAAAAAAAAAAGTTGACAGTTTTGCCATCTGATGACATCAACTATAAAGATGGTCACTCAGTCGCTATAGCTACTCTTCGGCGTCTTCGGTGGAAAGCTTTTAAGTTCCATTTTGTGGGTTCAAGCATGCATGGTCCATTGTAGACAAATAATACAGTCATCTTGTCAGCATAAGTAAGATTCTGGAGAAGCTGTGTGAAAAAAATGTAATATTGTGAACATTCTTAAAGACATTTTTATTGAATATTCTTATTATAACCGAAAATTTTCAACATACATTCCAATATTTCTCTTGTGCACTGAAATGTGTGAGGGTCATCTCACTACTCTACAGGCAGCGCAATGGAACAAGAACCTTTCTCCCTTATGCCATCCTGACAATGCAAATGAACATCCTTCCAATGAGTTATTAGTGCCAGGAGGGAGTTTATACCTCTTTGAAATTTAAGCTACAACCATAAAAATGTTCAGAAGTAGTAGAGCCGAGACAAGGTTATCCATTACTCAGGGTGAAGATGCCAAACTGTCCCAGTCCCCCTTTTTTCTGTAAAATGTTTGCTCTTTCGATTTATTGGATAAATGCTTCCTTTATTTTATTAGATACAAGATAACAGGCATGATCTGACCCTCAACATATTTCTCCATCTGATATTTACATAAAAATGAACATGTGACTTCCCCAAACAAAAAAGCTTATGCCTATGAAGCATTTAGAAGATGAGCGGTAAGGAGACTCCAAATTATCCACTGGGAAAACAATAGTGATCACGCTTAAATATACAACACACAATGTTGTTTTCTCCCCCTGAGATTGGTCATCTGGAGGTTTCAAGTGCTTACAGGTAAAGCCCATAGACATGGGGATCAGCACCCAGTCCAGTAAGATCACTATCTTGCTACAATCAGAACAGCAGAGATTGGGGAACCCTAGACTGGGCAGCCCTCCTCCCAACTCTGTACTGGTAGTAGCACTGTGCCCACCAATGCTACTCATTCAGCTCAATGCTTTCTTCATCCTCACCTTGTTTGCGTGGCTGGAAGCCTCTGACACAGGAGGAGAGTGCAATGCTGCCTGATGATGTGCCCCCTGCCCCAGCTTACACTCTGTGCATCCACTCCCACTTATCACAGCTACATGGCTTTTGATCTCCTCGCATACCTATTCATTTTGTATCTTATGACATTTTTTCTCCTTTCCCTTTCGTTTGCAGTTTAAAAGTGAGCACCTTGGAGAGTCAGCGGTGCCACCCTTGCGTCTGGCAGGCGATAATACAGTGCCAAGTGCAAGTTTTATCACAATCCTAAAATGTTCTACTGAGGAGAAAAATACAATAATCAGTGTCTTGCCCCAGCCCCAATATGAAGAACCACGCTGTTACTATAACCCTTGGGCCCACAACAAAAGAATAGGAACTGTTCCGTGTGGTGCTTGATCACATGATTATTATGATTAGCCAATTATGTAGATAACTTTGATGCAGGTAAAGTTTGTTGCTGTTGTGAAATGTCCCCGTTTTCAATCACACTGTGTGCTCTGGAGCCAAGCTGCAGAATCCACCCCCTATTTCTGGAGAGATCTGAATGGTTCTAATTATTTTGATTACCAATACTAGCCAATAATGTAGATCACAGCAAAAATGTGTCACAGTACTTTATCTTCTCACTCACTACCACAGAAGATATATGTGATTTTTTTCACTGGCACTGATTCTCATTCTCATCCATATTTAGGGTGCAACATGAAATATTGTCCCAGAACTATGGAACGCACAAACAGAAATGGCAGATAGGGATTGGGGCGTTTTTCCTTTTTATCATGCACAGAACTACACGTATTACAATCTACGACTTTCTCAATACCCCCAGTGTGTCAACTTGTATAAATGTAGTGCTTTGATAAAAAGTGTGGTTAATCCTTACCAGGTTTCAGCAACAGAACCTGAGGCACAAGAATAGCCTAACCCCTTGAAATCTAGAAATATATACACTTACATTCTGATTATACACCAGTAGTAGTCTTTGAAGACTCAGTTAGTAGGCCAGTTGGGCCAAACACCAGGAGCACCTTTTTTAATGGTCGCTGGGTGCAATTAGTCTCCATTTCTCATTGGCTTTGTCATGGCTCTGCTAGGTGGAGTGTCGCACATACGCTCCGCTCTTTCCCACAGTACAGTAAATGCTCAATGAAGCATCTGATGCTCCTGCTGGCAGAGAGCCACCTGGAACTTTGATTATCAATCCGTTCCTTCTGAGCCATCGGCAGCAGACACTGTCTGCTTCTGAGCTGCTCACATCCTTTACTGGTGAGAGTTTAGCTGCAGAGTGGTACACATTGCATCAATAAGCCTAGAGGATCAGCTTATTGTTGTTTCCAACATTGGGTCATATAAAAATTTTCACTTTGCATCTGCTTCTTCAACTTTCTCTATGGAGACTGGAAGCACCCTAATATGTTGTTTGCCTCCCCCTAAGTGATTGCTGACTTTGTATGCGTTTCTGAATTTTGTTCAGAAGTGGTCTGTTCCCATTGTGAATCCAGGTGTGTTTTCACCTTAACAAGTTGACTACCATACCGGTGGAGGACGCACCTGCCTTTAAAGACCCAAATAAGTGGTTTGGAGGACGTTTCCAGAACTCTGTTCTCATTGAAGGATCCCAACTTGCATCCAATTCCTGCCGTCCCCTTACATTTTCTTACTTCCAATCTTTCTGGGTCTCCACACAGACAGGCAGATCCCCAACAGGCCTTCTTAGGTCTTCTGGATCAAGGTATCATTGCGCTAGTCCATGCACCCAAAAGGTTTCAGGGTTTGATTAAAATTCAACCAAGGGCTTTTATGCAGCAAAGAATAGATCCAATACAAAAAATTGACGAGAATGTTATTGTTACAAAGATTAAAACCAACATATTGCTTAAAATATGAGCTCTGGTACAAATGTATCCCCAATAGTGCAAAAAAAAGTGGTAATAACCCTGAATGAGGCAGGCATTAAGTATATTGTAGGAAAACAGGTGTATAAGCGCTGTAACCTTCCCACATAAAAGTTCCGCCCGGTGCTCAGACCTTGAGGCTGCTGACAGCTCCAACATACCAGAGTAAGGAAAGGGATGGTCGGCACTCAGGATGACATCCAAAATAGTATTTCTTTATTAAGTACATGTACAAAGCTGTAAAACAGCCTACGCGTTTCGGATGTTAGTCCTTAGTCATGGCTAAGGACTAACGTCTGAAACGCGTAGGCTGTTTTACAGCTTTGTACATGTACTTAATAAGGAAATACTATTTTGGATGTCATTCTGAGTGCCAACCATCCCTTTCCTTATTAATTATATTGTACAAGGAATTTCCAAATGGTGATCCTGCCAGAAGAAACCCAAATATGTTTCAATTGCAATAATCACAATCTTCATCAGGGATTAAGGTCTAAATGTAAAGACACATGATGTTAATGTTACAACAACTGAACCATTTTATGGAGAGTACAAACATGCTTATTGTAGCCTTGCATTAAATGTGGTTGAAATGAAACTCTGTCTACCTTGGCTTTAATTGTAAATACTCTGATAAGACATCCAGTACACTGAGGTATTTTGCACAGCTTGTTAGCGATATCTTTCAATGTACGTATTTCAAAGTGCTCCTACTTTACAGCTTTATTTAGGGTTCTTAGTGCTTTCTCTACTATGATTTACTTCTGATTCAACCGATATTGCAGGTTCTTCAGCTGAGACAATTACACCTTGCTTAAAGCGGTTGTAAACCTCTGACATTAATGAACGTATATCCTTCTATAGTGTCTGCGTGTCTCAATCCAGAGCAAGAAGTGTAATTTCTGTCTGCTCCCTCATTCCTCCGTCATCAGCATGAGTCATGTATGACAGCTCTCCCTGACACCACAGATAAAAAAGTGATAGGGGAGGGTGCTGCAGCACACAGCTTGTGATTGACAACCTCAGCTGTCACTGTGAAGGGGGGGGGGGGGGTGTCCCTTCCCTCAGCTCTCAGAGCTCCCCTCACTGAGGTCTGCAGAGTGTAACTTCAGATCCCTGCCCCCTTTCTGAAATCTCAGACAAGCTATTGAAATTCTGCACTTTGAACTGCTGTAGAAAGTGAGCGACGCGGATAAACAGGTACAACTCATGTAGAAGTATTTATTTAATATCTGAGTATCACCTGAGGCAAGTCACTTCAATGGGCAAAGGTAAGGGTTTACAATCAATTTAATACATTCTTAATCTCTTTTAGTGAAACTGAGCACACAGCCAAAGCTGTTAGGATACTTTTAATGATTTGTTTTATATTCCTAAGGAAAGTCTACATTAGTGAAAAACAAATGTTAAAACCATTAAAACTATCATATCTATTGGCAGATGACTGTGCATTTTGATAATCCATTCGTTTTAGGTTCAGACAAGCTCTGAGCGCCAGTTGTGAGTTAGTCATGGTTAGCAATTTAAAAACTCAGCTTTTTTGATTGCCTTTGTAGGTACCATCAAGAAGCATACCCTTTTTATGTCCAACTGCTCTCCATCATATCCATAATGCCTGTGACTGTTAACTGCAACTGAATCTGAAAACTGTTTCTATTGTAATACAGTCATAAGGTATTACATTCACTTGTGTCCAGTTTGAACAGGATTTGTTTTGCATTTTCTGCAGGTTCTGTGATAATGTGATCAGGGAGATCATTCTTGATTGCATTTACAAAAGGAAGATTGCAGTAGTCCCAATTTCAGCAACAAGTGACCCAAATCAACATCAGATTCAGCATCAATATACTGAAAACCTTTTTTACGCAACACAATTTAGCATAGCAATTGCTCTTTTTTTGCCTTTGGGACACATCTGACCTTTTTTCGCACAGTTCTGCAGTGTGTGATATCTTATATGCACCTTCTGTGATTCCATTATGAGTTTCCATTGTGCCTCAGCAGTTACTGGATTCTTGTAATTGGGTTCCTCTGAGAGCTGATTAGATGGAAGGGACACATTCCACTTCACACAGCAGACAGGAACAGTGCTGAGGCTGTCAAATCAGCTAAAACACCCTCCCATGTCACCTTTTTTCCTCTTGGTGTCAGGAAAATTTGTCATAAGTGACTTGCAGAGGAATGAAGCAGCAGACAGAAATGACACTTAGTGCTCCGGATTGAGACAAGTAGACACTATAGAGGGATATGCTTTGTTCATATTTCATGTCTCAGGTTTACAACCACTTTAAAGCAGAACAATACTCACCTCAGCTCCAGCGATGCAGTGTCCTCGAGCTCCTCGGTCTCAATCGAGCATGTCTCTTCTGCATTAAAAATCCTGCCTGCAAATGCCAAAATGAGAGGCATTCACAGATCTAGTAGAGTGTACCCTAACAGGAAGGAGTAGAACTCAATCCTTGAGACCACAAGCTTGAATAATAGTTTGTCTCAGTCACCTAGAGATGGTGGAACAAGAAGCAGGTGCACCTGTCAGGAAGACAAAAAAGAAACCAGAAAGCAGTCATTGAGGATATAGACTCTCACAGGCTGAAACACATCCAGGCAATAAAAGGAAATGTTTAATGTAGAAAAATGTAAAATAATGCATTTGGGTAGCAAAAATATGAATGCAATCTATACACTGGGGGGAGAAGCCCTGGGGGAATCTAGGATGGAAAAGGACCTGGGGGTCCTAGTAGATAGACCTGCCAATGGCAGGCAATGCCAAGCTGCTGCTAACAAAGCAAACAGAATATTGGCATGCAAGGGGATCAAATCCAGAGATAAAACGATAATTCTCCCGCTCTACAAGATTCTGGTCCGGCCGCACCTAGAGTATGCTGTCCAGTTCTGGTCACCAGTCCTCAGGAAGGATGTACTGGAATTGGAGCGAGTACAAAGAAGGGCAACAAAGCTAATAAAGGGTCTGGAGGATCTTAGTTATGAAAAAGGCTGCGAGCACTAAACTTATTCTCTCTGGAGAAGAGACGCCTGAGAGGGGATACGATTTCAATTTAAAAATACCAAACTGGTGGCCCCACAATAGGGATAAAACTTTTTCGCAAAAGGGAGTTTAACAAAACACGTGGCCACTCATTACAATTAGAAGAAAAGAGGTTTAATCTTACACTGCATACAGGGTTCTTTACAGTACAGGGGGTCCCCTAGTTACAAACATCCAACTTACAAACGACTCCTACTTACAAACGGAGGGAGACAACAGGAAGTGAGAGGAAATCTACCCCTAGGAAGGGAAATTCATTCCTGTAAGAGCTATTATGGGGAAAAGGTACCTCCACTGATGCTTTATCACCAAGGCCTGTTTCCACAACAACCCAAAATTTTCAAAATCCAATTGTCATTGGGACAGAAAGTGAGGTGAAATCTTCTGAACAGGGGCACACACAGCAAAACAAATGTTACAGGGGTGTTAACCCTTCCCTATGCTATCCTAAAAGCTTAAAAATAGTTTGTTTGGCTGGAGCTACACTTAAAAAATGTACCTGTTCCGACTTACAAACAGATCCAACTTAAGAACAAACCTACAGTCCCTAACTTGTTTGTAACCCGGGGACCCCCTGTATGTGAAATTCCCTTCCACAGGCTGTGGTCTCAACGGGGCGCATCGATGGTTTCAAAAAACGATTAGATAAGCACCTGAACAACCACAACATACAGGGATATACAATGTAGAACTGACATATAATCACACACATAGGTGGACTTGATGGACTTGTGTCTTTTTTCAACCTCACCTACTAGGGTTGTCCCGATACCACCTTTTTTAAGACCGAGTACAAGTACTGATACTTTTTTCAAGTACTCGCCGATACCGATTACTGATACTTTTTTTTAATGTCATGTGACAGTTTTCAAAGCACAATACAGATTAGGTGGCACTGATATGCAACATTGATAGGTGGCACTGATTAAGCAACACTGATGAGCACTGATAAATGGCAGGCACTGACAGATGGCACTGATAACTGGCACTGAGAGGTGGCTGGCACTGATAGGTGGCACTTATGGGCATTGGGCATTGATAGGTGGCATTTATGGGCACTGATAGGCAGGCACTGAAATGCCATGAGGAAAGGCTACCTGCAACGCCCATCTTGGTACTCCTTGCACTCGGCCGCATAAAAAAAGCAGCGGTCATCTTGTTACACCCAGCCCGAACTATATGGGCTGGGTGTAACAAGATGTCCGCTGCTGGCTTACTGCTGCCGAATGCAGGGTGTACCAAGATGGGCGTCAGGATATCCAACCGTTGACGTCAACACGGAGCGCCACTTCCGTTGTTCCGCCCGCTGACTTCCGGTTGCGCCGGGTCGCCTAATCTCTCCCAGGTATCGGATCTGGCATCGGGAGCATTTTTTGCCAGTTACCACTACTCGCGCAAATGCTCGGTATCTGTATCGGGACAACCCTATCACTTACTATGTAACTCCCCCCCTTCGATGTTTCTCTGGGTTCGCCCGTGCGATCGGCGAGCCGGAAAAAGAATCCGCCGTCGGACGATGATCATGGAGATTTCCGGAGACCAAATGGTCCCCAGTCATCTCTATGACCTTCGGAGGCCCAGGCGCAACGTTATGACGTCACACCCTGCCGGCGGAAGTAAATAAAGCCGAGAACTGGGCTTGAAAGAGATTGTTAATTTTTTTTTTTTTTTATCTTCATATTTCCAACCTGGAGGAGAGATCTGGGGTCTTATAGACCCCAGATCTCTCCATAAAGAGGACTTGTCACACACCATTTCTATTACAAGGGAGGTTTACATTCCTTGTAATAGGAATAAAAGTGATAAAAAAAAAAAAAAATTAAAGAGAAAGTGTAAAAATAAAAAAATTAAAGTAGAATAAACAATAAAAGAAAAAATTATTTAAAGCGCCCCCGTCCCCGTGTGTTCGAGCACAGAAGCGAACGTACACGTAAGTCATCTGCATAGGTAAAGGGCATTCTAATCACATGTGAGGTATCTCCCTGTGCATTAGAGCACGAGCAACAATTGTAGCCCAAGACCTCCTCTGTAACTCTAAACTGGTAACCTGTAAAAAAAAATTTAAGCGTCACCTATGGTGAGTTTTAAGTAACAAAGTTTGGCACCATTCCACAAGTGTGCGCAATTTTAAAGCGTGACATGTTAAGTATCTATTTACTCGGCGTAACATCATCTTTCACATTATACAAAAAAATTGGGCTAACTTTACTGTTTTGTTATTTTTTAATTCATGAAACTTTTTTTTACCCCCCCCCCCCCCAAAAAAAAAGCATTTGAAAATTTGTTGCGCAAATACCGTGTGACATAAAAAGTTGTAACAACCGCCTTTTTATTTCCTAGGGTCTCTGCTAAAAAAAAAATATATATGTTTTGGGGGTTCTGAGTAATTTTCTAGCAATAAAATTACGATTTTTACATGTAGGAGAGGAGTAGGAGAAGAGTGCCAGAGTAGGCCCAGTATGGAAGTGGTTAAACCCCACTAGCAGAAACCCTTTAGCCAGAGATTTTTAGGCCTCATGCACACGGGACACTTTGCTAACTCTCCTAGACTCCTGACAGCAGAATTTTGCAGAAAAAACGCTTGCAATGAGTTTAGGCGCATCAAGAGCTTGGCCATTATTTTATTTCATTGGGCAGAATAAAAATGTATTCTGGCCATTGAAATTAACGCTTAGGTGTGTTTAGAGGTGTTTAGGTGCATCAAGCATTTTTCCTGCCAAAACTCTGCTGCTCCTGGGCGCAGCACTGGCTGTGGGATTTATTTTTTCCTGCCTCTAAACTCTTTCTAAACGCCTACGTGTGCATGGACAATAGGCTAACATGCAGGGGCATTTAGAGGCAGTTGTAAAAAAAAAAAAAAAACGCCAAACGCCCCTAGGAGCAAAAGAAAAATGTCCAGTGTGCATGAAGCCTTAATGAAGCCATATTCTAAAATAGTCATTAAAACATAAACATTCCAGGTCTACACAGCCTGTTTGTTTATGAGCTCTGTTGTAAAGGCTAAATAGCTATCATAAACAGCACTTCCTAGAATCTGGAAAGCAGAGATTCCTAATACTGCCAATCATAAATAGTTCAAATGAATAAACATCTGTCAGACTGGGGTTAGTGACCTATACTAACATACAGATGAGTTTTCCTGAGCTAGGTTCATACAATTTCAATAATCCCTTCTACAGCAGAAATCATAAAAAGTGATAACACTGATGCACAAGAAGATGACAATCAGATATCAAACATGCCTATGCTACAATGTTTAGCAGGTGAATGAGGCACTAAGGAAAATAGGCATACACAATCCATAGCATATTTGGTGTCTGAAAAATCTGATTTTTCATTTAATTTCACAGTAAGTTGATAGTTGGATTGTAAAGCCATCTGACACTATTGATCTACTTAGAAAAGTGAAATACCAGCACTTCTACCTCCCAACTAGCTCTCTTAACCACTTCAATACCAGGCACTTAGAGCCCTTTCACACTGAAGTGCCTGGGCGTCGGTGGTAAAGCGCTGCTATTTTCAGCGGCGGCATTCGGCCACTAGCGGGGCGGTTTTAACCCCCGCTAGTGGCCGAAAAAGGGTTAAAAATGCCGCTGTGGCGATGTGCCGGCGGTTTGGCGGTGCTGCCCATTGATTTCAATGGGCAAGGGCGTTTTGGAAGCAGTGTATTCAACGCTCCTACAGCGCTGCAAAGAAGCTGTTTGCACGACTTTTTGTGACGCCCTGCCAGCGCAGAGCCCCAGTGTGAAAGCACTCGGGCTTTTACATTGGGATTGCATCTGAGGTTTTTTTCAGGTGCTTTACAGGTGCTATTTTTAGCTCTAAAGTGCCTGAAAAATGCCTCCAGTGTGAAAGGGGTCTTATACTCCCTTCCTGCCCAAGCCAATTTTCAGCTTTCAGCGCTGTCACATTTTGAATGACAATTGCACGGTCATGCTACACTGTACCCAAGCTAATTTTTGATCATATTGTTCACACAAATAGAGCTTTCTTTTGATGGTATTTAATCACCACTGGGTTTTTTTAAGCTGAATGAAAAAAAGAAGTTTTTTCTTTGTTTCTGTTAAACTACTGCAAATAAATAATTGTTCTTCATAAATTTAGGCCAAAATGTATTCTACTATATTTCTTTGGTGAAAATAACCCAAATCAGTGTATACATTTTTTAGTCTGTAGGAAAGTTATAGCGTCCACAAACTATTATATATATCTGAAAATTGATCAATCCTGATATACTGATGGCCTATCTCATTTCTTGAGGCCTAAAAATGCCAGGACAATTACCCTCCAAAGGACCCCTTTTTGGAGGGTAGACAGTCCAAGGTATTTAGTAAGAGGCGTGGCAGGTTTTTTGAAGTTGTACTTTATTGTCATAATTTTTTAGAAAAATGTTCACAATTTTTATTTTATTTTTACATACTGTCAGCAATACAGTATCATCATATAACTGGTATGGCGGTGATAAGGGACACTGACTGGTGACCATACGAAAAAAAAAAAAAACGTAATAACTTTTTTCATTTTCTGAATTTTTTTATGACATTTTCTTTTTTTAAACACGGTGACCAGAGCAATATATTGTTACCATAGCAACATTGTTCTACTCTAGGGAAGTGATCAGGTTTTTTTTTTTTTTTTTTTTTTTTTTTAACATTATGATTGCTTATAGCAGTGAATTACATTGCTATAAGAAAGCATTTTACTTAATGAAACTGAATCATTCAGTTTGGTTTTTTGTGATTAGCTGTGATTGGTCAAAGCTAATCACATGGTACAGATGGGCTGTAATTGACCCTGTCTGTACCATGTGATCACATTAACCAAACACAGCTAGCAACACAATTGTACACAATGGATGGCATGAAAGGAAGCCATCCGTTGTTTACAACTGTCATGTGACCTGCTGTGATTATTTACAGCGATCACATGGTACCGGCAGCGAGCTGGTATGCTGATCAGTCAGTCATCGGCTGTGTCTGGCCCCACAATCAGCGCTTTCTGAGAGGACGTCATACGACGTCCACTCGAAACGGTATAGCCACCACCTGCCCATCATTCTGCTATAGGCTACGTTGGAAGGTGTTAGTTGGATGAGGGTTGGTTCAGTAGCACCCTCTAGAAAAGAATTTATAAACCAGGTTTTGTGGAACCTTAGGGTTCTTTCAAAGGTTGCTAAGGGTTCCTTGAGCAATTTCTGTAACAATTGACTCCAATGATCTTTTTAGCTACCTGCAAGGGGGCATTCCTCCCACTGACCAACAATATAAGAAGCAATCTTCCTACTGACAACTAGTGTAATGTTTATATACTGTGAGCTGTTGATAGCATTTCTTAGCTGGGGTTCCCTAAATCCTTAAAGTTATTTCAAGGGTTCCCCCTTATTCGAAAGCTTGAGAAAGGCTGCTCTAGAGGGTCTACAAAAAAAATTGCAGCAGATGGCAACTGACAGCTCTCAATTTTCCATCAAATGAAATCACAAAATGCGGAGACATTTCTGAGGGCCAGTGACTGTCAGATTTAAACTTGCGCTGTAATGACTTGGACTCTGCCACAACCAAACATCAGGGAAACCTTGTTCTACTTCTTACTTGTTATCCTGTTTATTTTACTGTTGCTATTTTCAGTTTTGTAATATCTTTTTTGTAAATATTTTTTCATGAACCACTTAGAATTTAAAAATTGTTAGACTGATTTTCTGAAAAATAAGTTAAAGCGGAAGTTTAGGTACAAAATCTTTCATTTAAACATATTTCTCAAAAGGGCTCAAAGGATATAAATGAGTACCAAAAGCCTTTGAAAACCTAGATGATACCTTTGTAAAAGTAGCAGTGACAACTGGAACTATGATGTGGAAGGAGCCCGACAGACCCACAGAAATTAATATATATTTTTTTGAAAGCATTGTTACTTTACAGAATTTCTTCACACCTGCCTAAAACGTTTGCACAGTACTGTATTTTATCTGCGCATAAGGCGCAAAATGGTTCTGAACAATGGGTACTGTCCCTGACACCGATTTTCAATTCTATGTCTGAGGTGGAGATAAGAGCTTCATATCAGGATCCTACTATATGCTGTTGCTCATCATTTTTTTTTAGGGATTTTCCTTCAAGGGCTGAGGCTAGACGGGAGCATGATGTGGGGGCATTTGAGGGGGAACAACAACATGAGGAGGCACTACAAGGTGTTCAAATGTGCTCACTTAAAGTTACGCAACGATTATCACAATTGTACATCCTTCTCATGGCTCACTTAACCCAGCTAGACTCTTCAAAATGGGGTGAGAGAGGACTCTATCTGTACTAGATGTTCAAGGGACCACGGTGACCTCATCCACTTACTGTGGAGATGCCCCAAACTGCACATCTATTGGGGGCAAGTCCTGGATACCCTATTTAGGGTATTTCAGATCACTATTAAACAGGATCCTAAACCCTGTTTTTGGGAGTCTTGGATGATCTGCTGGTGGAGGATGTCACCAAACAGGCGTTGGCCCTGGCTTTGTTCCAAGCCAGGAAACAAATTTTCTGACACTGGAAGTCAGCTGACACTCCTTCTTGGAAAGAGTGGGTGGCAGCAATGGGGGATACATTACATCTAGAAAGATATCTTTACCAGCAAAGGGGATGCCTGCACAAATTTCAGGCGGTGGTGTCCCCCTGGCTGGACGCACCTGGTTTATCACCTGTTGGTTTAATTTTAGAACAAATCTTGTGAATGTAATTTCATATGGGTTATTACGATTGTAATACTGGCTGGGCATGGGTATATGCTGCTAACAAAAATTGACTGTGTAGCTGATTGGGTACAGTGGGGGTAATGTTGGGATATTGCATCGTCATATCTTTATCTATGTGGTACTCTTCTGATGTGAATACCTTCTGTATCTTTGTACTTTGTTTCAATAAAAGACTTATACTGCGGCAAGTTGGCAGGGCTGCGCGAATCGACGTACTGGTATGTCGGTTTGTGCACTGGCTTTTGCTGAAGCTCGCCCCCGGGTCCGCTGGCCACCCGCAATCGTGGGAAAGAGCCAGAACAAGGATCTGTCAATGTAAACAAACAGATCTCCGTTCTGACAGGGGAGGAGAGAGAGATCTGCT
The DNA here is from genome assembly GCF_042186555.1 of Aquarana catesbeiana. Lineage (NCBI taxonomy): Eukaryota > Metazoa > Chordata > Amphibia > Anura > Ranidae > Aquarana > Aquarana catesbeiana. The sequence goes on from NC_133324.1 coordinate 395,726,056, forward strand.
GTTCCTAGTGATCTTTGTTTCAATAAAAGACTTCTTGAGGTTAAAAAAAAAAAAAAAACAGTCGACCAGCCACCGCAGTTATACTGCGGCAAGCTGGCATGGCTTCGCAAATCGACGTACTGGTACATCGGTCCATGCACTGGCTTTTGCGGGTGCTCCAGAGAGCCAGAATGGGGGTAAACAAACAGATCCCCACATCTGACAGGGGAGGAGAGAGAGAGATCTGCTGTTCCTAGTGATCAGGAACAGTAATCTCTCTCTCTTCTCCCAGGTAGCCCATCCCCCATGCAGTTAGAAACACCTCCCAGGGAACACAGTTAACCCTTTGATCACCCCTAGTGTTAACCCCTTCCCTGCCAGTGTAATTTAAACAGTAATCAGTGCATTTCTATAGCACTGATCACTGTATTGGTGTCACTGGTCACCAAAAAGTGTCACTTGGGGTCCGATTTGTCCACCGCAATGTCGCAGTCTGAGTTAATGGAATTGGTAGCATGTGGAAGAGTTAAACCCACCTAATACATCAAATCCAATAAGCAAAATTAAAGTAGGGATACCACATGGCATTGATACCTAGGAGTTATCTTAACAAAAAATGTTAGGTTTACAATAAAAACAATAGCTCAAAAATTGTCCAACTTTTCTACAATGAAACGTGTTCCACAAACTCTTATGAAGTGTACAGCAGGTATGTAAATCAGGAATGCAGATATGAGTGTCTCCATATGAGCTACAGAAAAAACCATTGAGGTATAATTCACCTGAAATGTTGTGCAGTGCGGAAAAAAATTCAGAAAACAGGATATTTCCAGATTGCAATAAGCCCTAGGAGCATAGCAAATGATGTAGACAAGTGGCACATCTGCCCTAAATGATAAAGAAGATCAGAGCACAGTATTGGTGAAAAACAGGTCTACCCCTAGTTGACTGCATATCATACCAGCTGCAATTGCCAGAAGACAAACACCATTTTTACTGAAGTGCACATCACAGATGACATTTCATATGGACTCCTCCTTTCTCACACAGAAGTGAAGTCCCTCCAAGACAGAACTGTTTCTATATGATATGCTCTTCAATAAATATGGGGTTTGTCACCCTTAAATTGAATCTGGATCACTTAATTTTTATGATATATAGTCATCTAGGGGTAGACCTGAATTTTTAGCAGGTCTGTGCTCTTCGATCTTTGTTCCAGTTGGAGCCTTGCTAGTGTATAGTATGACTGGAGTTGCTTTTTTCATCAGCAGTAGCCCTTGGAGGACTTTGGAGCAGGTTTAGTCCCCCTGTTAGGGATTGGTAATTTATTTCCTGCCAACTCATTACACAATGTTAACTCTTGAACTTGGTTCCTACGGTTTTTTTTTTTTCTTAACTTCTTCAAGGCAAACAGGATGTAATATCCTTAATGCTTTAAATACCCTAATTCCTGAAGGTACAAAAAAATCTTAAATGTCTGCACAATGCCTGGCATATGTTCAATTTTGGGGCATGTATTCGCAAAACTCTACATATCATCAAAACTACTTAGGTGAATTATAACTTGCTTATTTTCAGCATACATTGTGCCTTCATTTGGTGGTAAGTAGTAATATATATTCCCTGATATTTGTTTATTATCAAAGGACCAAAGTCCAAGGCCAAAATAGTAAAAAAATAAAAATAATAATTAATACTCCTACTGACAGTTGTGATATTATATGTACGTACATTATTTGCTGCTTGCACCTAAAGTAGGACCTAGAGACAATAGTGCACATTTTGTTTTGTTTTTTTTTTTTATCCTACCTAAAACATATACTGGCCCTAACACTAAAAAGATTAAGCCCTGATCATGCGATTTTATCTTTATTGTTATTACTATTTTAAACACTTCTTAAACATTATGTTCCTCTGAGGGAAAAAAAGCACTGTATCTTTTTCGCCTAGTCAATTCAGAAGGTGAAGGAGAGTTTAGGGATGGGTTTTCCTGAGTGATCATGGTGATAGCCAATCATGTACGAGCAGGGCCCTCTTATTCCTCCTGTATTGAAGTGCATTGTAACCATATTGTCTGGCTTCATATTGTAAAGCGCCACGCAAACTGTTGGCACTATATAAATCCTGTATTATAATAATAATAATAATAATAATAATGTATGGGGGCTGTGTTTCCTGCGCCTGATCGTTCGTACAAGACAAGGAGTTATTGGTGACAGCTCAGTCTCCTTGCTGAAGCACACGTCCAGCAAAAAAGCCATTGCACATACATGCAGGCACCTCAGAAGGCCCCCTCTGTGACAGCGCATATATGTGTGAGGCTGGCATTAACTAGTTAAAAACATAAATCAAATTATTAATTAGTTTGAACATAAACAAATTAGGAGCTCTTGATAAGACACAAAAAGCCTTATTTCACCAACATAAGGAGATATATATATATATATATATATATACATACATACACACACACACACACACCATTAAGACCTGAGCTTGTAAAATTGATTAAATCGAACTGAACCCGCAAGGACAGAATTACAGAGCCGCCGTCGCTATTTAGTGAGTCAGTGCCCTGAAACAAACATATTAAAATCAGCTGTTCTGACACTTTTCAAGCTGCATTCTGATCAGTGACATACTAAGTAATAAAGCAAAGATAATAAGGAAGGTGACATCCCGAGAGCATGCATCTTTAACAAGTCAGCAATCGCAGCCACCATACTTTTTCATTCAAACATGCCATCAGACTTCTATTCTGTTCCAGAACAGAACAAACATCTGAAACCATGCCAAGACAATTTTTATATATATATTTTGCACATGTATGTCATGGTTACCTTTGGTGTGATAAAAAAATATTGAGAAGTATCGTTTTTGCAGGCAGTCCTCACCACCATTTCAAACACTCTTCTTTCATTCACTGGATCCATGCCCTTGAAAAATATAAAGATCGATCTTGTTAGTAATCACAAATCACTTCAATACAAAGACATTCAAAGTGTGACTAGTGCATTACCTGGTTTATTTCATCCACCACTCGGAAGGGGCACCTGTTGAGTTCCTGAAGAGCCATGAGGTAAAGCATTGTGGACACACTTCTCTCTCCTCCACTCTGGTGATGGGGGTTCAGCTCATGAAGTTGTGTGCTGCTTCTAAACTTTACACGGATTCTTATGCCATACTTATCATAATCCTCCTATTGTGAACCCACGTTTAAAAAACAGATGTTAGCTTTCTAGCAATGTTGAAGCAAAATAGAATATCACACATCCTTTAATAACAGATATGGGAAAATGACCCCTGGTCAAATAAACAGCACGTTCATAGGAACAAACTATCAGAGGAACATCCTAAACCCAACTTGCTCCCCCATGACGGACATCGCTATAAACTGTCCCTCAAGGAAAAGAAGTGAATAAACTCTCACTGTGGCCACAAGGTCAGAGATAATAACCACTTTCCGACTTTAGCAGTGCTACATATATACGTGATCCTGCACTTCCGGGTATGGGGCGCAACCCGATGTCCGCCGGCACCCGCTGATCGTTTGGTACACAGGCAGAACGGCAGTCTGCCTATGTAAACAAGGCAGATCGCTGTTCTGTCAGTAAGGAAGGCATGGATCCTGTGTTCCTGCAAAGCAGGGACACGGATCTATGCCTTCTTCTAGTACAAGCACCTCCCACACTACAGTAAAACACCAGCTAGGCACACAGTTAACCCTTTGATTGCCACTGATGTCAATCCCTTCCCAGCCAGTGTCATTAGCACAGTGGCAGTGCATATTTTTAGCACTATTCACTGTAATAATGTCACTGGTTCCTAAAAAAAAAAAAGTGTCAAAAGTGTCTGTTAGTGTCCAACTTGTCCATAGCAATATCACAGTTCTGCTATAAGTCGCTGATTAATACCATTACTAGTAAAAGAAAAAAAATCCAGTATATATACCGCTATAACTTTTGCACAAACCAATCAATATACACTTATTGAGAGTTTGTTTACCAAAAATATGTAACAGATTACATACTGGCCTAAATTGATGAAGAAATTAGATTTTTTCCATTTTTTTTATTGGATATGTTTTATAGCGTGAAAGGGGCCTTAGGTATAAAGCCAGCTTGAACCTCGTGTATAATTGTAGGTATCGCTAGCTTCCAAACGTTAATATACTTATGGAATAGAAAGACAATAAAGAAATCGAATTTACCTACAAAGTATGGGACTGAAATTTTCTAAACTGAAATCATAACCATAATCTATTTCTGTGTATATACAAACGTGCTGTAAAATCCAGCATTAGAATAGCGTATTTAATCACCGTATTTATTGGCGTAAAACACGCACTTTTTTCTCGGCTCTACTCACAGTCACGCCCGGTCCTGCCATTGGACCTGTGTTATGTTCATCATAGGGCGGGACTGGGAGTGACTGAGCGGAGCCGAGAAGAGCCGAGTACACTCGGCTATGTGCATCTCGGCTCCGCCCAGTCCCTGCGATCTTGGCGGTGCTCGCTCTGCCCAGTTCCTGTGATCTCGGCGGCAATTTTAAACCCATCCAAGGCTGCACTGGACACTGGGGGCAAGGCTGCTCTGGACACTGGGGGCAAGGCTGCACTGGGGCAAGGCTGCACTGGACACTGGGGGCAAGGCTGCACTGGGGCAAGGCTGCACTGGACACTGGGGCAAGGCTGCAATGACAAGGCTGCAATGACAAAGCTGCAGATGGACATTTAAGTTTTTTTTCCTTAAACTTCCCTCCTAAAAATTTTTTCCCTTAAAACTCCCTCCTAAACTTGGGGTGCGTGTTATAAGGCGGCACATGTTATATGCCGATAAATACGGTAATATGATTATAACCTATTGTTAAAAACAATACTAACTTTTTTTTAATAAGCCAAAAGCTTTACCTCATTTTCGGTGTGAAGATCAACTTCACCTACACACTGCATGGAACTGAAGAAGCCACTGAACTGTTCGTTGATTTTCTCCACCAAGTGCTTTAAAGGTGTAAGCCAGTCTTGTTTTATCTGAAAAAAAAAAAAAACATGTTAGTTCGTCACACCACTATAAACCTTCATTAAAATAGCATTCTAAAAGATTTCTGAAAGTCCCAAACATTTAATGCATATTTTTGCTTGCAGCTGCAGACAAAAATTAAGCTTAATGGTGTAAAAACCAGTAAAAATTTCAGGTGTTCCCTTACACACCAATTCTTCTATGTATACTTTAGACCCCTTTCACACTGAGGTGCTTTACAGGCTCTATAGCGCTAAAAATAGTGCCTGCAAAGTGCCTCTTCTGTCACTTCAATGTGAAAGCCCAGGGGGTTTTAATACTGGAGCGGTGCGCTGGCAGGACGTCAAAAAAAGTCCCGCTAGCAGCTTCTTTAAGGTGCTTTAGGAGCCGTGTATACAACGCCCCTAAAGCGCCCCTGCCCATTGAAATCAATGGGCAGGGGCGCTTTGCCAGCACTTTTAACCCTTTTTCGGCTGCTAGCGGGGGTCAAAAGCGGCCCACTGGCGTCCGAAAAGCGCTGCTAAAACAACGGTAAAGCGCCGCTATTTACTGCCGACGCCTGGGCGCTGTGAGTGTGAAAGTGCCCTTAGAGCCTCTCTGCGAACCTCTTTTCATATCCATGATATTATGTAGGTTAACTACAGAGCATGCTACTTATCGGCAAAGGTTTGCACACCAAGAACACACATACCTTTACATCTGTCTGTAAAGGTATAATTGCATACTTGCTGGAAGATTACCGGTGTAAAACAGTAAATTGAGAACATGAGTGACCTAACAGATTATGATAACCATGTTGTGTGGACAAAGGGGGATACACTAGAAAGTACACACCTTACATTTGTTGCACATTGTATACAACCCCAGTTTAACATTCTCAAAACAGTTTTTATACTTTTGCAGCCAAATTTGAGAAACCTCTACGATAAAAGTTATGCCTTTCCATTCACACAGCATACCTAAAGATGATTAGCCACTTCAACACTGGGCACTTTTACCCCCTTCCTACCCAGGCCAATATTTTAGCTTTCAGCGCTGTCACACTTTGAATATCAATTGTGTGGTCACGTAATACTATACCCATAAGAAATCATTTTGTTTGCACAAATAAAGCTTTCTTTTGCTGGTATTTAATCACCACTAGGTTTATTTTTTGCTAAATGGCCAACAATTTTGGTGGAAAAAAAAAGGTTTTAATTTCAGTTAAAAAATGTTGCAAATAAATAATCGTTCTTCATAAGTTTAGACCAAAATGTATGCTGCTACATTTCTTTGGTGAAAATAACCTAAATCAGTTTTCATTTAGGCTGTAGGAAAGTCCACAAACTATAGTATATGTAAAAAAAGGAAGAAAATACCTAAAGAAACGCCCCCTACTTCCTCCTATCTCAGCGCTATGGGTCTCAGGCTTTAGAAAATAGCAGCAAATAAATATATAATAATTTCCTTTAAAGACATACAAGTCATACAGCAGCCACTAAAAAAGCAAAAGAAATACTAGCATGTGATAAAATGAGACACTGCTGCTCAAAAATTCAACCAGGAATAAAAACTTTTATCAAAGCGGCGCTCCTGTCAAATGAACCTCATTGACTGGCTGGCATAGGCAAATATACCTATACATTCATAGCATAAATAATAGCATTAACAACACTGGCACGATAGCAAAATAATAAATTGATATAGTAGATGATATAAAAGGTATAGTCCGTGATGAGTATAACTAGTGGTCCTAAGAGAATCTGCTGATGAGTGCACCTTTCACCACAATCCTCCACCGTGTGTTCCACACACCCAGCTGGGGTTTACACTCACCACAAATGATGATAAAGTCAAGCCTCACAGATCCACAATATCCTGCCCCATACACAGATGCAGTAATAAAAGTATTTTATTTTTGGTTTTTTAAATTATTACACCCATAGGAGATATTTTTATTTTTTACCTATGGGTGTAATAAAAGTATTTTATTTTTATTTTTTTAAATTATGTGATAGTTTACATTTATGGATGAATTGGTTTCAGTAATAATCTTTCCAGATATTTGCACAGAGGATCTTATATGATGACCGACTGAATAATGAATGCTATTTTATATTTACTCTTTTGTTAAATATTGACATGAATTTAGATTGTAATGGTCCGTGGTTCGGTGTCAGTAGTTGCCTTCAAATGTTGAGCAATTGATCATTGATGACTAACAGTCTGTAGCCTCCACTGTGCACCTATTTAATAAGGTGGTTTCAGACCTTACAAAGAGTTAATAACTATTAAGTAAAAAAGTTTTTGGAATAAATTCCAGGATGCCGTGCCGTGAGACCACGCCCTTTGACAAAGTTGGAATGACGAAACCGATCAGGGCGTGATATCATGGCTACCGAAAGAGACGAACCAACGCTGCGTTCCAATGACCCAGCTAGAATACTGGAAGGAGGAAGTGCTTAGCGGTGAGTGGATTGCAATTACTCCAGCAGGACCTCCAGCGCTTCTGACCTCCCAGTAAGGACTATTGATCAGTATACTGACACCTAATTATCGGATCAATTGTGGAACCAGGAGCTTTATTAGCCGGATGTTTTTTTTATACAAGTATCTTTATTTGAAGCATACAATAAATAGTATAAACGGAACTACTCTATGTGAAGCTTATTTTTCCTTATGTCCTTGGACTTCCTGAACCCTGGAGATTTCCCAGTGTGAGTAACCTGGATTTCCCAGTGTAATTAATCCGGGTGAGCAGAAGATAAACGTGGATTCTTTAGGTTAGAAGCATATCTACATTCCGTTGTTCCAGTGTGACTGCATCTGTGTATGGGGCAGGATATCGTGGATCTGTGAGGGTTGACTTTATCATCATTGTGGTGAGTGTAAACCCAAGCGGGGTGTGTGGAACACACGGTGGAGGATTGTGGTGAAAGGTGCACTCATCAGCAGATTCCCCTAGGACCACTAGTTATACTCATCACGGACTATACCTTTATATCATCTACTATCAGTTTATTATTTTGCTATCGTGCCAGTGTTGTTAATGCTATCATTTATGCTATGAACATCTAGGTATATTTGCCATTGCCAACCAGTCAATGAGGTTCATTTGATAGGAGCGCCGCTTTGATAAAAGTTTTTATTCTGGGTTAAACTATGGTATATATATATATATATGAAAATTGATCAATTCTGATGTACTGACACCGATCACATTTCTCGAGGTCCGAAAATGCCAGGACGGTACAAATACTCCCCAAACTACACTTTTTTGGAAAGTAGACAGTCCAAGGTATTTAGTAAGAAGCATGGCAAATGTTTGAAGTTGTAAATTTTTGTCACAATTTTTTGGAAAATTAAGAAATTACAAAAAGTTTTGCTCACAATTCATTTTATTTTTTTACATACTGTTACCAGTGCAGTACAGCATCATCATATAACTGGTGTTGCGGTGATCAGTGAGCAGGTACACTGATCTGTCATCCTCTGTGTTTGGTGGACACATCGGGTGACATACTGTGCTGCAGCGAGGCACGTTCTGGGGAGGACGTTATATTTGACGCCCACCCAGAACTAGAGCGGTCCCACCCAGCTGTCATTGTACTACAGGCCAGGGGGGAACTGGTAAAAAACTATGCCTTACTTTCTAGTCGTTTGTTTTGAGTAGGTTTATACATAGGACTCTAAAGGCCAAGCCTTATAAGCTTTAGCTGTTTGTTAGGACAGTGTTCTCATCTAGTTTACAACTGATGATATCTGCCAGCACAGTACAGACATGGTTAACTATGATCAACATAACTGCTGAACTCCAGGCAAATTTTTTTTCTCCCGTGCAGTGGGGCTGTGCCCGCACTGCATGGGTTAACTGCTAATTTTTGTCTAGGAGAGGGAGGATCGAAGATATACTTACCCAATCCTCCCAGCACAACACCAGTCCAGCACCCCCGCTCCAGTGGTTTTAAATAGTGGACGGATGTCATGACGCCCAGAGCAGTCTGAACAGACCAGGAACAGTCCACTGCTGGATGTGGGGGAGCGCAATTTCCTAGAAGATCGAAGGATTGGGCGAGTATAAACTTTGTGCTCACCCCCAGACAAAACAAGCAGTTAACCCATGCAGTGCGGGCACAGCCCCATTGCATGGGGGGAAAAAAATTGCCCAGAAATGGGCTTTAAGTATAAAAGGTGTGCAGCAATTATTTAAATATTTTTATGTTACGGTATGTAACTGGAAACTCAAATATAAAGAAGGTGTAATCCCAATTTGACTGTAAAAGTGGAAAAACACTTAAACTACATTAACATGTGGCTGTCCAAGATGTTAAGATGTGTTAGACAACCCTAATTCCCATATGCAAGGGCCCACATCCTTGTGAACCAGTAGAAATCACATGCATTAACCTACGGTAGTCAATTAGAAGTCCACTTTCATTAGCTTAATATAGTTGCATTACTAAACCCCTTTAGTTTTCACTGTTGGTGGATGCTAAAAGAATATCTAAAAACAAACAAAAATGTTATAATTGTAGCTTACCAATTCCTAAATAATTTGGCCACATTGTTTTTTTTGTTTTGTTTTTTCCGACTTTTTCCCCATTTATTTTTACCTTGTATTCTTGTGAAATACCTACTTCCTGGCCCTTCATGTCTACACTTATTTCCCTAATGTATCTGGAGGGAGACATGGTTGTCACACAGGCTGGACCTCAAACATGTCTGCCTTTGTTCAGCTCCATTACTTGGTGAATTGATAGGACTACTAGATTACACATGAAAGCTAGCAGGATTTTTGCTATCTTTTCAGCTAACATGGTGTGATAAGGTCAAGTCTGTCAAGAAAAACTATTTTCTACGATTGCTAAAAATGTTTTACATTGGAAAAAAAAAACTAACGCAGTCACTACTGTATACTGAAGGAATATGAGGCTGCCATATATAACATTTTGGGGCTTAGATACAATTGAGCACCATTTAAGGCTGGCACAGCATGGATATTTAGGTCCTGATGACTACAAAATCATGCAAAAACAAAAAAAAAGAAAAAACACAAAATGCTATTAGACATAAAGAGGAGAAAGAAAAAAAAAAAAAAAAAGTGTTTCCTGGGTTTTAAGAAAGTAACCCTACCTTCTACAACCAGCCCTACAAGCCATTTATGATCGAGTACATCACTTTCGTATCATATGGGTATAAAATACTTAACAAATATTTAATGAATCTAAACCTACAAATAAAACTTTAAGTCTAAGCATGTGGAAGTAATCCTTATTCTTTCAGTGTAATTTGTCAAATAAACAGTATTTCAGGCTTATGTATAATTAACCCTCATTTTTTATAATAGTCAATTTGTATCATCATCTGTGAACCACCCACACACAGCGGGCAGACAAACAGTGGAAGTCTTTAGTTTCTGGTGTGCTACTTTACCTTTCAGGATAATGGGGCTACCTCCAAGATAAGTCTGCTCTTAGGTTTGCTCAATGCGATGTCGTTATATACTTATGTCCCATGTTGGGAGCTCATATAGTTTAGAGTTTGCAAATGAACATTGCAGATGTGCCATAGTAATGTAGCATATATTGTAATAGTAATGTAGTATATATTGGAAAAGGAAACCTAAATGCTGGAAACAGTTTAGAGAAGTTATACCTTGCTTGAGCTTCTCCTAATTTTTTTTTTTTTTGCTTTAGAGGTAGGAAAAGGATTGCAAAAAATACAAGTTAGGCTCCATGAACACTGGGCTTTAAAAAATGCCAGTTTCCTTGGCAGAAAAAAAACGCTCATATAGAACGTTATTTTGGACAGAGTTTAGACGAGTTTAGGAGCGTTTCGTTTTTTTTTCTGCCAGAAAGCTCCAATCAGAAATGCAAACCAGAAGGGTTTTTTTTCTGCCTCTAAACATTGAGCTTAAAATATGCCTGTAATCGCCCTAATGTGCATGGACACATAGGATAGCATTGAGCTGCTTCTACAGGCAAAAACACAAAACTCTTGTAGAAGTAGCAATTTTTAAGCCAGTGTGCACAGACCCTAAAACAAAATGTGGTCACATTTTAAAAGATTTCCAAGGAACTCATTGGGGTTTATTTACTAAAACTCAAGAGCGCACAGTCTGGTGCAGCTGTGCATGGTAGCCAATCAGCTCCTAATCTCAGCTTGTTCAATTAAGTTTTGACAAAACAAAAAAAACTTGAAGCCGGTTTCTATGCAGAACACCAGTTTTAGTAAACCAACTCCATAGGCTAATACTACCTACTAAACAGACTAATGATGTATGTTTAAACTTAAAAATCTACTTTAGAATATCATCACTCTTTGCTTCTGCTGCCAAGCAATTGCAGCATTACTCTTAACTGCAGTGTAAATCATAAGATTCTACCTTTGAAATGTTTTGCTTGTAGTCTTCCAGCTCTTTTTTCTTTTGGCTGAGCTCCTCAGTCTTGACTTCTATTTCTCGAGTTCGTCTTGTGTAGTCTTCCACAACCTTTTGAAATGAAGAATTAAAAATAATTCAGACAAGGACTACTAAACAAAGGAAAACATTAAAGATACTTCTCACAACACATTGCTTACAGTGCTTTATGGTCTGTGTTTTAGAACTGGATGCAAGATGAAATGACACATGGAAACGTAAATAACAGTTGCCAGGTTAAGCACAGTATTTTTTTGGTGCAAGGGAACATTGTGTTCTGTTCTTTCTTAAAGACTCTACTTAAAATTCTAATAGATTCAAATTCTGGCATTTCAAACATATTGTTCCTGCTGCCTAGCTTATTATCACTGAGCTTTAATACAGCGTGGGAGGGTTAAGTACTATCAGAAAAACTAGACAACATACAGAAGCATTTAAGCCCATGAAGCAAGAGGCTCTGGACCGCTCTTCGTTTAGTGCAGCATCTATTTCCTCCAAAGTATTCGGAAGAGACTGGAAGGCCTGAAAAACAAGAAAAGAACTCTTATTTAGTATAAAATGATCATGACACTTGCAGGTTAAGGTGTAATAACATCACGTGCAAAGAGAAAAATGTTCCACACAAACTGAAGAAAGCATGCTGCCAGTTTTTACCAAGAGGAAAAAAAGTTCTAAAAGGAAACAATAGAATGGCTTTTACCAAAATGGACATTTGAAATCACCCAGGTTTCTGCACAATCAGTCTCTAACTTGAGCTATCCCAATGTCATAATAGTAATAACAAAGAACTAAGAAGGTATATTTTAACATATGTTCATTGTACATCCAGACAGGTAAGAATTTAAAAAATGTCCTATCTTGTTGTAAGAAGGCAGAAATTGTTAACACGGTCATTAACATGCCGGCAGCTGAAGCTACTTATTGTTTCTTTGCCTCAGCAGAGGCTTGTTAGAAAAAGAATGCAGTCTTAGTAATAACAAGCGCAAGTGATAAATATGCATAATAACATGGTTTGCCATCATGTGTACAATACCATCATTAACAAGGGATTAGAACAGTAAAGAAACACACCGATTATATAAACAGAGGATTAAACTTGACCTATACACACACACACACACACAATGTGAAGATTTGTGCTTTTATATGAAATATATAGAAAGGGTCATTTTGACTAAGCAGTACTCTGTTGCCTTGATTTCATCCTAAAAAAATAGTGTACTTTCTGATATGTGACTGTGCTTAGGGCCCATCTAGTCTATAGCATGAGAACATCTAAGACAGAACTACCTCTGACTGCTAGTCTCGATAGATTTGGTGATATTACTTTTGCTCACTGTTCTCCTGTGGGCTTGTTGGAGAGGAAACTGTATCTGAGGCACTGCAGTGCAAGATCTCCCTGCTCCTACTTCACTCTTCCTATTTTTGCTTTCTCCCTGCTGTTTCTTGATCAATAGCCTACCAGTCTTCCGATCACCAATCATTAGGGGACTGCCGTGAAGACAGGAAGCAAAGCCCTGAACCTATACCAAGATGGCCACCTCCACATAGGGACACAGTGTGTAACAAGGCATGGTAGGTCAAAAATGGGAAGTATCCACAGCAGTGAACCCACAGGATAAACTGGACTTTGCCTCAGCTTGACTTCTTGGGGAAACAAAACATGACTGATGACGGAAAAACACTTGGCTTGTGCTACCCATATTTATTCACTTTGTGAAATCAACCAGCAATAGTCTTTTAGAACGATTTTTAAAAGGGAAGTAGAAAATCGATTTGGCTGCTGTTTACAATTCAGATAGCTCTCATTTCAAACTTTACCAACAGCTGACCATCGTACATATATAAATGTACTGTCAGCAAGTAGTCATCACAAGATCATGGAACCATTTTTTTTTTCAGTTGGCTACTTTGTAAAAGTGACCCCTTTTACATAGCTGTGAAGGGGCGCGCACCCCTCCCTCCACCATCGTGGTGGTTCCCGGGCTCTCCTGTTCCTCCAGGAAGCAGGTTTAAATACCTCTTTCCCACACAATTGGGACAGAAAACAACCACACAGGTTTGCAACACAATTTTAAAAATGTACAATGTATAAACAAATGCTGGCACAATTTAATAACAGGAACCACATAAAGAGACATGATTACAATTAGACTTCTTTTATTTGTGAATTAAAAGAAAAGTGCAGAAATATAAAATAACAGTCATACTCACCTGCCATCTCTACACTGAGAACTGATTGTTTAAAGGCTCCTAATCGCTCAGTTCTCAGGTCCGCTCTGAGCACAGAGCAGTGACTGTCAGTCATCGCTATATGCTCGCCCCTCCAGTGCTCACTGTAGCGCTAGGCTGCAGAGGGGACAGGGGCAGCTGGCTCAGGCTCTTAGCAGTGCACTGAGAGGCTAAACTACCTGCTGGTCAGGCATCTGGGCAGATCCCAACATTGTCAGGAGGCCTTCTATTTATGTTTTCTATTGGTTGATCTAGATGTACTTGTGACTTTTTTCCAACCTAATTATGTAACTATGTAATATGGTTGCCCTAAACGCTCCACCATAATGCCTGCGATATGGCTGTGACAGGGGGATTAGAACACCTGTCAGGTTTTTATTGTTGCCTGTGCCCGTTAGGGAGATTCACCTTTTTATTTGTCCCTTTTACCATTATCACCTAAAATTAAAATATACGAAAACCTAAAATTTTGGGTTGCCCCAGAACAGGAATACTTTCCAATGGGGACACTAGTTCTGGTGACCCTGGTAACAACTCAAGATTCCTGCACTATAGGGGGATTTTCTCTTGCTTCCGTTTTTGGCTATGGGACAGGAAGTGAAGGGAAATCTCCCCAATGGGACACAATGGAAAGGCAAAAAAAAAAAAAAAAAAAAAAAAAAAAAACGGGGTTACAACCCTCCCTTACTCTATCTAAAAGTAAAAAAAAAATGCTTTGCCTTTAGTTCTACTTGAATGTCCCACTTGTAATTTACCACGAGACATTCTGGTGCAGAGTTTCAAAATCCAAGTGTTACCTCCCCTTTTGGGTGGAAAGAGCCTTCCAAGGCCATGAAAGAGGACGTCGCCATGTTCATTTAAAACATGTTTTTACACATTTGAAGGACGAGAGGCAGAAGGACTACAATTCCCATAAAGTGTTTACTGATTCTCGTTCTAAGGAGACAAATTTTACATTCAACCTATTGTTGGCTGCCTTTTACACATAAGATGACAAAGATTAAGTATGAAGTTGTATTGGAAAAGATTCCCCTGAAACCATTGAACAGGTAACACTGGACTTTGGTTGTCTGCGGGCTGGTGGCAAGTTAGGCTTGGTTTTACCGTTGGCCTTGTTTGTACCTGTTAGCCTTCCAATGCTTCTTACTGCGATAGCCAGCTATAGATGGGAGCAAGTGGAGTCTTTTTTGTATCACGAACACTGGACTTTGTATAGACTGCACAATATCTGCAGGTTCTAACACCACACTTAAATGAACCCTATAAATGCACCATGTAGATCGTTTCCTATTCTCAAAAGTAGGTGGGAAAAAGTACTTAGTGACTTTAAAAGACGTTATATATCAGGCAGAACTGCAGGCAATCTAGATACCTAGTTGTACACATTTTTGAATGTCTAATGCTGTGTACAGGCGAGCGGACTTTACGGCAGACTTGGTTCGGGGGACCGGAGTCCGTCGGATAATTCGATCGTGTGTGGGCTCCAGCTGACTTTTTTTTCCCCAAAAGTTCGACGGACCTAGAAATGAAACATGTTTCAAATCTTTCCGACGGACTCGAGTCCGGTCGAAAAGTCCGCTCGTCTGTATGCTAGTCCGACGGACAAAAACCGACGCTAGGGCAGCTATTGGCTACTGGCTATGAACTTCCTTGTTTTAGTCCGGTTGTACGTCATCACGTACGAATCCGTCGGACTTTGGTTGATCGTGTGTAGGCAAGTCCGTTCATTCGGAAAGTCCATCGCACCAAGTCTGCTGTAAAGTCCGCTCATAACATGCAAAAAGATGTGCAATTTTGCTCAGCCACTGTTGTAATCAGGTAACCCTATCCACTAAGCTTGGGATGCGACCTCACTTTCCTCCAGTGCAGTTAAGAAAAACAGCTTAGTTACAGACCCTCTTCCAACCAGCTGATTTGACAATTAAAAGCACACTAGATTTTAATTCTGCTCTCCCTTCCTCTGGTCATGCTCCTGGCATAAGGCTAACTGCTAATAGTGCTGCGCTGAACAATACTGCATTGCATTAGTGTGAACTAAGCCTATTGGAAGCAATGAATTTCAGATTGATATTGCACTGGTCATACATTGAGCAATGAATGCAAATTGCTAATGGACCCTAAGGCAAACATCAGGGGAGTTATGAGCATACATGCTTACTCAAAAATCATCCTAAACTTCTGATTGCCAATCAGCTCTTCTTACATGAATATCATATCTATGGATTTAATATATTGATCAGCCAAAAACAAAATTTAAAGCAACACTGCAGATTTATGTAGATAAAGAAAATTATACAGTACTGTTTCTATCATCAGTATGAGTTATCACATTTACCCAAGTGGAATGTATATTATCACAGGTAATGAAATCACACAGTGCATCTTCCTAGTAAGCTTAAAATGATGTTATGGTTGCATTTGATCTTTTGTCAAAGAGACCAGACAAAACAAGCTCATATTCATATACTAAGTCTATATTGCTGCTTGCTGTTTAAGAACACAATGTGAGTTTTTAAAATGTGCTCTCCTTGTCTTGGGTTTACAGCTTAAAATAATTGTATGCCTGCCACTTTTTACCACAGCAATATACATTTGTGTAGGGACTGAATGCAACTATTTTTGAAACTCCCAATTGTAGGCTTCAGAAAAACAAGGAGAGAATGCTTTACATGAACATTTAAAATAATAAAATATTTATCAATTATTTAAAAAGGACAATGAAAATGAAATGCCCGCTCTAGTAAAAAAAACAGTGTATAGCAGCGCAGAGTATAGTGGGGTTTTTTTTTAGCCAAATGTGATTTGTGCATACTACCAAGACTAAATTGTACTTAAAAAAAAAAAAATGGTAACACTGCTGAAAAATCCTAAATAGCTTTGTATACCAATTTCTTATGAATTTCTTGGTCTGAGTGGATAGTATGTTACTTTTTATTTAAAGAAAACTCATCATGACTGGGTGTATGATGAAATCTGAATATTAAGGCAATTTATTATATTAACTGTATAGGCTTGCTTATGAAAAATGTATATATTTCCTCCTTACCTACTACTACATCTGAGCCCAACACTTTAGCTGAAGCATCAAGGACAGATGCTGCCTGTCATCTGCCTGACCCCACACACCACACTCTGACCCTTTGCTTCAACCATATAGTGAATGGCCGCACACAATTATAAGGAAAATCATCCACAAATAAAACATCGCAGCATTGAACCGCAGAGAGATATGTTGACCCGTTTCACTCTAAAAAGTGCTTATGCATAACTGAGAGCAATATCCTTTAAATACCATCACACACTTTGAGATTACACAGCAGGGCTCATCCAGTACAGTAGCGTGTATCTCACACAACAAATCAAAAGAAGAGTGATTAAAGACCTACAAAAAAGGAAAAAAGCATACATAATAAAAATAGTACCAAAATCCATAACTGAATCCATCTAAACATACGAAAAATAAAATAATCCATACAGAGGAAGGGGAATGAAGAGGAGAGGGGAAAAGAGGCACTGTCCAAGCAGGACAGGATTCCAAATCCCTTCCAAATCCATAAAAATGTGTGACATTCCACTCAAAACGAAGCCCTTTGTGGGTGACGTTTCTGCAGTGTCCATCTAGATCACTGAGAGGGTTCCGAGGCGAGGTGGGGATGTTTCGACTACTGTGCAGGAAGGAGAGTGGTTTACTGGATTTTCCATCTCCAGACTCGAATGTGTGTATGTGAAGGGGGGGGGGTAATGAGAAATGGACAGAGGACACTGCTTTGGGGGATCGGGAGGCAGTGTGTGTGTGTGGGGTGATGTCAAGGGGAGCAGAGGACAGTGTTTTTTTTTTTGGGGGGGGTACAGGACACTACTGGGGGGGACAAAGGATACTAGTGGGGGGGGTAGAGGACCCGGCTTTGGGGGGGCAGGACACTACTATGGGTTGTGATGTGAAGGGAGGCAGAGGACAGTAATGTGACACACTATGTGTTCTTCGTGCTATATTGGGAGCTTGATATATTTTTTTTTTTTTAAAGGCGCTGACAATCACTTTTCAAAAGGCGAAATCAACACTGCATCGCTGCAATATTTCTCAAAGGTGTCTGACAGTTGTATTTTATGGTTTATTTACTCCTTTTAAAGCATAAGGTTATCATGTTTTCACTTATATCACAAATCCAAAAAAATATGATAGAGGATTTATTACTTAAGATAGTGCTTAGACCCATGTAAATAATTTCTTTACAAGTTAGGGGCATTGGAACTGACCAGGAAAAGTAAAGGCCCACACTGCACGGTTCAACTACTTGTTTACGTCTAGGGGAGTGATGCAGGGACCACAGCTCTCCACTGGACACAACGATGTGAAAGGACAGGCCACAGCCAGAGGGTATAGAAGCGGTAGATCGGGTAAGTAAAAAGGTTGATTTTCCCCTAGGGCAGGCATTTCCAAAGCCCAGCCCGCGGGCCAATTGCGGCCCGCATTCCATTTTTGAACGGACCGCCTGGTAATTTGGACATATAAATCTTTTGTGGCCCCCAACGAATCTCCGAGCACCGGCGCCACAAAAGATATATATTCTGGCTGCCTTGGAGGGGACAGGAAGGGGGTGGACCGAGTGCCATACATACAGGAGTATTTCCTGTTTACGCGACGGCCCCTGTAATAGGAAGTCCTGTCTCCTGCGCTGCTATTGGACGACTGTTCTGTCCATCAAAGAATGCGGGACTTTGTATTAAAAAGGTCGCTGAGAAAACAGCAGTTTCTCCTGTGTGTAATCTGTTGGCACTTGTCCAGCCTCCCTCCCTGTCCCCTCCGAGGCTGCAGATGGGCATGGATCAGGCTGCACTGATGGCAATGGCGAGTCTGCATTCATGGCAATGGGGGGTGCTGCATTCATGGCAATGGGGGGTGCTGCATTCATGGCAGTGGGGGGTGCTGCATTCATGGCAGTGGGGGGTGCTGCATTCATGGCAGTGGGGGGTGCTGCATTCATGGCAGTGGGGGTGCTGCATTCATGGCAGTGGGGGTGCTGCATTCATGGCACTTGTGAGGCTGTAGATGGGCACCGATTAGGCTGCATTGATGGGCACTGACCCTTATTTTGCTTCACAGTTCTTTATTTAAAATGTAATTTTTTCCTGAAACTTTCCTCTTAAAGTGAAGGTGCGTGTTATACGCCGATAAATATGGTATATCCAAATAACACACCTGAGCTCACCTCTTCCCTACACACAGCCACAAAAGGCAGGCGAATTCTTGTTGGGCAGTGCATTAGTGCTCGGCAAACACACTTAGACCGAATTCTAATGGTTCAAAGAATGTCAGGCAAAATGGTCACCCCTCACGCTTGTTCACTTCATCAAATCTGGCCCTCTTTGAAAAAAGTTTGGACACCCCTGCCCTAGGCTAAACAATCATCCACCCCTTGCTGTATATGTGCAGCCCCAGTGCAAGGGAGAACTTTTACTTTTCCTGGAGTTGGAACTCATGCTTTAAAACATGTTTACAACCAAGTATTACAGAATAATTTATTTCAAAAAGCACACACCCGTTTCAGGCTAGTTAGCTATCATCAGTGCACTGTGTGGGAACCATAGCATCTACAGAGTAAAGTTTAGGAAAGCAAGCAAGAAACTTAAATGGACAGGTCATGGTGAGCTGGGCCTAAAAACATTTGCTGGTTTAGGCTGCATTCACACCTGAGCGTTTTCCCTTTAATTTCAATGGCACCTGTTCACATCTGAGCGTTTGGTCACCTGAAGCAAATCACCTGAAAAGAGCCTTTGGTCCCTTTCACACTTGTACGACTTGTACAACGACTTGGGACTGCAAAGTCACATGACAAGACGTTCTCCATGATTTCCAATGACAACCATTCATATTAGTACAACTTCAAGTCGCGACGACTACAAAGTAGTCCCTGCACTACTTTGGTCCGACTTTGATCCTGCTTCAGCCCACTGAATATCACTGAAGTTGGATCGTCGTCTTAACTGATCCGACTTTGGCATGCGCCTTGTGCTCTGATGATCTTGAAGGGCCAGGGTTGTCAGGAAGAGGCCATTGTCCTCATCAACATGGGGACAAAGTGTTTTGGGGTGGGGGGGCGCAGAGCCCCTCCTGCCCCAAAGCACTCACCCCCCCATGTTGAGGGCATGCGGCCCAGTACAGTTCAGGAGGGGGGGGGGGGGGGGCGGTGTTCGCTCATCCCCACCCCTTTTCCTGACCTGCCAGGCTGTGTGCTCGGTTAAGGGTCTGGTGTGGATTTTGTGGGGGACCCCCACGCCATTTTTTCAGTGTGTGGGTTCCCCTTAAAATCCATACTAGACTGAAGGACCTTTTTTTTACATTGTGCGTGGAGTATGAAGTAAAATCATGCCATTTTGAAACGCTGTGAATGCAGTACAGAAAAATACTCAGTGATCTTGCCAGAAAAGCAGTGTCCTCTTAACTTCTGGTTATAATAGTATCAGTCTTTTCAGGTAACTTCTGTGAACTTAAAGATAGTTCCCCCTATGTTATGTACTTGAGGAAAGAGGAAGTGCTTTTAGTCCAAAGCCAGAAGAGCTTTCTGGCTGGAATGGTACCAGCATATTGGAAAAAAAAAAAATCATATGTGGTACCAATATTAAAAAAAATGGCCAAGATATATGTATACCTGCCTACAGACCAGTTAGCCTAACATCAGCATTGTTTAAGCTATTGGAAGGAATTCTAAGCATGTCCAAGAATTAGCCAATGAAAATAGTATCATTAGTAGTAAATATGGATTTATGAAATTGCTTTCTTGCCAGCCAAACCTATTACCATTCTATGAGGAGGGGAGCTGTAATTTGGATAGAGGCAGACCTGTGGATTCCGCAAAGGCATTTAATACAGTACCCCAGAAATGCTTAAATTACAAATTGAGGTCTTTTGATATTGATGACACTGTACAATATACACCTGGATAGAAAACTGGTTGAAGGAACGTGTCCAGAGGGTGGCGAATAATGGCATATTTTCTGAATGGTCTAGAGATGTGAATGGGGTACCCCAGGGCTCTGTTCTGGGACCGATTCTGTTTAACTTGTTCATAAACGATATAGGAGGTTGGTATAAATAGTTCATTCTCAGTATTTGCTGACAATACAAAATTAATCAGGGAAAGAACTTTACAACAGGATATAGGAACTTTACAAGCCTTAGTTCAAATAGAGGGGAGGGCAGCTATGTGGCAGATAATTAAAAATTTACTTATCTCTCTCCAAAGCCCTAAGACCTGTGTCTTTCTGCTGCTCCGTTCCTGTTATCAGCATGATAACTTCTGACAAGTTCTCCAACACAGGAGATAAAAGCAGCTGGAAATTTGTGTCGGAGAGGGTACATAGAGATAGATTAGCAGAGAGCTGGTCTATTCACAGCACAGCATGTTTCTTCATTCCTCAGCTTATGTGGATGGGGGGGGTTCCTTTCCTCCAATCAGCTGTCACACAATGTATGCCAAGACTCCACACCCAGTAGTGGAACAGGAAGAATAATTTCTAACAGGATGTTTGCTTTCTAAACAGTGTAGAAAGCTGAAGACAGCAGGTATACAAATAAAACTTACGTAGGGAGATTTGTTTCATCTCTGTGAATCATCTGAGGCTGTTAACTTCACTGGGTATATGCGAGGGTTTACATCCACTTTAAGTACAAAATGTAAGTGCAGCAAAATCACAAACATAAGATATAAACATAATCCCATAGCTGAAATAACTAGTATCAATAGTGTAACAGTTCCCAACATCAGGATTCCACCGTAGTGTGATAAAGTGACAGTCCTTAAATACCATCCAATGTGTTTGGTGCCAACCCCCTCTGGATAAAATGGCTGCTCATCTCCAAGGTATGACCCCACCACAGAGTCAAAAAGACCTCAGTGAACACCACCCAGGATGGTACTGGAACACTCCTCAATTGGCGTCCCTGAATTACGCTACTCCATTTCTTGAGTCTCAATCAAACGTATAACATACCAGAACATAGAAATGGAGAAACCATGGTGCTCTCTGCTACAAATTTATTGAAAATTAGATCAAGGGATTAAAAACACTCACATAAATATGTGTAAAACAAGCATGTATTCAGCTCACCAAGTTGATACTAAAGTGAATAGTGAGGTCACGGGTAACGGCTCCTCCCACCCATACATGTTATGCCCTTCTCATGGGCTTCTTCAACAGGTGTTGACCAATACCATCCTGGGTGGAATTCACTGAGGCCTTAGTGACTCTGTAGTGGGATATCTTGGAGATGAGCAGGCATTTTATCTGGAGGTGGTGGGCACTGAACATAATGGATGTTTTTTAAGGACTGTCACTTTGATTATCACACTACGGTGGAATCCGGATATTGGGAACTGTTACACTATTGATACTATATTAGTTATTTCAGCTACGGGATTATGTTTATGTCTGATGTTTTTGTGCATGTTGTGATTGCGCCGCACTTATATTTTGTACATTAAATGGGGACTGTATCATTGGGAGAAAACTATTTATTTCTTAGGTCCCCAGAGATGACACACCGCCACACAATGAAGCTGGATGAGATTCTTTACTGTTAGAGTGTGTTTGCTTACATTTTTCTGTCTTGTTTCCTTAGTCCTGCACCCTCCTGGATGTGCACATCACCTCTCCCAGGAAGCTTCAGGACCAGAAACACAGAGCGGTTACCAATGAGTGTGAAAAGACCTAGACAAAAGTGCAGGACCTGAGGTATATCATCTGAATGGTGGATCACAGTGGAACAACACTGGGTTCACTAGGTGAGTGAGCATGTGTTTTAAAAAAAAAAATCCAACCACAACTCCAGATTAGAGAGGGGAAAAACAGGAGGGGGTGACTAAAGGTTCAGTAAACATGGCTGAAATGAAAATTTTGTGGTTAGGTCCATCTTCTGCATGTCTTTAAAGTGACAAAATAAAAAAATGGGAGTTAATGACTTAGAAGCAAAAGTTTAAACTGGTCATGATTAAAACAGTTGAATGACCCACTGTACAATTTGACTTAGATTTTTGGCAATAAAAGAGAAGTGCAGACTTTCAAAAAACAAATCATCATATTCACCTAGGTGGTTGCAGCATTGGCCTGATGCTGCATAAGTCCCCCATCACCTCCAAGACCAAGACCTGAGTGATCAAAGACCGCTGATTGCTTGGTTTTCGGTCTTCAGTGAACAGAGAGCCGTTGACTGTCAGTCACTGGCTCTTTGCTCTGCCCCTCCAGCGCTCAGTGGACTATCGGGCTGTGGATGGGGTGGAAGTAGCTGGCTCAGGCTCCCAGAGGCATGCTGAGATGCTGAGCTAGATGCCAGTCAGGCATCTGGGCAGATACTGACATTATTACTGGATGGGCTCTGTGATGGCAGCCAACAGCGGACTTTAGCTCGCTGACGGCAGGAACTGGGTCACAGGAGTGCAGAACTAGGTAAACTCCTGTGACTCACAGGAGAACTATAGCCAAAACAGCTTTGGCAATACGTCTCCTTTAAAATAGCAGACTGATAACAATTTGAACACTACAGACAGTCCCTGAACATCCGACTTAGATACGACTCATACTTACAAACGGTGGGAGACAACAGGAAGTGAGATGAAATCTACCCCTAGGAAGGGAAATTCAATCCTGTAAGAGTTATCATGGGAAAAAGGTGTCTTCACCGAAGCTTTATCACCAATCCTTGTTTCTGCGACAGCCCAAAATATTCAAATTCCAATTGTCACATGGACAGAAAGCGAGGTGAAAAACAGTGGCAGAGACAGCAAAACAAATGTTACAGGGGTGTTAACCCTTTCCTTGGCTTTTTTGGCTGGAGTTACATGTAAAAAATGTTCATGTTTCACTAAATTCAATAGGGATGCAACAATACCATTTTATTTAACACCCAGTACCGATATTTTATCTTTTATTTTATTTTTAAGTACTCGCCGATACCAGTTAACGCTACCTATTGCCTAAGAAGAGTAGGTAGAGGTGTGGTTTGGGGGGAGAGTTGGATGAGGCTGGGGTGAGGGTAGGGTGGGGGGACTACGGGAGGGGGTGACGGCAGGGGGAGTAGGAGGGTGAAGACAGGTTGGGGGGGGAAGAGGGGGTAAGGGAGGACAGGTGGGGCGGTAAATAAGGATTGGGTGGGGGGGGGAGTAGGGGGGGTGGAATAGGGGTTGAAGGTTGGGGTGGTTGGGATGCAGCTTCTCATGCAGGGGGATCCTCTGGAGCCGAGAGCCTGGGACCAGCTGAGCCCTGCCAATACATCTGGTCCTGTCCCTTCCTCCTGGGCCTCTTTCAGGTTTAGGTGGATTAATCTGCAGCAGTGCTCCCGACCGCCCCCAGTGTACTGATATAGAATAGGCCAGCCTTCAATGATTGTGTGGAGCACTGCTGCAGATTAATCCGCCTAAACCCGAAAGTGGTTAAATAGTCCACATTCTGTCCCCCAACACCCACTGAACATAGGGGACCGGAAGAAGTTTTTTTCCAAAAATAACTGCACAGTGGGGGATTAGCTCATTGGTAATTTTAGAGTCCCCACTTGCTCTCTATCTCCAGCCCTCCCCACTAAGTTTGCAGAGCTGGGCCACGACAGGAGGGCTGGAGGCTGGTGTGGTATAAGTGGTGGGGGTGAAAAAAATGGCAGAACTGACAGCTGGCAGGAGGAAAAGGCGGGGAGGGAAGACCCGCGGACAGCTGAAATGTCATTGGTTAAGGACATGGCTGCCCCGCCCCTTAACAACCGATAATTGCCGGCATCCTTTTGTTTACATTTCAGCTATTAGCAGGGAAATCCCGCTGACAGGTGAAAGAACCAAGCCAGAAGGTATCGGTTTCGGGTATTGGAGCATTTGCACAAGTACCGATACTTGTGCAAATGCTTAGTATTGTCACCGATACCGGTATCGGTGCAACCCTAAGATTCAACCTAAGAACAAACCTACACAATCTTGTTTGTATCCCAGGGACATGCCTATATCAGTGTTTTCCTATGAAGCCTTCTGATCAAACCTAGGTTTTTCTCATTTACATATTGTAAGTTCTATTTGAAAGGAGGAAGAAACTTTCATGGGTTAAAAAAAAAAAAAAAAAAGTGATACTAAAATGGAAAATTTTAGAACAAGACAAGGAATTGGTCGCACACTGGAACTCCAAATTATCTCGATGTCATCTTTATTGTCAAAAAAGGGTCAGACGGATACAGGCAATGACAGATACAGGCAATGGTAGACGTTTCACAAGCGACAGCTATCGCTTGTGAAACATCTACCATTGCCTGCATCTGTCTGACCCTTTTTTGACAATAAAGAGGACATCAAGATAATTTGGAGTTCCAGTGTGCGACCAATTCCTTGTCTTGTTCGTCTTCCACGGTGGTGAGCCGAGGTCTGCACCTGTGATCCATCCTCCACCTGAGTTTGCCTGGAGCGGTGTGCTTCTCTCTGTTCTTTGCTAAAATTTTAAAAGACACTTTATAGATGATATGCTTTCCTATCCATCTGGTACGTCATGATTTCCAATTCTGACCAGCAGCTCTGAGTAAAAGATGTCCTAAAAGAGACTATTTGGGGGGGGGGGGGACACCTGCTTCTGGTATAAAAATTGCCATGAGAAAAGTATAGGAGTTGACATTGTTGATCTATCCCTTGAGAATGTATGTTCCCTGCTTATGCTGATACTTTGATTTCATTGCTTTTTTGACCAAATACAGAAATAAGGAACTACAGCATGCTTGTAGGTCTAACTCAAAAATGGTAAAATCGGACACAGGCAGGGACCGCATATATCACCAGCAGCCTCAG
The DNA here is from genome assembly GCF_042186555.1 of Aquarana catesbeiana. NCBI lineage: Eukaryota > Metazoa > Chordata > Amphibia > Anura > Ranidae > Aquarana > Aquarana catesbeiana. Next base: position 395,751,489 of record NC_133324.1, read on the forward strand.
GTAAGATCGCATTCCGAGCTCTGTTGGCAGCTGCTTTGCCATGATCCAGCTTGTATCTGAAACTTGTTTACTGAGAAATCTTCTATTGCAGTGCCAATACATAGTGCTGTGGTGCACTATATGCAAGTTTTACACAATAATGAATATTAAATAACAGTATTTACCCATTGTGAGCCTTTTTGTTTCTTCAGAGTACCAGAACATATATATTAGTTTATGCAACCATTTTAAATGAAGAAGAGAGACTGATTCCTGGATGCCATGGTTGGATATGTATGATCAGGTGTATTTTGACCTGCCTGTAATTTGGTGGTCATTATCATATGGGAAGGAATATTTCATGAGTTGGTGGCACTCTGGAGTGTGGGTTTCACAGACTGGTGATAGTGATATAATGGGAAGACTCAAATGAATGGACTTTTCTGACACATTTCTTTACAAATGTTTCACTAGCGCTTCCTAAACTTTTGGTGTTTTAGGTCAAAGGTTAAAGCCCTGACAAAGACAACAACTAGCACTTTGAAAGGGGTCAAACAATGGCTTTTATCATGATAGAGTGACTAAGTGCAAGCACCTAGAGGTAGCCTGCACGTAACCGTAGCATCCACAGGACCCTCCAGTCTGGGCCATATGTCAGAACTGCCATTAAGCACACCCTTGCACCTCTAGGTACCTTAACGTTTTTCTTATAGCTCTTTTGCCATAGGCTAGACAGTTCTCAAAAGTTAAAAACAGAAAAAATTCAGCTCCCAATAATTATGTTAGCAGCAACAGAATAGTGTTTTTGACACGCTGATCCACTGGTTTTACCTAGACTCTGTGACTAACAAGTATGGTGATCAGGAAAGTCAAAACTCTTTGTTCATATGCTTGTTCTAGGTGACAGAAGCCATGGAAACCACAAGGTCAGAATGCCATCCAGGTAACTAGCATTATAGAAAGAAGTCAGCAATGTCAGCCTCCATGTTTCTACCCTACACATTTGTCTTCCATTCTACCTAATTAACAGCACGGGCATGTTCATAGTTGGATACTGCAAAGGAACAGTATAATTGCAAGAACATGGAAACTAAGGCAATATACTCACTCACAGTTAAGGAAATCCTAGATATAATTATTTTTTTAGTCTGATTGATAAATGAAGGTAAACTACTGTTCGCAGAAGGCAAAAGAAAAACTATTTCTCCTTTACATTACTTGCCATAAATTACCAATACTAGGCCCAATTTATAAAAGTGTCTGAAATACAAGCTGTGTTTATTGTCACACCCCAAGCAGATTTA